>NW_024044839.1:3723187-4023187 GCF_015852505.1 Tachyglossus aculeatus | reverse complement strand
GCCCACCAGGAACTTACAGTCAAGATGGAGAGACAGACATTAATATAAATAAATGACAAATCTGGACATAAGCGGTGTGGGGCTGGGATGGGGGATGAATAAAGGGAGCAAGCCAGGGTGACGCAGATGGGAATGGGAGAAGAGGAAAGGAGGGCTTAGTCAGGGAAGGCCTCTCGGAGGAGACGGGCCTTCAGTAAGGCTTTGAAATAATAATAATAATGGCATTTGTTAAGCACTTACTATGTGCAAAGCACTGTTCTAAGCGCTGGGGAGGGGAAACAAGGTAATGAGGTTGTCCCATGTGGGGCTCACAGTCCTAATCCCCATTTTATAGATGAGGTAACTGAGGCTCAGAGAAGTTAAGTGACTTACCCAAGGTCATACAGCAGACACGTGGCAGAGCCGGGATTCGAACCTATGATCTCTGACTCCAAAGCCCGGGCTCTTTCCACTGAGACACGCTGCTTTGAAACGGGGGAGAGTCATTGTCTGTTGGACATGAGGAGGGAGGGGGTTTCAGGCCAGAGGCAGGTTGTGGGCGGGAGGTCTGAGGTCCCTCAGAGTCAATTGATCGGTGGTATTTATTGAGCACTTAGCGTGAGCAGAGCACTATACTAAGCGTTTGGAAGGGTCCAACCGAACACTAAACCGCAACGAGCTGACGGTGGGCCGCTGTCCCCCCCGCCCCGCCGGGCCAACAGGTCCTGAAAGCCCTGGACACGACCTGGTCGGCCATGGAATTCGAGCACGAGCCCCACCACCGGACTGGCACCCTGCTCCTCAAGTCAGACGAGGTCCTGGTGGAGACGCTGGAGGACAACCAGGTGCAGCTGCAGAACCTGATGACGTCCAAGTACCTGGCCCACTTCCTGCAGGAGGTGACGGGCTGGCAGCAGAAGCTGTCCACCGCCGACTCCGTCATCACCATCTGGTTCGAGGTCCAGCGCACCTGGAGCCACCTGGAGAGCATCTTCATCGGCTCCGAGGACATCCGGGCCCAGCTCCCCGCCGACTCCCAGCGCTTCGACGGCATCGACCGCGACTTCAAGGTGAGAGGGGCCCACCCCGCCCCCCGCAACCGGTCCTGCCCTTTCTCCGGTGCTCCTTCCCGGCCCGGCGCTGGGATAATAAGGATTAATAATAACCATGGTACTTTGGGAACGCTTACTATGGGCCAAGCACTGCCTGAGCGTTGGGGTAGATACAAGTTCATCGGGGTGGACCCAGTCCCTGTCCCACGTTAGGCTCACACTCTTAATCCCCATTTTTTTATAGATGAGATAACCGAGGCCCAGAGAAACAAAATAATTCGCCCACTTTATTCTTTTCAATTGCCCGAGGGAAGCTTCCAGAACCTCCAGCCAATCAATCGATCAGTCAGTCAGTGGTATTTATTGAGCACTCACTGTGTGCAGGGCACTGTACTAGGCTCTTGGGAGAGGACAATATAACAAAGTTGGGAACCATTCGTCAATCGTATTTATCGAGGCCATTCTATATGCAAAGCATTGTACCAAGTATTTGGGAGAGGGTACGGTCCCTGCCCACATTGAGCTGACAGTCTTGGGGGTGGTTGGGGGGCGTGGGGTGTCCCCACTTTCTCTCCATAGCAACTGATGGCGGACGCAGTGAAGACACCCAACGTGGTGGAATCCACGAGCAAGCCGGGCCTGTATGAGGAGCTGGAAGCCCTCCAGAAAAGGTGAATCTCGGGGGGCACAGGGAGGGGCAGGGGGAGATTGACAGAGCTCCATGGGCCTCCCACCCAAGTGGCTGAAGGCCCATCTCCTCCAAGAGGCCTTCCCTGACTAAGCCCCCCTTTCCTCTTCTCCCGCTCCCTTCTGCGTCGCCCTGATTCGCTCCCTTTCTTCATCCCCACTCCCAGCCCCACATCTCCTATGTCCACATCTGTCATATATTTCTTTCTATTCATGTCTGTCTCTCCCTCTAGACTGTCAGCTCGTTGCAGGCAAGGCCCATCTCCTCCAAGAGGCCTTCCCTGACTAAGCCCCCCTTTCCTCTTCTCCCACTCCCTTCTGCATCGCCCTGACTCGCTCCCTTTCTTCATCCCCACTCCCAGCCCCACATCACTTATGTCCACGTCTGTCATATATTTCTTTCTATTCATGCCTGTCTCTCCCTCTAGACTGTCAGCTCGTTGCGGGCAAGGCCCATCTCCTCCAAGAGGCCTTCCCTGACTAAGCCCCCCTTTCCTCTTCTCCCACTCCCTTCTGCGTCACCCTGACTCGCTCCCTTTCTTCATCCCCACATCTCCTATGTCCACATCTGTCATACATTTCTTTCTATTCATGCCTGTCTCTCCCTCTAGACTGTCAGCTCGTTGCGGGCAGGGAATGTGTCTGTTTATCATTATATTGTGCTCTCCCAAGAGCCTTTGGCCTAATGGATAGAAGTCGGGCCTAGGAGTCAGAAGGACCTGGGTTCTCATCCCGGCTCCGCCACGTGTCTGCTGTGTGACTTTGGGCAAATCACTTAACTTCTCTGGGCCTCAGTCCCCTCATCTCTAAAATGGGGGTTGACTGCGAGCCCAATGTGGGTTAGGGACTGTGTCCACCGTGACTATCTTATGAATACCTTGAATACCCCAGCGCTTAATAAAGTGCCTTGCACATAGTAAGTGCTTAACAGATGTCACAATCGTTATTATTATTGCTCTGCTCACAGTAAGCACTCAGTAAATAGGACGGACTGATACATTGTAAGTGCTTACCAAATATCATAAAGAACAGTTAGGATAAACAAAATCCACTCCACCCAGTGAGAGGCCTTCTGGGGCAGGTAGACGGGGGTCTGGGAAGCCAGCAGGGAGGGGGCATTTCCAGGCCGGGAGGTTTCCATGACCCTAAAGCTGCTGCTTGGTTCCAGCCTGGCTCTTTGCGAGAAGGCGCTGGCGGAGTATTTGGAGACGAAGCGGTTGGCCTTTCCCCGCTTCTACTTCGTCTCCTCGGCCGACCTCCTGGATATCCTGTCCAACGGAAATGACCCCGTGGAGGTAAGAGGAGGCATCGGCGTGGCGTAGCTGGTAGAGCCCGATCCCGGCAGACAGAAGGTCGTGGGTTCTCATCCCGGCTCCGCCACTTGCCTGCCGTGTGACCCTGGGCAAGGCACTTCGCTTCCCTGGGCCTCGATGACCTCATCTGGAAAACGGGATTGAGACTGTAAGCCCTGTGTGGAATAGGGATGGTGTCCAACCTGATTAGCTTGTATCTACTCCAGAGCTCGGAAGTTGTGTCTGGCACGTAGTAAGCGCTTAAGAAATACCATTAAAAAAAAAATGAATCTTGGGGTTGGGTCTCAAGTCATTTCACCTCTCTGGGCCTCGGTTACCTCATCTGTAAAACGGGGATTAGGACAGTGAGCTCCATGTTGGACGGGGACTGAGTCCGACCTGATTTGCTTGTATTCCTCCCCGACGCTTAGTACAGTGCCTGGCCCTTAACAAATACCGCAATTACTTATGGGGCATGGGGCCTGAACTCCTAACTCTTGTGAAGGTTTTTAACATTATTAACAACAGTGATCACTGTGGTGTTTGTTAAGCACTTACTGTGTGCCAAATGCTGGGATAGAGACAAAATCAACAGGCCAGACACGATCCCTGTCCCACGTGGCGCTTACAGTCAAAGCGGGAGGATGAATGGTCATTGAACCCTCGCTTTCCGGATGAGGAGACCGAGGCCCAGAGAAGCGAAGCGACCGGCCCAAAGTCACACACAGCAGACCAGTGACGGAGCTGGAATTAGAACCCGGGTCCCCCGAGGCCCGGCGGGTCCAGTGCTCTCTCCCGGGCAGCCTCCCCAGCAGGGTGGGTGGAGGGGAAAAGGGAGGGGGTGAGGGGGTCCACCCTATTCCCGGAGTCGCTCAGCTCACTGTCCCTCGTTGCTCCCGGTCTTAGGTCGGTCGCCACCTGTCCAAGCTGTTCGACAGTCTGTGCAGGCTGAAGTTCAAGCTGGACGCCGGGGGCCAGCCCCTCAAGGTCGGCCTAGGAATGTTCAGCAAGGAGGACGAGTACGTCGACTTTGACGCCGAGTGTGACCTCTCTGGCCAGGTGAGGGGCGGCCCCGGAGCATCATCATCATCATCAATCGTATTTATTGAGCGCTTACGGTGTGCAGAGCACTGTACTCAGCGCTTGGGAAGTCCAAGTTGGCAACATTTAGAGACAGTCCCTACCCAACAGTGGGCTCACAGTCTAAAAGGGGGAGAGCATCCGGAGGTCGGGCGGCCAAGGGTCCGGGGGTGAGGCGCCCGGAGGGCCTGGCTTGGAAATCCTTCTCTGACCTGCATCTCTCTCTCGGTCCCTCTCTCTGTCTTCCTCTTTCTCTTCCTCTCTATCATCTTTCTATCTTTTCTCTGCCTCTCTGTCTCTGTTGACTCTCTCCTTCTCTCCCCTGTCTCTGTCTTTGCCTGTCTCTTTCTCATCTGTGTCTCTCCTCTGTGCCTGTGTTTCTGTGTGTCTCTCATGTGTTTCTATCTGTGTCTGTGTCTCTCACCTGTGTCTTCCTCTCATCTGTGTGTCGGTGTCTCGTCTGTGTCTCTCTCATTTGTGTCGGTGTCTCTCGCCTGGGTCTCCCTCACAACGGCCGATGTCTCTTGTCTGTGTCTTTCTGTATCTGTGTCTCCCTCCTGTGTCTCCCTCTCATCCGTGTCTGTGTCTCCCATCTGTGTCTGTGTCTCTCTGTGTCATCTGTTTCTGGCTCTCTGCCCCTCTCTTTGTCTCTCTGTCTCCCCGTGCCTCTCTTGGTCATTCTGTGTCCCTGTCTGGATCTCTCTGATCCGTCCTGCTCCCGGCCTCCCTCGGTGTCTCCGCCCGGGGTGTCTCTGGCGGTCTGTGTTTCTGTGTGTCTCTCATGTGTTTCTGTGTCTCCATCTGTGTCTGTGTCTCTCACCTGTGTCTTCCTCTCATTTGTGTGTCGGTGTCTCGTCTGTGTCTCTCTCATTTGTGTCGGTGTCTCTCGCCTGGGTCTCCCTCTCACAACGGCCGATGTCTCTTGTCTGTATCTCTCTGTGTCTGTGTCTCCCTCCTGTGCCTCCCTCTCATCCGTGTCTGTGTCTCCCATCTGTGTCTGTGTCTCTCTGTGTCAACTGTTTCTGGCTCTCTGCCCCTCTCTTTGTCTCCCTGTCTCCTCGTGCCTCTCTTGATCATTCTGTGTCTCTGTCTGGATCTCTCGTCCTGCTCTCGGTCTCCCTCGGTGTCTCTGCCCGGCGTGTCTCTGGTGGTCATCCTTCCCGCCCGCCCCCGGCTTCTGCCCAGGTGGAGACCTGGCTGAACCGCGTGCTGGACCGAATGTGTGCCACCCTGCGTCACGACATCCCGGAAGCCGTGGTGACGTACGAGGAGAAACCGAGGGAGCAGTGGATATTTGACTATCCGGCCCAGGTCGGAGACCCCCCCAGTCCCTCCCCCGAAACCCTCTCCCTCACGCCACCTTTATTTTTACCTATTTAATAATATCTGTTAAGTGCTTACTATGTTCCAGGCACCATCCTGAGCACTGGGATAGATCCAAGCTAATCAGGTTGAACACAGTCCACGTCCCTCGTGGGGCTCCCGGTCTTCATCCCCATTTTCCAAATGAGGGAGCTGAGGCCCAGAGAAGTGAAATGACTGGCCCAAGATCCCACAGCACTTAAATGGTCAAGCCGGGATTAGAACCCAGGTCCTTCTGGCTTCCAGGCTCTACCCACCCGGCCATGCTGCACCTGTCCCAACCTGGAGTCCCACCTCGTCTTTCAGATGGATATTTGACTATCCAAACCCACTCCCCCCAAACCAGCCCTCCGCCCCCCAGCACCCGACCCGACCAGGGTCCCGCCTGTTCTCCCAGGTGGCCCTGACGTGCACCCAGATCTGGTGGACTACAGAGGTGGGCATCGCCTTCTCCAGGCTGGAGGAAGGTTACGAGAACGCCATCCGAGACTACAACAAGAAGCAGGTACTAGGCACGTGAAACGGGGACACAGGGACAAGCCTGGGGCTGTGAACCAGCTGGGATATGCTAAAAAATAATAATCACACCACTGGACATCATCGGTGCTGCTTATTGAGCGCTTACTGGGTACAGAGCATTGGACTAAGCGCTGGGGAGAGGAGAGTACCACAGAGCGGGTAGACGTGTTCCCTTGCCAACAAGCTGACAGTCTAATAATCAATCAATTGTATTTATTGAGTGCTTACTGTGTGCAGTACTCTATTTTACTTGTACATATCTATCCTATTTATTTTATTTTGTTGGTATGTTTGGTTTTGTTCTCTGTCTCCCCCTTTTAGACTGTGAGTCCACTGTTGGGTTGGGACTGTCTCTATGTGTTGCCAATTTGTACTTCCCAAGCACTTAGTACAGTGCTCTGCACATAGTAAGCGCTCAATAAATACGATTGATGATGATGATGATGCAGAGCACTGTACTAAGCGCTTGGGAAGTACAAGTTGGCAACATATAGAAACAGTCCCTACCCAACAGTGGGCTCACAGTCTAAAAGGGGGAATAATCCCACCTCTGCCGCTTGTCTGCTGTGAGACCTCGAGCAAGTCACTTCACTTTTCAGGGCCTCATTGACCTCATCTAGAAAATTCATTCATTCATTCAATCATATTTATTGAGCGCTTACTGTGTGCAGAGCACTGTACTAAGCGCTTGGGAAGTACAATGGGGATTGAGACCGTGAGCCCCCACGTGGGACATGGACTGTATCCAACTCGATTTGCTCGTATCTATCACACTGCTTAATAGAGTGCCTGGCACATAGTAAGTGCTTAACAAATGCCATCACTATGCACCAAGCACTGTGCTAAGCACTGGAGGAGATACAAGGTAAGAAAGCCAAATACAGTCCCTGCCCCACAAGGGGTTCACAGTCTAAGCAGGTGGGTGAACGGGTAAGGAAAATGAGAATATTTGTTAAGCACTTAGAAGCACTTATTAAGCACTAGGGGAGATACAAGATGATGAGGTCAGACATAATAATAATAATAATAATGATGGCATTTGTTAAGCGCTTACTATGTGCAAAGCACCGTTCTAATCCCCGTCCCAAGTGGGGCTCCCCATTTGAAAGATGTCAAATCTGTGTCCAACCTGATTACCTTGTACCTGCCCCAGTGCTTAGAACAGCGCTTGGCCCATATTAAGTGCTTAAGAAAGCAGTGTGGCATAGTGGATAGAGCACGGGCTTGGGAATCAGAAGGTCGTGGGTTCTAATCCCAGCTCTGCCACTTGTCTGCTGTGTGATCGGGGCCTCGGTTCCCTCATCTGTAAAATGGGGATTGATACTGTGAGTCCCATGTGGGACAGGGACTGTGTCCAATCTGATTTACTTGTATCCACCCCAGCGCTTAGTACAGTTATGTTGCCGGTTTGTACTTCCCAAGTGCTTATTACAGTGCTCTGCACACAGTAAGTGCTCGATAAATATGAATGAATGAACATCTTAAGTGCTCAACAAATACCATTATTATTGTTATAATTATTAGTGGTAATGATAATAATAAATGTCAAGTACCCTGTTGCCCACATCCTCCTGGCATCTCCCCTGGGGTGAGAGAAGCGGGGGACCTCTCCTGCCCCGCTGTTCCCCCCAAAAAGCTGATGCTGGGCGGGGGGAGGCGGGATGAAGTCCAAGGGCGGCCTTTCCACCCGGTCACCCTGGCTCGGCCCCCACAGATCAGCCAGCTGAACGCCCTGATCTCGCTGCTGATTGGCAACCTGACGGCCGGAGACAGGATGAAGATCATGACCATCTGCACCATAGACGTGCACGCGAGGGACGTCGTGGCCAAAATGATCGTTGCCAAGGTAGGCCGGTCCCACCCTGCCCCATCACCTTACTCCCGCTACTTTTCCCACCCCTGACGGGAGATTGGGTGGAAAAATCCAGACCCTCCCACCCCTTCTTCCCGGGGTCAGAACCATCAGTAGATCCACCCGTAATATTGACTGAGCACTGTCCTGAGTGCTCGGGGAAATACAGAAGACTTAACAGACATGTCCTCAAGGAACTTCCAGTCTTCGGGATGCAGAGTACTGATGATGATGATGATGATGATTTATTTATTTTATTTTGTTAGTATGTTTGGTTCTGTTCTCTGTCTCCCCTTTTAGACTGTGAGCCCACTGTTGGGTAGGGACTGTCTCTATATGTTGCCAATTTGTACTTCCCAAGCGCTTAGTACAGTGCTCTGCACATAGTAAGCGCTCAATAAATACGATTGATGATTGATGATGATGCTGATGCGCTGGGGGAGGTTACAGGGTGATCAGGTTGTCCCACGTGGGGCTCCCAGTCTTAATCCCCATTTTACAGTTGAGGGAACTGAGGCACAGAGAAGTGAAGTGGCCACGTGGACAGAACGCTTGTGGAATTGATATCGTGCTTACTGTGTGCCAAGCGCTGGGGTAGAGCCAACCCTGTATATATGTTTGTACATATTTATTACTCTATTTTACTTGTACATATTTTATTTGGTTTACATGTTTTGTTTTGTTGTCTGTCTCCCCCTTCTAGACTGTGAGCCCGCTGTTGGGTAGGGACTGTCTCTATATGTTGCCAACTTGTACTTCCCAAGCGCTTAGTACAGTGCTCTGCACACAGTAAGCTCTCAATAAATATGATTGAATGAATGGTGATGATGATGATGATGGCGTTTATTAAGCTCTTACCATGTGCAAAACACTGTTCTAAGTGCTGGGGGGGGATACAAGGTAATCAGGTTGTCCCACATGGGGCTCGCAGTCTTAATCCCCATTTTTACAGATGAGGTAACTGAGGCACAGAGACGTTAAGTGACCTGCCAAAGTCACCCAGCTGACAAGGTGCGGAGCCGGGATTAGAGCCCATGACCTCTGACTCCCAAGCCTGGGGCTCTTTCCACTGAGCCACGCTGGACTGAGCACTCTGGAGAGTCCAATGGAGTTAGTAGTCACGATTCCGGCCCTCCAGGAGCTGACAGTCTACTGTGTGCAGAGCGCTTAGAGAAGCAGCGTGATCCGGTGGATGGAGCCCAGGCCTGGGGGTCAGAGGATCGAGGTTCTAATCCCGGCTCCACCACTTGTCTCACGTGGGACCTTGGGCGAGTCGCTTCACTGCTCTGGGCCCCGGTGACCTCGTCCGCCCCGTCTCCCGGCAGGTGGAGAGCTCCCAGGCGTTCACCTGGCAGTCCCAGCTGCGGCACCGTTGGGACGAGGAGGCAAAGCACTGCTTCGCCAACATCTGCGACGCCCAAATCCGCTACTCTTACGAGTACCTGGGAAACACGCCACGGCTGGTCATCACCCCACTCACGGACCGGTAAGTGACCGCTGACCGCCCGCCCCCAGCCCCCTTGGAAAGGTCACCCCAGCCTGGGAGCAAGGGGAGAGCAGGGGAAGAGCTGTGGGGAGTCAGAAGGACCTGGTTCATTCATTCATTCATTCATTCATTCAATCGTATTTATTGAGCGCTTACTGTGTGCAGAGCACTGTACTAAGCGCTTGGGAAGTACAAGTTGGGTTCCGATACCAGCTCCACCACTTGTCTGCTGGGTGACCTTGGGTGAGTCGCTTCTCTTAATAATGACAATAGTGATGGTATTTGTTAAGCGCTTACTAAGCGCTGTTCTAAGCGCTGGGACAGATGCAAGATCATCAAGTTGAACACAGTCCCCATCCCACAAGGGCCTCACAGTCTTAATTCCCATTTTCCAGATGAGGTAAGTGAGGCCCAGAGAAATGAAGTGACTTGCCTAAGGTCACACGGCAGACAAGTGGCGGAGCTGGGATTAGAATCCAGGTCCTTCTGATTCCCAGGCCTGGGTTCTTGTCCCCCTAGTCCACGCTGCTTCTCTGGGCCTCAGTTCCCTCCTCTGGAAAATGGGGTTAAGACTGGGAGCCCCACATGGGACATAGCCCGTGTCCCACCTGAGTAGCTTGTGTCTTTCCCAGCGCTTAGTACAGTGCCTGGTGCATAGTAAGCGCTTAACAAATGCCACTGAAAAAAGAGAGAGAGCAGGGAGGTGTCAGAGCTGAATCCGTGGCAGAGGAGGCAACCAGCAGTGGACATGTCTGCGGGGAGGGAGGAGGGTGGTGGAAGAGGTTGGGGGTTTGGGGAGTCAGTCGAGGAAGGCTTCCTGGAGGAGGGCTGTGAACATGGGGAGAGACGCGGGCTAGAAGCTGGAGGGATGCATTGGTCTGAGGAGAAAAGTTGGGGGAGCGTGGGATCGGAGGCGGGACAGTGGAGAGAGAGGGAGAGTGAGCGTGCCCCCCTGAAACCTGTGGGGAACACCAAACTTGGCAGAGTGAAATTTAGGGGGCCTGCGACGAGTCCAGAGGCGCCGGCCCCCCGGGGACCCCTCCGCCCCCTCACCTGAGGTCACCTGCCCATCCCCCCGACAGGTGCTACATCACGCTGACCCAGTCCCTGCACCTGATCATGGGGGGAGCCCCCGCGGGGCCCGCCGGCACCGGCAAAACCGAGACCACCAAAGACCTGGGCCGGGCGCTGGGCACCATGGTCTACGTCTTCAACTGCTCCGAGCAGATGGACTACAAGGTGGGGGTCGTGGGCCCTGGGAGGGGGGGGCCTGAGGGCTTCCCCCCCATCACGACCTCATCCTCGGTAACCTTGCACTTGATGGCCTTCCTCTGACCCACCTAAATGATGATGATGGTATTTGTAAAGCGCTTACTATGTGCCAGGCACCATTCTAGGCCCAGATAAGGTCCAAACTTACCAAGTTGGGCACAATCCCTGTCCCACGTGGGGCTTACAGTCTTTATCCCCATTTTACAGATGAGGGAACTGAGGCCTAGAGAAGTGAAGTGACTCGCTCGAGGTCCCACAGCCGACTAGGGCAGAGCCTAGATGAGAACTCAGGTCTTTTTGACTCCTAGGCCCAAGCTCTATCCACTAGGCCACGCTGCCCCTCGAGACTGTAAGTTGCCTTTGGGGAAGGATCCCATCTACCGGATCGGTCACAGTGGACTTTCCTGGGCGCTTAGTACAGGGTGCTCTGCACACGCTCAGTAAATACCTGCCGGTCGACGGGGTGATGGACTGCCGATAGGCCCAAGCGCGCTCCTCCCCCCTACCCCATGTCTTGTATGAGAAGCAGCGTGGCTCAGTGGAGAAGAGCACGGAGTCAGAGGTCATGGGTTCAAACCCCAGCTCTGCCAATTGTCAGCTGTGTGACTTTGGGCAAGTCACTTCACTTCTCTGGGCCTCAGTTACCTCATCTGTAAAATGGGGATTGAGACTGTGAACCCCACGTGGGGCAACCTGATCACCTTGTAACCTCCCCAGCGCTTAGAACAGTGCTTTGCACATAGTAAGCGCTTAATAAATGTCATTATTATTATTATTATTATTATTATTATTATTATTATTGTAGTCCTGCGGAAACATCTACAAGGGCTTGGCCCAGACGGGCGCCTGGGGTTGCTTCGATGAGTTTAACCGAATCTCCGTGGAAGTCTTGTCCGTCATCGCCGTGCAGGTAGGGTCCGCCACCCAGCTACCCCCGGGGCCGGGCACCCTGGGAGTCTGCCCGCTTGGCCTCCCGTCTCCCGCTTCCTACCGGCTTCCTGGTGATCTCGGAGCAACCAGGCCCAGCGTCCTGGAAGTCTGAAGGAGCTGGGTTCTAATCCCAGCACTGCCGCTTGTCCGCTGGGTGACATTGGGCCAGTCACTTCACTTCTCTGGGCCTCAGTTCCCTCATCTGTAAAATGGGGATGAAGACTGTGAGCCCTGGCAACATTATTATGTTGCCAACTTGTACTTCCCAAGCGCTTAGTACAGTGCTCTGCACACAGTAAGCGCTCAATAAATACGATTGATTATCTTGCATCTACCCCAGAGCTTAGAACAGTGCCTGACACCTAGTAAGCAGTTAACAAATATTATTATTGCTATTGTTGTTGTTGTCCCTACTTTCATTTTTGCCACTGGGTCTGTCGCCTGGGCTTTTAGGTCACGGGTCGGTTCGTTGTCAGTCAATCGATGGCATTTATTGAGCACTTACCGTGTTCAGTACCCTCTGTAATCAATGGTATTTATTGAGCACTTATTACATGCAGAGCACTGTTCTAAGCACCAGGAAAGGACTGTCCAATAGAGCTAGTGGTGGGCTTCCAGTCTATAGGGGGGAGACTGACAGTTTATTGAGTGCTTAACCCTGTGTTAAGCACGAGGGTAAGATATGGGGCAATCAGATTGGGCACCGACCCCATCCCACGTAAGGATCACAGTCTGAGAGGGAAGGGGAGTGGAGGGGCATCTCTCCATTCTACAGAGGAGGAGACTGAGGCCCAGCAAGATGAAATGACTTACCCAAGGTCCCGGAGGCGGGATTAGAACCCGGGTTTCAGGTCTCCAGCCCTGGGAAATTTTCTCCCGGGGGCCACCAGGCCTCGGTCCCAACACGGGTTGGCCCAGGTGGACGGCAGGATGGGGGAATTGTCCAAGCCTGGATGGAGAGACGACGTCCAGAGTCCAACAGGGCTAATCCCCTGCCTCCAGACAGGCCAGAGTCATCCGGCCCATCGATTGTGTTTCCTGCTGGAGCCCAGGGGCTGCCCACCTTGTCTCTCAGCAGAAGGTGAAGGGAGAGGGGAGACCCCGGGGGTGGTCCCCAACATCCAGGGCCAGGCAGGAGGGAGGGAGGGAGTGGCTAACGATGGAGAGAAGACCCCCCACCCTTCCCCTGCTACGTGACAGCCGCCCCCCAACCCAGTCCCCCCCGGCTGAGAGAAGCAGCATGGTTCAGTGGAAAGAGCCCGGGCTTTGGAGTCAGAGGTCATGGGTTCAAATCCCGGCTCCGCCACTTGTCAGCTGTGTGACTTTGGGCAAATCACTTCACTTCTCTGTGCCTCAGTTCCCTCATCTGTAAAATGGGGATTAAGACTGATCTCCAGGTGGGACCACCTGATCACCTTGTAACCTCCCCAGCACTTAGAACAGTGCTTTGCATCATCATCATCATCAATCGTATTTATTGAGCACTTACTATGTGCAGAGCACTGTACTAAGCGCTTGGGAAGTACAAATTGGCAACATATACAGTCCCTACCCAACAGTGGGCTCACAGTCTAAAAGGGGGAGAGACATAGGAAGTGCTTAATAAATGCCATTATTATTATTATTAGAGAAGCAGCGTGGCTCGGTGGGAAAGAGCCCGGGCTTTGGAGTCAGAGGTCATGGGTTCGAATTCCGGCTCCGGCAATTATCAGCTGTGTGACTTTGGGCAAGTCGCTTCACTTCTCTGTGCCTCAGTTCCCTCATCTGTAAAATGGGGGTTAAGACTGTGAGCCCCCCCCCCCGCCCGTGGGACAACCTGATCACCTTGTAACCTCCCCAGCGTTTATAACAGTGCTTTGCACATAGTAAGAGCTTAATAAATGCCATTATTATTATTATTATTATTAATAACAACAATGGCATTAACCATGGAGTCGGTGCGCCCCCGTGTGGCCCAGCACTGAAGTGCAACGCCCCGTGAGGGTAGAGGCCGCATCTACTATCATCATCATCAATCGTATTTATTGAGCGCTTACTTTGTGTAGAGCACTGTACTAAGCGCTTGGGAACCCGAGCGCTTAGTTCAGTGCTTTGCACACAGTTGGGAAATAAGCTCCTCAAGGGTAGGAGCTCTCAACTACGGCCACGTTGATCAAAGAGCAATGTCAGCCAGGACTGAGATTGAAAGACTTTTGTATTTGATTTTGGGTGGACATGTAAAAATACAGAACTCTGGCCTTTCATTCCTTAAGTCGTATTTATGGAGCGCTTACTATGTGCAGAGCACTGGACTAAGCGCTTGGGAAGTACAAGTCGGCCATGTATAGAGACGGTCCCTACCCAACAAGCCCTTGAAATCCCTTTCAGGAAAAAGGCACTTTGAACTTACCTACCTTTTCGTTCATTCATTCAATCGTATTTATTGAGCGCTTACTGTGTGCAGGGCACTGTACTAAGCGCTTGGGAAGTACAAGTTGGCAGCATATGGAGATGGTCCCTACCCAACAACGGGCTCACAGTCTAGAATGGGGAGACAGAGAACAAAACAAAACATATTAACAAAATAAAATAAATAGAATAAATACGTACAAGTAAAATAGAGTAATAAATACATACAAACATATATATCTTTGCTAAAAAGATTCATTCATTCATTCAATTGTATTTATTGAGCGCTTACTGTGTGCAGAACACTGTACTAAGCGCTTGGGAAGTCCAAGTCGGCAACATCTAGAGACAGTCCCTACCCAACAACGGGCTCACGGTCTAGAAGGGGGAGACAGACAACAAAACTAAACATGCAGACAGGTGTCAAAATCCTCAGAACAAATAGAATTAAGGATATTCTCTAAAGCCAAATTGGGATGGGAATGTATCCCATCGTTATATCGTTATATTGTCCTCTCCCAAGCGCTTAGTACAGTGCTTTGCAGACAGTAAGCACTCAATCAATATGATTGATTGACTGACTGATGCCTGAAGTCCACAGCAGATGAGCAGCATCTTCTAGACAGTCTTCTAGACTGTGAGCCCACTGTTGGGTAGGGACCGTCTCTATATGTTGCCAACTTGGACTTCCCAAGCGTTTAGTACAGTGCTCTGCACACAGTAAGTGCTCAATAAATACGATCGATTGATGAGCAGGAAAGGCAGGATTAGAACCCAGGACTCCGGGCTTCTGGGCCCGGGCCCTCTCTGCTGGGCTGCACCGTTCATTACCGTCTCCCTCTGGATGTCCCGAACCCCGCTCCTTGTCCAGGTGAAATGCGTCCTAGATGCCATTCGAGCCAAAAAGAAGAAGTTTAACTTCCTGGGTGAAGTGATCCAGCTCATGCCCACGGTGGGACTCTTCATCACCATGAACCCCGGCTACGCCGGCAGAACCGAGCTCCCCGAGAACCTCAAGGCTTTATTCCGGTACGGGTGCCGCGGGAGTGACGTTAGTGAACATCGTTGGCATCAATTTCTTTTTTAAATGGAATGTGTTGAGCGCTTATTAAGGGCCAGGAACTGTACGAAGCGCTAGGGTAAATATCAGCTAATCGGGTTGGACACAGTCCATGTCCCACTTGGGGCTCACGGCTTTCATCCGCACTTTACAATGAGGGAACTGAGGCCCAGAGAAGTGTCTTGACTTGCCTAAGGCCACACAGCAGACAAGGGGTGGAGACGAGATTTTCATTGTCGTATTTATTGAGCGCTTACTGTGTGCAGAGCACTGTACTAAGCGCTTGGGAAGTCCAAGTTGGCAACATATAGAGACGGTCCCGACCCAACAGTGGGCTCACAGTCTAGAAGGGGGAGACAGAGAACGAAACAAAACATATTAACAAAATAAAATAATTAGAATAAATATGTACAAATAAATAGAGTAATAAATCTGTACAAACATATATACAGGTGCTGTGGGGAGGGGAAGGAGGTAAGGCGAGGGGGATGGGGAGAGGGAGCCATTGAGCCACGCTGCCACTTCCCTTCTCTGGGCCTCAGTTTCCTCGTCTGTCTTAGAAGTCGGATTCAGTTCCCGTCCCACAGTGGGGCTTTAAGGGGGAGGGAGACCAGCTGTTGAACTCCCATTTTCCAGGTGAGAAAACTGAGGCCTGGAGAAGTGAAGGGACATGACTAAACCATCTCTGGGGGGGCTGTACATGTTTTCAAGCAGGGAGACGGGGGAGGGATTGGTAAATTCCAGGTTGCCGCTCGGAGATTTTCCCGGGAGAGAGGGGGATTATGGTCAGAGGCGGGAGGGAAAGGGTAGGGACCGTCTCTAGATGTTGCCAACTTGTAGTTCCCAAGCGCTTAGTACAGTGCTCTGCACACAGTAAGCGCTCAATAAATACGATTGAATGAATGAATGAATGCAACAAAGGCTAGTTGCCCTTGGGGCCACCCCCCCATCCCCACCCCCAGGCCCTGCGCGATGGTGGTCCCAGACTTTGAGCTGATCTGCGAGATAATGCTGGTGGCAGAGGGCTTCCTGGATGCCCGACTGCTGGCCCGGAAGTTCATCACGCTCTACACACTGTGCAAAGAGCTGCTGTCCAAGCAGGTACTGGGCAATGCCGCTCCCCGCTCGGGGGGATGGTGGTGGGTGGGGGGATGTCCATTATATAATGATAATAATGGCATTTATTAAGCGCTTACTATGTGCAAAGCACTGTTCTAAGCGCTGGGGAGGTTAGAAGGTGATCAGGTTGTCCCACGGGGGGCTCACAGTCTTCATCCCCATTTTACAGGTGAGGTAACTGAGGCACAGAGACGTTAAGTGAGTTGCCCAAAGTCCCACAGCTGACAATTGGTGGAGTCGGGCTTTGAACCCATGACCTCTGACTCCAAAGCCCGGGCTCTTTCCACTGAGCCACGCTGTCTGTTACATTTGTTATATTCTACTCTCCCAAACACTTTGTACAGTGCTCTGCACACAGTAGCGCTCAATAAATAGGATTGATGGATCGACAAAGGTAGCAGAAGGAAGGAGATGGGGTAATAATAATAATAATAATAATGATGGTATCTGTTAAGCGCTTACTATGTGCCAGGCACTGGACTCCCCCTTTTAGACTGTGAGCCCACTGTTGGGTAGGGACTGTCTCTATATGTTGCCAACTTGTACTTCCCAAGCGCTTAGTACAGTGCTCTGCACACAGTAAGCGCTCAATAAATACGATTGATGATGATGATGATGAGATGGATACAAGCAAATTGGGTTGGACACAGTCCCTGTCCCGCGTAGGCTCACTGTCTTAATCCCCATTTTAGAGATGAGGGAACTGAGGCCCAGAGAAGTGAAGTGACTTGCCCACGGTCGCCCAGCAGACAAATGGCAGAGCAGGGATTAGAATCCATGACCTTCTGACTCCTCTAGCCACTAGTCCATGCTGCTTCCCTATGTAGATCATCATCATCAATTGTATTTATTGAGCGCTTACTATGTGCAGAGCACTGTACTAAGCGCTTGGGAAATACAAATTGGCAACACATAGAGACAGTCCCTACCCAACAGTGGGCTCACAGTATAAAAGGGATATGTACAAGTAAAATAAATAAATAAATAAATAAATATAGATGTTAGTGCTTCAGCAGGGTTAGGGGGTCTTTGGTGAGGACCCAAAAGCTACAGGTGGTTGTGACTTCACAAGGATTCAGGGGATGCAGAAGGGCTGTGGTGGCAGTAGTTGGGAGATCCAGCGCTTCGAACAGTGCTTTGCACATAGTAAGCGCTTAACATATGCCATTATTATTATTATTGTATATAATAATAATACTATTATTATTATAATCACAGGCTAGACGAATCAGGGAAGTCCTACTGGAGGAGATGGGCTATCGATCATTCATTAATCAGTGGCATTAATTGAGCACTTACTATGTGCAGAGCACAGTACTAATGTCATCATCATCATCATCATCAATCGTATTTATTGAGCGCTTACTGTGTGCAGAGCACTGTACTAAGCGCTTGGGAAGTACAAGTTGGCAACATATACAGTCCCTACCCAATAGTGGGCTCACAGTCCCAGACTGAACCCCCTTTTTCCTCTCCCCCTCTCCGTCCCCACAGCACCTGTATAGATGTTTGTACAGATTTTTTACTCTATTTACTCTCCTTGTACATATTTACTATTCTATTTATTTTGTCAGTGATGTGCATCTAGCTTTACTTCTGTTTATTCTGATGACTTGACACCAGACCCTGTGTTTTGTTTTGTTGTCTGTCTCCCCCTTCTATCCATTCATTCAGTCAATCATATTTATTGAGCGCTTACTGTGTGCGGAGCACTGTACTAAGCGCTTGGGAAGTACAAGTTAGGCTGTGAGCCCGTTGTTGGCTAGGGACCGTCTCTATATGTTGCCCACTTGTACAGCGTGCCAACTTGTACGGAAGCAGCGTGGCTCAGTGGAAAGAGCCCGGGCTTTGGAGTCGGAGGCCGTGGGTTCAAATCCCGGATCCGCCACTTGTCAGCTGTGTGACTTTGGGCAAGTCACTTTTAGACTGTGAGCCCACTATTGGGTAGGGACTGTCTCTGTTGCCAACTAGTAATTCCCAAGCGCTTAGTACAGTGCTCTGCACTCAGTATGCGCTCAATAAATACGATTGATGATAAGTCACTTCTCTGGGCCTCAGTTCCCTCATCTGTAAAATGGGGATGAAGACTGTGAGCCCCTCGTGGGGCAACCTGATCACCTTGTAATCTTGTAACCTTCCCAGCACTTAGAACAGTGCTTGGCACATAGTAAGCGCTTAACAAATACCAACATTATTATTATTATTATTATTGAATGAGTGAATTTGGGAATAGGACAGAATTAGCAGACCCCGTTCCCTGCCCTTAATTAGCTGAAGAGGAGGGGGGTCAGGGGGGTCAGCAAGGAGTCAGGGGTGAGAGCAAGGAAGCGTGCGAGCAGGAGTGGGGTGAGAATATATGTATATATGTATGTATGTTTGTACATATTTATTACCCTATTTTACTTGTACATATCTATTCTATTTATTTTATTTTGTTAGTATGTTTGGTTTTGTTCTCTGTCTCCCCCTTTTAGACTGTGAGCCCACTGTTGGGTAGGGACCATCTCTAGATGTTGCCAATTTGTACTTCCCAAGCGCTTAGTACAGTGCTCTGCACATAGTAAGTGCTCAATAAATACGATTGATGATGATGATGAAGGGTGCGCTCAGAGGGCCACAGAGACCCTCCGGAGCCGGGGTCCAAACCTAAGCAGGGTCTCCAACTCGGGCCTGGCCCTGAAGCCGGTGGGGGGTGTCGTTTCTCATTTGCCTTGGACCAGTCGGTGCCCCTCCCCGGGGGTCCCTGGCTGACCCCACTGTCCCCCCTCTACCCCCACCCACCCCTGCCATTTTGCCCAGGACCACTACGACTGGGGCCTGCGGGCCATCAAGTCGGTGCTGGTGGTGGCCGGCTCGCTGAAGCGAGGAGACCCCGGACGGGCGGAAGACCAGGTGCTCATGAGGGCCCTGCGAGACTTCAACATCCCCAAGATCGTGACGGACGACCTGCCCGTCTTCATGGGGCTCATCGGGGACCTGTTCCCCGCCCTGGACGTCCCCCGGAAGCGGGACCTGCACCTGGAGAAGGTACAGTCACCTCCTGCCCTCTGGGAGAGGGGGCTTCCACTTCATTCAATCAATCAATCAATCCATCAATCGTATTTATTGAGCGCTTACTGTGTGCAGAGCACTGTACTAAGCACTTGGGAAGTCCAAGTTGGCAACATCTAGAGATGGTCCCTACCCAACAGCGGGCTCACAGTCTAGAAGGGGGAGACAGAGAATAAAACCAAACATATCAACAAAATAAAATAAATAGAATAGATATGTACAAGTAAAATAAATAGAGTAATAAATATGTACAAACACATATACAGGTGCTGTGGGGAAGGGATGGAGGTAAGACAGGGGGTCACCCCAAACCCCCTTACTGCTGGGAGGACGTGGGACGGGTCCTTCACTTCTCCAGGCCTCAGTCGCCTCAGCGGGAAAAATGGGGATCCAATTCCATGTTCCCCCGTAGTTTGGGAACCCCATGTGGGACAGGGACTGTGCATGACCGGTCATCTTGTATCTACTCCAGTGCTTCGAGCAGGGCTTTGGCACTTAGGTTGAACAGATATTATTATTATTCATTCAACGTCACTCAGTGGCTGGAGCACAAGCCTGGGAGATAGAAGGACCTGGGTTCCAATCCCGGCTTCCAACACGTGCCTGCTGTGTGACTTTGGTCAAGTTACTTCACTCCAGCGCTTAGTACAGTGCCTACAGAGTTAAGTGCCTAACGAACACCGCAGTTATTATTATTCTCTGGGCCTCAGTGACCTCATCTGTAAAATGGGGATGAGTGTGAGCCCCACGTGGGACAGGGACTGTGTCCAACCTGATTAATTTATTTCTACGCCAGCACTTAGAACAGTGCTTAGAATTCATTCATTCATTCAATCGTATTTATTGAAAGCTTACTGTGTGCAGAGCACTCTACTAAGCGCTAAAGTACAAGTTGGCAACATCTAGAGACGGTCCCTACCCAACAGTGGGCTCACAGGCTAGAAGGGGGAGACAGACAACAAAACAAAACATATTAACAAAATAAAATAGAATAAATATGTACAAATAAAATAGAGTAATAAATATGTACAAACATATATATAGGTGCTGTGGGGAGGGGAAGGAGGTAAGGCGGGGGGATGGGGAAGAGATAAGAGTGTGAGCCCCATGTGGGACAGGGACTGTGTCCAACCTGATTAATTTATTTCTACCCCAGCACTTAGAACAGTGCTTAGACTAGTAAGGGCTTAACAAATACCATTATAATAATAATAATAATAATTATTATTATTATTACTGTATGCAAAGCATTATTAATATCATTCATTCAGTCAATCATATTTATTGAGCACTTACTGTGTACAGAGCACTGGACTAAGCACTTGGGAAGTCCAAGTTGGCAACATATAGAGACGGTCCCTACCCAACAGTGGGCTCACAGTCTAGAAGCAGCGTGGCTCAGTGGAAAGAGCCCGGGCTTTGGAGTCAGAGGTCATGGGTTCGAATCCCAGCTCCACCAATTGTCAGCTGTGTGACTTTGGGCAAGTCACTTCTCTGTGCCTCAGTTACCTCATCTGTAAAGTGGGGATTAAGATTGTGAGCCCCCCGTGGGACAACCTGATCACCTTGTAACCTCCCCAGCACTTAGAACAGTGCTTTGCACATAGTAAGTGCTTAATAAATGCCATTATTATTATTATTATTATCATAATCTTGTCGGTGTCCTGGTGGGGCAGGGACAGGAATCAGGTGTGGAAAGCGGGGTTTGCTGTGAACCCCTCCCAGATTGATGTGTGTGGGCAAACTTTGGCTCTTGGGGGCTCCAGGCTCTGTCCCATCTGCTCTCCCCGTCCCTCCATAATAATAATAATAATTTTGGTATTTGTTAAGCGCTTACTATGTGCAAAGCACTGTTCTAAGCACTGGGGAGGATACAAAGTGATCAGGTTGTCCCATGTGGGGCTCACAATCTTAATCCCCATTTTACATCATCATCAATCACATTTATTGAGCACCTACTGCGTGCAGAGCACTGCACTAAGCGCTTGGGAAGTACAAGTTGGCAACACACAGAGACAGTCCCTACCCAACAGTGGGCTCACAGTCCAAAAGATCGATCAATCAATCAATCGTATTTATTGAGCGCTTACTGTGTGCAGAGCACTGTACTAAGCGCTTGGGAAGTACAAGCTGGCAACATATAGAGACAGGCCCTACCCAACAGTGGCAACATATAGAGACAGGCCCTACCCAACAGTGGGCTCACACTCTAGAAGGGGGAGACAGAGAACAAAAGCAAACACGCTAACAAAATAAAATAAATAGAATAGATAGGTACAAGTAAAATAAATAGAGTAATAAATATGTACAAACATATATACATATATACAGGTGCGGTGGGGAAGGGAAGGAGGTAAGATGCGGGGGATGGAGAGGGGGACGAGGGGGAGAGGAAGGAAGGGGCTCAGTCTGGGAAGGCCTCCTGGAGGAGGTGAGCTCTCAGTATGAGGTAACTGAGGCCCAGAGAAGTTGTGACCTACCCAAAGTCACACAGCAGACAAGTGGCAGAGCTGGGATGTATAATAATAATAATAATAATGGTATTTAAGCGCTTACTATGTGCAAAGCACTGTTCCAAGCACTCCTCCACCCTCTTGGGGAGGAGCAGGGGGTCCCCAGGGTGAATCAGACAGGGCGCCTCAGAGCCCTGTGGCGTGGCCCCCTCTGACCTCCGTCCCCCGTGGGCAGCTCATCAAGCAGAGCATCCTGGAGCTGAACCTGCAGGCGGAGGACAGCTTCGTCCTGAAGATCGTGCAGCTGGAGGAGCTGCTGCAAGTGCGCCACTCCGTATTTGTCATCGGCAACGCCGGCAGCGGCAAGTCCCAGGTGACCGCGGGAACACCGGGGGACCCCACCGCTCTGGACGTGATCCCCCCGGGCACGAGGCAGCACCCCCAAGGAGGGCACAGACCAGTCGCTCCTGTTACACTCCCTGAGAACCCACTGGGCAGAAAGCCAGTGCTCCTACAGTGCTCTAGAAGCTTTGGGAGCTCTGTACGGTGCTCTGTATGGTACTCCAGAGACAGGAGGTGGTCTGTGCAGCGCCCTGGAGAGAGTGGGTGCTCTGTAAGGGGCTCAGTACAGTGGTCTGGAGATGGTAGGGGCCTTTGTGCAGTGCTCTGCTATGCCCAACTCAGTGCTTGGCCTAAAGTGAGGGCTTACTCCTTTCCTCTTTTTAATAATGATGGCATTTATAAAGCGCTTACTATGTGCAAAGCACTGTTTTAAGCGCTGGGGAGGTTACAAGGAGATCAGGTTGTCCCACGGGGGGCTCACAGTCTTAATCCCCAGTTTACAGATGAGGGAACTGAGGTACAAAGAATAATAATAATAATGATGGTATTTATTAAGCGCTAATGTGCAAAGCACTGGGGAAGTTACAAGGAGATCAGGTTGTCCCACGGGGGGCTCACAGTCTTAATCCCCAGTTTACAGATGAGGGAACTGAGGCACAGAGAAGTGACTTGCCCAAAGTCACACAGCTGACAATTGGCAGAGCTGGGATTTGAACCCATGACCCCTGACTCCAAAGCCCGTGCTCTAATGCAGTAATGCTCCACTGCAGTAATGAATGAATTACTGCAGTAATGAAAGCAATTAGTGCAATGAAGCAGTAATGTTCCACTGAGCCACGTTGCTTCTCCATTTCTCTGCTGGGTGACCCCGGGCGAGTCACTCAACTTCTTTGGGCCTCAGTCTCCTCATCTGTAAAACGGGGATTCAGACTGTGAGCCCCCTGTGGGACATGGACTGTGTCCAATTTGGTGAGCTTGTCTCTCCCCCAGAGCTTAGTACAGTGCCCGGCACATAGTAAGCGCTCAACAAATACCATAAAAAAAAAACCGTGAAGAGTACCTCTGTGATGTCGTCCTGGGCCGGTCCGACTACAAGATGAGGGCACATCGTGGCCCTAGACCTCTTAGTTGGCCCGACTCAGCCCTGCCCACTCTCCCTCCCCTGCCCCCCGGCCTGCCTATGGCCACGAGGGTCCCTCGAGACCACCCTCCATCTGGGCCCTCAGGTCCTGAGGTCCCTCAACAAGACTTATCAGAGCATGAAGAAGCGGCCCATAGCCGTGGACCTAGACCCCAAGGCCGTGACCTGCGACGAGCTGTTTGGCATCATCAACCCGGCCACCCGCGAGTGGAAAGACGGTAGTCCGCCCCACCGCCCCCGGGAAACGGCCTCTGACCTCCGCCCTTGGGAATCACGCCTGCGTCCGGGAGGGAACCCCAGGGAGGGATTTACTGGGCCCTGTCTGGGAAAAGTTGGAAACAAAGGAACCCATTCCCTGCCTTCTGGGAACATTCCCTCGAAGGAGAGGGTCTCCCCTAAAGCGCCACTGAAAAAGCGGTCCCCTGAGCGGCCCCACCTCTCCCCGAACCACCCCCTGTCCCCTCCCAGGCCTGTTCTCCACTATCATGCGTGACCTGGCGAACGTGACGCACGACGGCCCTAAGTGGATTGTCCTGGATGGGGACATAGACCCCATGTGGATCGAGTCCCTGAACACCGTCATGGATGACAATAAGGTCAGCGCGGCTGAGGGACTGCTGGTCTGGGGGCCGCCGAAGACTGCTGGAACCTGGGGTTGGGGGGCAGTTGGGCACCCTCAATGCTCCGGGGGGCCGTCTGGGACCCGGGACTGGGCGAGGAAGTTCAGCCCCCCACAACTTTGGAGCCTCCAATGTAGCGGGAGAGACGGGACCCATCCGGGCTGGCTGGAAGCACCCCCATAAGGTCTCCGACTGGGAGGACAGGACAGCCCCTCTCTAATGTCCCCACACGCCAACCCAGGGATCAGGAGACCCGTTCCCCTGGGAAACTGGGAAACGCAGGGAGACTCCTCCCCTGTCAGGGACGTTTTGGGTACCGCTGGACCTCAAGGTGGGGAGATGGACTCATCCACCCCGTGATGTCCCCTCCCTCCGCACGATGGAACGGCTCTCGTCAGCCCACCCATGGGGCTGGGGCCGGCCTCCCGCCCCATCCCCTGACTTCGGCCCCCTGCCCCCCACAGGTGCTGACGCTAGCCAGCAACGAGCGCATCCCCCTGAACCCGACAATGAGGCTCGTGTTCGAGATCAGCCACCTGCGGACCGCCACCCCGGCCACCGTCTCCAGGGCCGGAATCCTCTACATCAACCCGGCCGACCTGGGCTGGAACCCGTGAGTATGCCGCAAGGCGGCGGGGACCCCTCGGGCTGGTCCTACCCACTCTCTGTGGGCAAGGACCCTTCCTAATAATGATCACAATTGCAGGACTTGGTGAGCTTTTTTTTTTTTTTTTTTTTTGTGTGTGTGTGTGTGTGTGTGTGTGTGTGTGTGTTTGTGTGTTACTGGTTAAGTGCTTACTATGTGTCAAGCACTGTACTGAGCTCTGGGGTAGGTGCGAGTTCATCCCATTGGACGCAGTCTCCGTCCCACATGGGGCTCACAGCCTTCATCCCCATTTGACAGATGAGGGATTTGAGGCACAGAGAAGCGGCGTAACTTGCGTAAGGCTCCACAGCAGACAAGGGGCAGAGGTGGAATTAGAACTCAGGGCCTTCTGATTCCCAGGCCTGGGCTCTACCCACTAGTCCAGGCTGCTTCAACTCTAACTACGTGACAAGCGCTGAACTGAGCCCCAGGGGAGGCAATCCATCAACTGGTTATCATAGTTCTTGAGAGCTCACTGTGTGCAAAGCATCGTACTAAACACTTGTAAGAGTACAATATAACAATATTAGAGACACATTCCCTGCCCATAAGCTGGCAATCTAGAGGGAGAAGTCAACCAGGCCGGGCAAAGTCCCCGTCCCTCCCGGGGCTTACAGGCTAAGGGGTGTCCGGCGCCCGGAATGAGGACCCCTCTGGCTCCCCTCCCCGTCCTCGACCCGGCTCCCCCAGGGTGGTGAACAGCTGGATCGAGAGGCGGAAGGTGCAGTCGGAGAAAGCCAACCTCATGATCCTGTTCGACAAGTACCTGCCCACGTGCATCGACAAGCTCAAGTTTGGCTTCAAGAAGATCACGCCGGTCCCCGAGATCACGGTCATCCAGACCATCCTGTACCTGCTGGAGTGCCTCCTGACCCCCAAGAACACGCCCCCGGACTCCTCCAAGGAGCTGTACGAGCTCTACTTCGTCTTCGCCTGCTTCTGGGCCTTCGGGGGAGCCATGTTCCAGGATCAGGTGGGAACCCCCGTCCCCTCCCCAACTCCAGGAGGGTCCTCTTGAGGCCTGGCCCGGCCCTTCACCTCTCTCTGGGCCTCAGTTTCCTCCATCTGGGAAACCGGGAGCAGATACCCTGCGCTCCCTCCTCCTCCTCTGGCTGGGAACGTCGGGTGGGCCTGGGACCGTGTCCTCTCTGGCCCTCCGGCCCTCAGCCCTGAGTCACCATCACCGTTAGTGACTCCTGAGACAGACCACCACCTTGTCATCTACCCAGGGCTCTGGGCCTGGAGCATTTGGGGAGGCAGTGGAGGGAGAGAGAAAGGGCCTCTGGAGAAGCTTGGATCACCCCCATCCCCCTCTCCCTGACCCACCCGGACCGACAACGGCCCCGGGGCCGCCCCCAGCTTTCACCCAGGCGGGGAGGGCGGATCGAACAGGCCTGGGATTCGGTCTTCCAGCTCGTGGACTACCGGGTGGAGTTCAGTAAGTGGTGGGTGAACGAATTCAAGACCATCAAGTTCCCATCCCAAGGCACCATTTTCGACTACTTCATCGACCCCGACACCAAGAAATTCCTGCCGTGGACCGAAAGAGTGCCCGCCTTCGAGCTGGACCCAGACATCCCTTTGCAGGTGACGAGCTCCAAGTTGCCTCGGTTTCCCTGGGAAATTCCCAGTCACCAGCCCCTGGTCCGTCCCTGCTCCGGTTCAATCCCCGGGCAGTCAATGTGTGCTGTCTATTGAGCGCTTCCTCAGTGCAGAGTGCCGTCCTGAGCTCCTGGGGGAGTCCAGTCCAGTTGGAAGTTCCTACCCCCGCCCTGAAGTTCTTTAAAAAGCCAACCTCGGACCTCCCGCAGGCTTCCCTGGTGCACACCACGGAAACCATCCGGATCCGCTATTTCCTGGACCTGCTGATGGCCAAGAAGTGGCCAGTGATGCTGGTGGGCAACGCGGGCACCGGCAAGTCGGTCCTGATGGGCGACAAACTGGAAAGCCTCAACACTGACGAGTACGTGGTCCAGGCTGTGCCCTTCAACTTCTACACCACCTCTGCCATGCTCCAGGGTGAGGCTGAGGACCACCCAGCCGGGAGCTGGGTGCCATGCTGGGGGCGGGCAAAGGGGGAGAGGAGGAGGAGGAAGAGGAGGGAGGAGGATGGCGGCGATGGGGAGGAAGGGGCCCGACTCCTCTGCTTGTCAGCTGGGTGAACTGGGGCAAGTCACTTCGATTCTCTGGGCCTCGGTGACCTCATCTGTAAAATGGGGATTAGGACTGTGAGCCCCACATGGGACAGGGACTGTGTCCAACCGGATTAGCTTGTATCTGCATGGCTCAGTGGAAACAGCCCGGGCTTTGGGGTCAGAGGTCATGAGTTCAAATCCCAGCTCCACCAATTGTCAGCTGTGTGACTTTGGGCAAGTCACTTTACTTCTTTGTGCCTCAGTTACCTCATCTGTAAAATGGGGATTAAGACGGTGAGCCTGAGGTGGGACAACCTCCTAATCACCTTGTAACCTCCCCAGTGCTTAGAACAGTGCTTTGCACATAGTAAGCCCTTAATAAATGCCATTATTATTATTAGTATTATGTCTTTTAGACTGTGAGCCCACTGTTGGGTAGGGACTGTCTCTATATGTTGCCAACTTGTACTTCCCAAGCACTTAGTACAGTGCTGTGCACACAGTAAGCGCTCAATAAATACGATTGATGATGATGATTAGTGTTTGGAATCGTGCCTGGCCCATAGTAAGCGCTTAACAAATGCCATAAGAAAAGGAGAGTTCTGATCTGGAGGAGGGGGAAAAGGAGGAGAAGGACAGCTGGGAGGAGGAAATAAGAGGAGGGGGTTTACGTTTTGCCACGGCTGACAATGTCCCCTCTCCCCTCCCCTGTGGGGGTGGGGCCTGCCCCCGACAGGCGTCTTGGAGAAGCCCCTGGAGAAGAAATCCGGGAGGAACTTTGGCCCGCCGGGCACCAAGAAGCTCATCTATTTCATCGATGACATGAACATGCCCGAGGTGGACAAATACGGGACGGTGGCCCCCCACACCCTCATCCGGCAGCACATGGACCATGGACACTGGTAGCCCACGGGGCAGCCGCCAAGGAGCCCGAGGGGGCGGGAGGGGGCCGGGTGAGGGCCGGCCACCCCTCTATGTCCTGGGTCCAGCTCCGCGATGATGGCCGCTTGGCCCTCCAACACCCTCCACCGTCCCCTTCCCACAGGTACGACCGGAACAAGCTGACCCTGAAGGACATCCACAACTGCCAGTACGTGGCCTGCATGAATCCCACTTCTGGTTCATTCACCATTGACTCCAGACTCCAGGTGGGTGGCACAGAGAGAGCCAGGGTGGGCTGGTCATGGGACAGTAGGGAAGTGGCGGTGGCAGGATGACTGAGCCCCCTCCTCCCAGACTGAGCCCCCTTCTTCCTCTCCCCCTCCTTCCCATCCCCCCCACCTTACCTCCTTCCCCTCCCCACATCATCATCATCAATCATCAATCGTATTTATTGAGCGCTTACTATGTGCAGAGCACTGTACTAAGCGCTTAGCACTGTACTAAGCACTTAGCACTGCACTAACACAGCACCTGTATATATGTATATATGTTTGTACGGATTTATTACTCTATTTTATTTGTACATATTTATTCTATTTATTTTATTTAATTAGTATGTTTTGTTTTGTTCTCCATCTCCCCCTTCTAGACTGTGAGCCCGCTGTTGGGTAGGGACCGTCTCTATATGTTGCCAACTTGGACTTCCCAAGTGCTTAGTACAGTGCTCTGCACACAGTAAGCGCTCAATAAATGCGATTGAATGAATGAATGAATGAATGATTAGAACCCAAGTCCGGGCTCTTTATATATATGTTGATGGTATTTGTTAAGCGCTTACTATCTGCTGAGCCTCACTGCTTCCCCTACTTAAAGACTCTGACTGAGGGTGGGGAAGGGGAGGATTGGGTTTATTGCCCTTGGAGGAATTTGGTCCTTTGAGCCCCTGGCCTGCCGTGGTCCAGGCCCACCCCCCTCCCCCCGGGACATGTCCCCATGACCTGCCCCCGTGACCGGCCATGGCCTGCTTGGTTTCAGCGCCACTTCTGTGTGTTTGCGGTGAGTTTCCCGGGCCAGGAAGCCCTGACATCCATTTACAACAGCATCCTAGCGCAGCACCTGGCCATCCGGGCCGTGCCCATGTCCATCCAGAAGATGTGCGGGCAACTGGTGGCAGCTGCCCTGGGTAAGCCGGACCAGTCGAAACCTCACCCTGTCCCGGACCATGCCTCACTGCCACTGAATAACCGTGGCCTCTGTTTTGCGCTTAGTTTGTGCCGAACGCTGTGCTAAGCACTGGGGTAGGTATGGTGTCATCAGGTCATCTGATTAACTTGTATCTACCCTAGTACTTAGAACGGTGCTTGGCACACAGAAAGTGCTTAACAAGTACCATAATTATTATTATTAGGAAAAACCCAGGCCCTGTCCCACCTGGGACTCCCAGTCTGAGGGGGGAGGGAGAGCAGGTATCGAAGCCCCTTATAACCACGGGGAAACTGAGGCCCAGAGAAGTGATTTGCCCTATGGTCATGGAGCAGGCAAGGGGCAGAGCTGGGATGAGAGCCCTAACCCTGACTCCCAGTCCCGGGAGGTTTCCGTTGGGCTGTACGGCTTCTTTGGGACTCCGGATGTAGTTTCAAGGGAGGCAGGTCTCTCTGGGGGACTCGGGAGATCCATCTTGTTCACTGGTAGGGTGGCGGGCAGGGGTGGAGGAAGGTCCACGGTTTGGGAAAAGCTTGGGTGGCCATTGTGCCCGCTCAGGGTGATGACGATGATGATATTTGCTAAGCGCTTACTATTTGCCAAGCACTGTTCTAAGTGCTGGGGTTAATACAAGGTAAACAGGTCAGGCTCTGGAAGCCTGGAGCCCTCTTCCCAAAGCCACTGCCAGTCACTGTGACAGTGTCTCTTTCTCTCTGTCTCTCTCATCTCCTCTCTCCTCTCCTCAATTCTCTCTCACTCTCCCTTCTCTCTCCTGTCTCTTTCCTCTCCCTTCTCACTCTGTCTCTCTCCTCTCTCTTTTACCTCTCCTCTCTCAATCAATCAATCAATCAATCGTATTTATTGAGCACTTACTATGTGCAGAGCACTGTACTAAGCTCTTGGGAAGTACAAATTGGCAACACATAGAGACAGTCCCTACCCAACAGTGGGCTCACAGTCTAAAAGGGGGAGACAGAGAACAAAACCAAACATACCAACAAAATAAAATAAATAGGATAGAAATGTACAAGTAAAATAAATAAATAAATAAATAGAGTAATAAATATGTACAACCATATATCCATATATACAGGTGCTGTGGGGAAGGGAAGGAGGTAAGATGGGGGGATGGAGAGGGGGACGAAGGGGAGAGGAAGGAAGGGGCTCACTCTGGGAAGGCCTCCTGGAGGAGGTGAGCTCTCAGCAGGGCCTTGAAGGGAGGAAAAGAGCTAGCTTGGCGGAGGGGCAGAGGGAGGGCATTCCAGGCCCGGGGGATGACGTGGGCCGGGGGTCAATGGCGGGACAGGTGAGAACGAGGTACAGTGAGGAGATTAGCGGTGGAGGAGCGGAGGGTGCGGGCTGGGCTGGAGAAGGACAGAAGGGAGGTGAGGTAGGAGGGGGCGAGGTGATGGACAGCCTTGAAGCCCAGGGTGAGGAGTTTCTGCCTCTCCCATCTCTCCCATCTCTCTCTCTCTCTCTCTCTCCTCCCCTGTCCCCGCTGCTCCCCGGGGACAGCCCTGCATCAGAAAATCTCAGCCACGTTCCTGCCGACGGCCATCAAGTTCCACTACGTCTTCAACCTCCGGGACCTCTCCAACATCTTCCAGGTTCCGTCCTCCCAGCTCCCACCCATCAGGCCGGCCTACCCTTCACAAAGAAGGAGCGGGCTGTTATGGGGAGGAAAGATGCACAGCTATCAGTGACTTCTGGGCCTGACTGTTTGCTCCAATCAGTCAGTCAATCATATTTATTGAGTGCTTACCCTGTGCAGAGCACTGTACTAAGTGCTTGGGGGAGTGTACCATGGAACAATAAACAGATGCATTCCCTGTCCACAACGAGTCTCAAGGGGGAGATGGACATTAATAGAAATAAGTGACAGATGTGGGTATAAGTGGTGAGGGGCTGGGAGGGGGGAAGAATAAAGGGAGCGCATCAGGGTGACACAGAAGGGAGTGGGAGAAGAGGAAAGGAGGGTTTAATAAGGCTTTAATAATTCAATAAGGCTTCGAAGACGGGGAGAGTAATTGTCAAACAATCAATCAATACCATTGATTGATTAATCCTTTTTGCCCTCCGGGGTCCCTGTGGTGGGGGGCGGCGGGGGGGAGGGACAAGAGCTCAGCCTAAAGACCGGTTATCGGGGCCCAGGGGCTGCTGTTCTCCACCGTGGAGATCCTGAAGAGCCCGCTGGACCTGGTGCGCCTGTGGCTGCACGAAGCCGACCGCGTCTACGGCGATAAGCTGATCGACCAGAAGGACAACGAGACCCTGGAAAGAGTCACCGTGGCGTCCACCAAAAAGTATTTTGACGTAAGCAGCGCCGCCGGGGGCCCTCACCCGCCGGGGACCACGAGCTGGGAGTCCGGAGTTCTGATCCAGGCTTTGCCAAGTCCAGTAATAATAATAATAATGATAATTGAGGTATATGTTTCTATGTGTCAGGCACAGTACTAAGCACTGGAGTAGATACAACATTGTCAGATTGGACGCAGTCCCTGTCCCCCATGGGGCCTACAGTCTTAATCCTCATTTTACAAATGAGGGAACTGAGGCACAGAGAAGTGAAATGACTCACCCAAGGTTACACAGCAGACACGTGGCAGGGGTGGGATTAGGACCCAGGCCCCTTCTCCCCACTTCCGTCCGTCCACTGGGCTCAAATTATTAATTATTAAATGGGCGGACGGCCCCGTCTGTCACTTTTATTAGCCTGGAGTGGCCCGCCTCCCATGGTCTGGTCTCAATCCCAGTTGGACTGGGAACCAGGAATTCAGCAAACCACAGGCTTCCTCTGGGAAGACGGTGGGGAAGGGGTCTCTGAGCCAGACCTTTCCACCCTGAGACTCGTTGTCAACAGTGATACCAAACAGCAGCGAAGCCTAATGGATAGAGCCCCGGCCTGGGAGTTGTAAGGACCTGGTTTCTAATCCCGGCTCCACAGCTTGTCTGCTGTGGGACGTCGGGCAAGTCACTTTGCTTCTCTAGGCCTCTGTGACCTCATTTGTAAAATGGGGATTAATACTGGGGGCTCCTTCTGGGGCAGGGACTGCGTCCAACCTGACTGGCTTGGCTCTACCCCAGTGTACAGGGCCCGGCATGCAGTAAGCGCTTAATAATTATCATTTAAAAAATAAATAACAGGTCCGGGCCCAGTCCGGAGGCTGGAAGTCAGAGTGGAGAAGGGAGGGAGGAGGAAAGAGGGGGACCTCTGGGGGTCCGCTGTCCCCTACCCCCACTTTCTACACTCCTTTCATCTTTCATCTCACACTTTCATCTCCTCCAGGAGGCCTTCCCAGACTGAGTCCCTTCCTTCCTCTCCCCCTCGTCTCCCTCTCCATCCCCCGCATCTTACCTCCTTCCCTTCCCCACAGCACCTGTATATATGTATATATGTTTGTACATATTTATTACTCTATTTATTTTACTTGTACATAACTACTCTTTATTTTATTTTGTTATTATGTTTGGTTTTGTTCTCTGTCTCCCCCTTTTAGACTGTGAGCCCACTGTTGGGTAGGGACTGTCTCTATATGTTGCCAATTTGTACTTCCCAAGCGCTTAGTACAGTGCTCTGCACATAGTAAGCGCTCAATAAATACGATTGATGATGATGATGAGCCCCTTCCTTCCTCTCCCTCTTGTCCCCCTCTCCATCCCCCCAATCTTACCTCCTTCCCTTCCCCACAGCACCTGTATATATGTATATATGTTTGTACATATTTATTACTCTACGTATTTATTTTACTTGTACCTATCTATTCTATTTATTTTATTTTGTTAGTACGTTTGGTTTTGTTCTCTGTCTCCCCCTTCTAGACTGTGAGCCCACTTTTGGGTAGGGACTGTCTCTCTATGTTGCCAGCTTGTACTTCCCAAGCGCTTCGTACAGTGCCCTGCACACAGTAAGCGCTCAATAAATACGATTGATTGATTTCTGTCTCCACAGGATCTTGGGGAGCAGGTCCTGTTTGCCAAGCCCAATACCTACTGCCACTTCGCCCAGGGGATCGGCGAACCCAAATATAGCCCGGTACCCAGCATGGCCAGTCTGAATAAGCTTCTGGTGGAGGTCCTGGAGAGCTACAATGAAGTCAACGCCGTCATGAACCTGGTGAGGGGGGACGCCGACTGGGGTGGGGGGCCGGGGGGCTGAGGACTCGTCGGCCGCTAAAGCCTCAGCCGCCCGCCCCGGGCCCGACCCCTTCCCCAGGTGCTGTTCGAGGATGCCGTGTCGCACGTGTGTCGGATTAACCGCATCCTGGAGTCCCCCCGTGGGAATGCCCTGCTGGTGGGGGTCGGGGGGAGCGGGAAGCAGAGCCTGTCCCGCCTGGCGGCCTACATCAGCGCCCTGGACGTGTTCCAGATCACGCTCAAGAAGGGCTACACCATCCCGGACCTGAAGGTGAAGAGCGGGAAATCCGGGAGGGAACATGGGCGCCCGGGGGAGCCATCCGGGCCCCATCCGGGTCATCCTTGGGGAATGCACCCCGTGGACCCCCACGCTACCTCTGCCTCAGCTGGACCTGGCAGCCCAGTACATGAAGGCGGCGGTGAAGAACCTGCCCACGGTGTTCCTGATGACGGACTCCCAGGTGGCCGAGGAGCAGTTCCTGGTGCTCATCAATGACCTGCTGGCCTCGGGCGAGGTCCCCGGGCTCTTCCAGGACGACGAGGTGGAGGCCATCCTGACCTCCATGAGGCCCCAGGTCAAGTCCCTGGGCCTGCCCGACACCCACCAGACCTGCTGGCGTTTCTTCATCGACAAAGTGCGGCGCCAGCTCAAGGTGGGCGGGACACTTTCCTGAGCATTCGGGGGAATAAGATCATTTGAAGACCTTATCCCTGCCCTTCTAACCGGGCGCAGAGCACTGTACCGAGGGCTTGGGGGTGTATGCTAGAGGTGGTAGACATGACCCTTGCCCTCGTGAAGCTGACAGTCAAATGGGAGGGAGAGCAGAGGGCCTGCGGTTTACAGATGGGGAAATCGAGGCCCCCCCTGAGGTTAAGGGACTAGCCCCAGGGGCCGAGCCGGGATTAGAACCAGGGTGTCCAGAATCCCGGCGCCGTGCCCCCTCTGCCTGGCTGTGCTGCCCCACCGGTTCAGCCCCCGCGTCCAGTCACCTCCCTGCCCAAGCCGAGTGTCCGTGGTTGTGGGCAGGTGGTCCTCTGCTTCTCCCCGGTGGGCTCCACGCTGCGGGTGCGCGCCCGGAAATTCCCCGCCATCGTCAACTGCACCGCCATCGACTGGTTCCACGAGTGGCCCGAGGACGCCCTGGTGTCGGTCAGCGCCCGCTTCCTGCAGGAGACCGAGGGGATCGAGGTCAGTCACCCTCACGGCCCCTGGCCGGCGGGGAGTGCCGAGCGAATTCATTCAATCGTATATTATTTTTATTATATATATATATATATATTTATATTATAATCGTATATATTATTATTTTATGTTGCCAATTTGTACTTCCCAAGCGCTTAGTACAGTGCTCTGCACATAGTAAGCGCTCAATAAATACGATTGATGATGATGATATTACATATTTACTATTCTATTTATTTTATTTTGTTAATATGTTTTGTTTCGTTGTCTGTCTCTCCCTTCCAGACTGAGCCCCCTGTTGGGTAGGGACCGGCTCTATATGTTCCCCCTCCTCCCCCCTGCCTTACCTCCTTCCCCTCCCCACAGCACCTGCATATATGTATATATGTTTGTACGTATTTATTACTCTATTTTACTTGTACGTATTTATTCTATTTATTTTATTTTGTTAATATGTTTTGTCGTCTGTCCTCTCCTTCTAGACTGTGAGCCCACTGTTGGGTAGGGACCGTCTCTATATGTTGCCAACTTGGACTTCCCAAGCACTTTGTACAGTGCTCTGCACACAGTAAGCGCTCAATAAGTTAGGGGGAGCAGTGTAGCTCAGTGGAAAGAGCCTGGGCTTTGGAGTCAGAGGTCAGGGGTTCAAATCCCGGCTCGGCCAATTGTCAGCTGGGTGACTTTGGGCGAGTCACTTAACTTCTCCGAGCCTCAGTGACCTCATCTGTAAAATGGGGATGAAGACCGTGAGCCTTCAGTAAGCGCTCCATAAATATGATTGAATGAATGAATTGTGGTGTGCAGTTGTATTCAGTCGTTCATTCAATCGTATTTATTGAGCGCTAACTGTGTGCAGAGCACTGGACTAAGCGCTTGGGAAGTACCAGTTGGCAACATGTAGAGACGGTCCCTACCCAACAACAGGCTCACGGTCTAGAGGGGGGAGACGGAGGACAAAACAAAGCATGTGGACAGTTTGTAAGCACAAGGGAGCAAGAGTGTGAGAGTCTGGGCAAGAAGCAGCGTGGCTCAATGGAAAGAGCCCGGGCTTTGGAGTCAGAGGTCATGGGTTCGAATCCCGGCTCTGCCAATTGTCAGCTGTGTGACTTTGGGCGAGTCACTTCACTTCTCTGAGCCTCAGTTCCCTCATCTGCAAAATGGGGATTAAAACTGTGAGTCCCCCCGTGGGACAACCTGATCACCTTGTAACCTCCCCAGCGCTTAGAACGGTGCTTTGCACGTAGTAAGTGCTTAATAAATGCTATTATTATTATTATTATAATAAATACGATTGGATGGATGAATGAATGAAAGGGCGGTCCCCCGCGCCTCGTCCCCGCAGCCGGAAGTCAAGGTGTCCATCAGCCAGTTCATGGCCTACGTGCACACGACGGTGAACGAGATGTCCCGGGTCTACCTGGCCACGGAACGCCGTTACAACTACACAACCCCCAAGACCTTCCTGGAGCAGATCAAGCTCTATCAGAACCTGCTGTCCAAGAAGCGGAGGGAGCTGGTGGCCAAAATCGACCGCCTGGAGAACGGCCTCCTCAAGCTGCAGAGCACGGCCTCGCAGGTGCGGGGCGGGGAACCGGGCCCTCCCTGCTTCGCTTGGGGGGAGACCCGAGGCGGCCCCCCTGGCCTCCCCCGGGGTGCTGGGAGGGGGTGGGCCCCACCGAGGCCTGCCTTTCGTCCCCAGGTGGATGACCTGAAGGCCAAGCTGGCCGTCCAGGAGCTGGAGCTGCTGCAGAAGAACCAGGACGCCGACAAACTCATCCAGGTGGTCGGGGTGGAGACGGAGAAAGTCAGCCGGGAGAAGGCCATCGCTGACGAGGAGGAGGCGAAGGTCGAGGTCATCAACAAGGTACCGGCCGAGGCGGCGCTGGCCCCATCCCCAAGCCGCTATGTACGACCGAGGCGTCGCTCCCGTGGGTATGACTTGTGAGCGCACGTGTGTGCTAAGTGCGTTGGAGCAGGCGCCTGCACACAAGTGGAGGAGCGGGTATGTGTCCGGGGGTGCGACTGTGTGGTGTGGGTTTCTGGGTGGGAATGCTTGGGAGCTGTGTGGGTGGGCACACAGTAAGCGCTCAATAAATACGATTGAATGAATGAATGAATGTATGGGAATTAGGCGAGGTACATGACTTCCAGGGCTTAGAACAGTGCCCAGCACTTAGAACAGTGCTTTGCACATAGTAAGCGCTTAACAAATGCCATTATTATTATTATTATTATTATTATTGTTATTATTATTATTCATGAGTGCCAGGTGGGCGTGGCAGGGAATTGTACTTGTACTTCCCAAGAGCTTAGTACAGTGCTGTGCCCACAGTAAGCGCTCCATAACTCCAATTGAATGAGTGAATTTCACCTGTATATATGTCACCAGTATATATGCACATATGTTTGTATGTATTTATTACTCTATTTTACTTGTACATATTTATTCTATTCATTTTATTTTGTTAATATGTTTTGTTGTCTGTCTCCCCCTTCTAGACCGTGAGCCCATTGTTGGGTAGGGACTGTCTCTATATGTTGCCGACTTGTCCTTCCCAAGCGCTTAGTACAGTGCTGTGCCCACAGTAAGCGCTCTGTAAATACGACTGAATGAATGAATTGTGGTGTGCAGTTGTATTCAGTCATTTATTCAGTCGTATTGAGCGCTTACTGTGTGCAGAGCACTGTACTAAGCGCTTGGGAAGTCCAAGTTGGCAACATATAGAGACGGTCCCTACCCAACAACGGGCTCACGGTCTAGATGGGGGAGATGGACGACAAAACAAAACATGTGGACAGTTTGTAAGCACGAGGGAGCAAGAGTGTGAGAGTCTGGGCAAGAAGCAGCGTGGCTCAATGGAAAGAGCCCGGGCTTTGGAGTCAGAGGTCATGGGTTTGAATCCCGGCTCTGCCAAATGTCAGCTGTGTGACTTTGGGTGAGTCACTTCAATCAATCAATCAATCAATCGTATTTATTGAGCGCTTACTATGTGCAGAGCACTGTACTAAGCGCTTGGGAAGTACAAATTGGCAACACATAGAGACAGTCCCTACCCAACAGTGGGCTCACAGTCTAAAAGACTTCACTTCACTTCTCTATGCCTCAGTTACCTCATCTGCAAAATGGGGATTAAAACTGTGAGCCCCCCGTGGGACAACCTGATCACCTTGTAACTTCCCCAGCGCTCAGAACAGTGCTTTGCACGTAGTAAGTGCTTAACAAATGCCATCATTGTTATTATTATTTTCGCAAGTGTGAGCATGAGTGTGTGTGTGTTTAAAGGGGAGCACACCTGCCACTCTCCAGCTGGCTGTGACCCCCACATTTGCGAGCACTGACCCTCGGTTTCGGGGGGCTCAGTGGCGAGAGGAAGCAGCCCCGTGTTTGACGGGTGGAAGGCGGGTCCAGAGCCAGGTTTCTTCTCTCTGCCCACAGAATGTCACGGAGAAACAAAAGGCTTGCGAGACCGACCTGGCCAAAGCCGAACCGGCCCTGCTGGCCGCCCAAGAAGCTCTGGACACCCTCAACAAGGTAAAACCCTTGGGACCACCCCCTTCTCCCTCCCCGCAGCCTTGGCAAAGCAGGGGCTGGGGACAGGACGGAGACCTTGGCCAGAGGCGATCGCTGCCAGATAGTCAATTGTATTTTTTGAGCGCTTTCCGTGTGCCGAGCACTGTACTAAGCATTTAGGAGAGGACGATAGGACAATAAACAGACACATTCCTTGTCCACAGTGAGCTCGCAGTCTAGGGACAGGTGAGGTGGACCCCCCAACACCCGTCCATCCACCCATATGTCCGTATATCCGTCCATCCGTCCATTTATCCATCCGCCCGTGCATCCATACATTCCCCCCCTCCCCGCAGAACAACCTGACAGAGCTGAAGTCCTTCGGGTCTCCTCCCGACGCCGTGGTCAACGTCACGGCTGCCGTGATGATTCTGACGGCCCCGGGGGGCAAGATCCCCAAGGACAAGAGCTGGAAGGCCGCCAAGATCATGATGGGCAAGGTGGACACCTTCCTCGATGCCCTGAAGAAGTTTGACAAGGAGCATATCCCCGAGGCCTGCCTGAAAGCCTTTGCGTAAGCCCCCCAGGACCCCGGGCAGGAGGGAAGGCCCGCGGGACCCTCCCAGACTGGGAGAGGAGAGCCACACTGGGTCCATCCAACCGTAAATGCTGCTGAGGGCAGGGAACCGGGGCGGGAATTGGCCTACCGAGGGTGAAGAGGAGGAAGTGGGCATCCAACGGGGCTACTGAGAGGCTGGTGGGGGGATCTCCTTTTCTCCAAAGGCTTTCAAAACAGGAGAGGTTCGTTCTCTGGGCTGGGGTGCCTAAAGGCAGGGGGATGGATGCGATGCGAAGGCCCCTTCTAGCACTAGGAGTCCGGGAAAGAGCAAATGTAGCCTCCACCCATCGGCCAGGGGACACTGAGCCCGTCCTCCCCACTTTCTCGCTCACTCTCCTCCATCCCAGACTGTCTCTGAGTAGTGTGGGCTTCTGTATGTCTTCTATTGTCCGCTCCCCAGCACTTAGCTCAATGGTCTCCCCACTATAAGTGTTCAATAAATACGATTAACTGACTGACTGCAGACCCCCGTTGTCGTCCATGGACAGAACGCGATGGGCCTTTCTCTTCTTAATAATAATAATAATAATAATAATAATGACATTTATTAAGTGCTTACTATGTGCAAAGCACCGTTCTAAGCGCTGGGAAGGTTACAGAGTGATCAGGTTTTTTTATGGCATTTATTAAGCGCTTACTATGTGCAAAGCACTGTTCTAAGCGCTGGGGTAGTTACAAGGCGATCAGGTTGTCCCTCAGGGGGCACACAGTCTTAATCCCCATTTTACAGATGAGGTAACTGAGGCCCAGAGAAGTGAAGTGACTTGCCCAAAGTCACACAGCTGACAATTGGCAGCGCCGGGATTTGAACCCACGACCTCTGACTCCAAAGTCCGGGCTCTTCCCACTGAGCCACGCTGCTTCTCTAAGGGGGGCTCACAATCAATCCCCATTTTACAGATGAGGTAGCTGAGGCCCAGAGAAGTGAAGTGACTTGCCCAAGGTCACACAGCCGACAAGTGGCGGGGCCGGGATCTGAACCCATGACCACTGACTTCAAAGCCCGGGCTCTTTCCACTGAGCCACGCTGCTTCTTGCCGCGGGCCAACTGACCATCCAACCGTCCTCCGCACCCACCGCCGGCCCCCCATCCCCGCCCCTGTCTTTTTTCAGGCCGTACCAAGGCAACCCGACCTTTGACCCCGAGTTCATCCGCTCCAAGTCGGCGGCGGCGGCGGGCCTGTGCTCGTGGTGCATCAACATCGTGCGCTTCTACGAGGTGTACTGCAACGTGGCCCCTAAGCGGCAGGCCCTCGAGGAGGCCAACGCCGAGCTGGCCGAGGCCCAGGATAAGCTCTCCCGCATCAAAAATAAAATCGCCGTACGTACACCCCCGGTGACCTCGCCGGGGGGCCGAGGCCGGGCCGGTGGGCTCTGGGCCGCGGCAGGGGGTCACTGACCTTCTGGGGGGGTCTCCCTTCCCACGCCCCCCGTCTCGGCCTGTTCAGGTTGGTGGTCCTCCCGTGCGGTGATGGTCTGGAGAGGGGAGCCAAGGAAGCACTTTTAGGGGGTGGGGGGTCTTCCAGGGGGACGGGCATGGAGGGGACCTCCAGAAGGGAGCCAGTAGGTACTTTGTTGGGCATCTTCTGGGAGGAGAGCATGGAGGCACTCTTGGAGCTTGCAGTCTCTGGCGAATCAATCAATCGTATTTATTGAGCGCTTACTGTGTGCAAAGCACTGTACTAAGCGCTTAGTACGGCTTGGAGAAAGGAACCAAGAGACACCGTTGTGAGGAGGGGACTCCCGGGAGGGGAGGCAGGAGGCCCTCTGGGAGCCCTGTGTGGGGGAGTCTTTCTGTCTAAGGGCACCTCCCTCGGGGGCCGTTTCTCCAGGAGCTAAACGCCAACCTGAGCATGCTCACGATCGAATTCGAGAAGGCGACCGCGGAGAAGATCAAGTGCCAGCAGGAGGCAGATGCCACCAACAGGGTCATTTCCTTGGCCAACAGGTGATGCCCGCGGGGGCGGGCGGGGGTCCCGGGTGCTCCCGCTCAATCGGGGGTATTTACTGAGCGCTCAGCGTGGGCGGAACCCTGGACCGAGCACTTGGGAGAGTCCAATACAACAGTCGGAAGACACATTCCCTGCCCCCGAGAGGTTTGGAATCTGGAGAGCCGGGGGCAGGGGTGCTCAGGAAACAACGGGACCCCCACCCCGAAACCAGTACCCCGCTGACCAGAGCCCCCCGGACTTCCAGGCTGGTGGGGGGCCTGGCCTCCGAGAACGTCCGCTGGGCCGAGTCGGTGGAAAGCTTCAAGGGGCAGGGCGTGACGCTGTGCGGCGATGTGCTGCTCATATCGGCTTTCGTCTCCTACGTCGGCTACTTCACCAAGAAATACCGCAACGAGCTGCTGGACAAGTTCTGGGTCCCTTACCTGAACCAACTAAAGGTGACCCCCGGGCGGAGGGGTCCTCCGGAAGCCTGCCGCCCCAGGGACCCCCCCACCCTCCCTCCCACCACCCCTCTTTGTCCCTACTGTAAGGGTAAGTCAATCAATCAATCAATCAATCAATCGTATTTATTGAGCGCTTACTGTGTGCAGAGCACTGTACTAAGCGCTTGGGAAGTACAAGTTGGCAACAACTTGTCCTGCATTTGCAGCACGCTTCCAAGCTCGTTGTGGGCAGGGAACGTGTCTGTTGTATTGTTCGTTCATTCAGTCCTATTTAGTGTGCAGAGCACTGTACTAAGCTCCCTGCCCACAACGAGCTCACAGCCTAGTTGTGTTGCACTCTCCCAGTGCTTAGTACGGTGCTGTGCACACAGGAAGCTCAAATGCCATTGATTGATTTTTTTTTTTTCTTTTCCATGCGTTTTCAACCCCTTGCCTCCCCATTTTGCAGGTGAGGAAGCTGAGGTCAGTCGGTCAATCGTATTTATTGAGCATTTACTGTGTGCTGAGCACTGTATCATCATCAATCGTATTGAGCGCTTACTATGTGCAGAGCACTGTACTAAGCGCTTGGCCGAGTTCAGTATAACAGACACATTCCCTGCCCACATCGAGCTAACGGTCTAGAGGGGGACAGATGTTAATATAAATAAGTAAATTACATTATTTAACGGGGAGGTTGAATGATGAATGATGCCACATGGCCTGGCCGGTGGCAGAGCTCGGGCTTAAACCCAGGGTCCTCCGGTTCCCAGCCTGGCGTTCCGCCCGCCACGCCACGTCCCTGTGGGGGAGGGAGAGGCGGGTGCCAACGTGCCCGTATCACAGATGAGCAAACAGAGGCTCAGAGAGGTGAAGTGATGTGCCCGGGGTCAGCCAGAAAGGCAAAGGTAGAGCGGACTGGGCCACTTCTCTGGCCCGCTTCGTAGAGACGGGCTTTCGGTTCCCGGCGCGTCTTTCGCAGGGGTGTCCGGGCGAGAAGGGGCCTCCCCCCGGGGCCACCCAGCTGAAGCGGGATGGGACCGGGGGTGGTGGGCTCCTTCCCGCCGTAGGTCCCCATCCCGATCACCGAGGGCCTGGACCCCCTGAGCCTGCTGACGGACGACGCGGACGTGGCCACTTGGAACAACCAGGGCCTGCCCAGCGACCGCATGTCCACCGAGAACGCCACCATCCTGTGCAGCACGGAGCGCTGGCCCCTCATCGTGGACGCCCAGCTGCAGGGCGTCAAGTGGATCAAAAACAAATACGGCGACGACCTCAAAGCCATCCGCCTCGGACAGAGAAAGTACGCGGGCCCGCTAGCCCCGGGTCGGGTCGCCCCCACCCCCGGGGACCCCTGCGCCCCTTCTGCCGGCCCCCACGGCCCTGGCGGAGGCCTCCACCTGCTTAGCTGCTTAGAAGGCATCACCGCGACAGCTTCTGAGCGTGGCTCAGTGGAAAGAGCACGAGCTTTGGAGCCAGAGGTCATGGGTTCGAACCCCGGCTCCACCACGTGTCTGCTGTGTGACCTTGGGCAAGTCACTTAACTTCTCAGAGCCTCAGTTACCTCATCTGTAAAATGGGGATGATAACTGTGAGCCCCGTGCGGGACAACCTGGTCACCTTGTATACCCCCCCAGCGCTTAGAACAGTGCTTTGCACAGAGTAAGCGCTTAACAAATGCCATCATCATTATTATTATTATTATCCAGGCCTTGCAGATAAACCCAGAATTTACCAGCCCGGGTGTCCCCACAGTTGCCCCGGTAGGACATGATCAATCAGTCAGTCAATCAGAGGTATTTATTGAGCGCTTACTGAGCATGGAGCGCTGGGGAGAGGCCGGTACGATGGAGTCGATAGACACGATCTCTGCTCTGCTTAGCCCGGACTGCGGTCTCCACCTCCCAGCCCCCTCCTGACTAACATACTGCCCCTTCCCCCCTCCAGCTACCTGGACACCATTGAGCGGGCCATCTCGGACGGCGTCACGTTGCTCATCGAGAACATCGGGGAGACGGTGGAGCCCGTGCTAGACCCCCTTCTGGGCAGGAACACCATTAAGAAGGGGAGGTAAGTTGGTTTCTTGGCCGCTCTCCCTCCGGGCGAGCTAGTCAATCTTCCCCGGGCTCCAAGGCTTCCTTTGATCCGAGCCAGTCAGTCAATTGTAGTTACTGAGTGCTTGCAGAGCACTCAATACGAAGCGCTTAATACTAATATTACGTATTAAGCGCTTGGGAGAGTACTAAAAAGAAGTCTAAACAGATATAGCGTGGCTCAGCGGAAAGAGCCCAGGCTTTGGAATCAGAGGTCATCATCATCATCATCAATCGTATTTATTGAGCGCTTACTATGTGCAGAGCACTGTACTAAGCGCTTGGGAAGTACAAATTGGCAACATATAGAGACAGTCCCTACCCAACAGTGGGCTCACAGTCTCAAAAGGTCATGGGTTCAAATCCCGACTCCGCCAACTGTCAGCTGTGTGACTTCGGGCAAGTCGCTTCACTTCTCCGGGCCTCAGTTACCTCATCCGTAAAATGGGGATGAAAACCGTGAGCCCCCCCCCCCGTGGGACAACCTGATCACCTTGTAACCTCCCCAGCGCTTAGAACAGTGCTTTGCACATAGTAAGCACTTAAATACCATTGTTATTATTATATTCTCTACCTGCAATGAGCTCACAGTCTAGAGGGTCCAAGGATGCAAGGCGATGAGTGGGGTGGACAGTTTGATCTTGAGTAGATTTCTGCTACTCTCCCAGCTGGAGGCATACCCCCCCGGCAATAAATCCACCCTCAATCCCTAATCTTTCACCCATTGCTGCTGCTGAACTGCTGGGCTAAGGGGCTTGGGGGGTACGGAGAAAACAGGGAGACTGAGGACTGGGGTCTCCCGACTGTGTAAGCTCACCGAGGGCAGGGAATGCATCTACTGTTGTATGGTGCTGTCCCAAGCACTCAGTGCGGTGCTTTGCACACCGTAAGCGCTCAATTGAATGAACGAACGGGGTCTTTGGTGGGGCGACATCCTCCAGCTGGGGCCCCGAGGAACCTGCCCCTCCCCGCCACCCCGCCTCAGGTTCATCCGGGTGGGCGACAAGGAGGTGGAGTATCATCCCGACTTCCGCCTGATCCTGCACACCAAATACTTCAACCCGCACTACAAGCCCGAGATGCAAGCCCAGTGCACCCTCATCAACTTCCTGGTCACCAGGGACGGGCTGGAGGACCAGCTCCTGGCGGCCGTGGTGGCCAAGGAGCGTCCGGACCTGGAGCAGCTGAAGGTGGGGGCTGGGGACGGGGTGGGCATGATGTAATGATAACGACGGTGGTATTTTATTATTATTATTATTTGTTAAGCGGGCCAGGCACTGTACTGAGCTCCGGGCGGAAACAAGCAAATCGGGGTGGACACAATCCCCGTCCCCATGTGAGCTCAGTCATGAGCCTCCCTAGGCCGCGAACCACCTCCGAGACCAGCCCAGTTGGCCACTGGCCTCTCGAGCTTCGTCGCAGCATTTACTGGGCCCTTACTGGATGCGGAGCACTTGGGAGAGCCCAAAAGAGGTAGTAGACACGATCCCTTCCCTCGAGGAGCTGACAGTCTACTGAGCGCTTGGGAGAGGTCAATCGATTTCCTAGAATACGGTCCCCGCCCTCAAGGAGCTCACCTCCTTCAGGAGGACCTCACCTCTTTCAGGAGGCCTTCCCAGACTGAACCCCTTCCTTCCTCTCCCCCTCGTCCCCCTCTCCATCTCCCCCATCTTACCTCCTTCCCTTCCCCACTGCACCTGTATATATGTATATATGTTTACTCTATTTATTTTACTTGTACATATCTATTCTATTTATTTTATTTTGTTAGTATGTTTGGTTTTGTTCTCTGTCTCCCCCTTTTAGACTGTGAGCCCACTGTTGAGTAGGGACTGTCTCTATATGTTGCCAACTTGGACTTCCCAAGCGCTTAGTACAGTGCTCTGCACACAGTAAGCGCTCAATAAATGCGATTGATGATAATGATGAAGGAGCTGACAGCCAGAGTACAGAGCACTGTACTGAGCACTGGGGAGAGGGCAATAGAGTTCATAGACACGATCCTGGGGATTAAGACTGTGAGCCCCATGTGGGACAACCTGGTCACCTTGTACCCTCCCCCAGCGCTTAGAACAGTGCTTTGCACATAGCAAGCGCTTAATAAATGCCATCATTATTATTATTATTATTGTCCTGGCCAGGGAGTGTGTCTGTTTATTGTTGCACTGTCCTCTCCCAACCACTTAATACAGTGCTCCTCACACAGCAAGCACTCAATAAATACGATCAATTGATTGATTGAATGAATGAATAATCCCTGCCCTGTCATCATCAATCATATTTATTGAGCGCTTACTATGTGCAGAGCACTGTACTAAGCGCTTGGGAAGTACAAATTGGCAACATATAGAGACAGTCCCTACCCAACAGTGGGCTCACAGTCTAAATACAGTGCTCTTCACACAGCAAGCACTCAAATACGATCGATTGATCGAATGAATGAATGAATAATCCCTGCCCTCAAGGAGCTACCAGTCTCGTCTCATGGGGCAGGAGGAGCAAACAAAGGAGGTTTCAACTTTTTGGCAGAATGACGGCTCGCCCCCGGGCTGATTTCTCTTGGGCTGAGCCCGATTTCTCCCGCCTGGGAGGGCTCAGGCGGGCAGCTGACGCCCGGCCTCGGTGTCCGCCGCCAGGCCAACCTGACCAAGTCCCAGAACGAGTTCAAGATCGTGCTGAAGGAGCTGGAGGACTCGCTCCTGGCCCGCCTCTCCGCCGCCTCGGGCAACTTCCTGGGAGACACGGCCCTGGTGGAGAATCTGGAGATCACCAAGCGGACCGCCAACGAGATCGAGGAGAAGGTGGGGCCGCGGTGGTGGTGGTGGGGGGCTGAAGCGGGTGACCCCCTTCCCCTAAAACCAGGGGGGCGAGCCGGTCCCAGCTGGGCCATCTCTGCTCCGCCTCGAGGTGAGGGAGGCGAAGATCACCGAGGTGAAGATCAACGAGGCCCGGGAAAACTACCGGCCGGCCGCCGAGAGGGCCTCCATGCTCTACTTCATCCTCAACGACCTCAACAAGATCAATCCCATCTACCAGTTCTCCCTCAAGGTAACAGCCGGGCGGGAGGGCCGAGTGGCCAGAGGCTTTTACCTGGTTTTCCCGGCCCCGGGAGGGCAGGGATTTTGGCTCTTGCAGTGCCTCGGACTTGCCCCGGTCCACCCACCTTGCCTGGCCCCGGTGCGGGGGGTGTCGTGGCTCCCTGGACCCGGGCCGGGTCCATCGGCCCATGAATCGGCCCAGCCTTGTGTTGCCAACTTGTACTTCCCAAGTGCTTAGTACAGTGCTCTGCAATCAATCAATCAATCAATCAATCGTATTTATTGAGCGCTTACTATGTGCAGAGCACTGTACTAAGCGCTTGGGAAGTACAAATTGGCATCACATAGAGACAGTCCCTACCCAACAGTGGGCTCACAGTCTAAAAGGGGGAGACAGAGAACAGAACCAAACATACCAACAAAATCAAATAAGTAGGATAGAAATGTACAAGTAAAATAAATAAATAAATAAATAAATAAATAAATAAATAGAGTAATAAATATGTACAACCATATATACATATATACAGGTGCTGTGGGGAAGGGAAGGAGGTAAGACGGGGGGATGGAGAGGGGGACGAGGGGGAGAGGAAAGAAGGGGCTCAGTCTGGGAAGGCCTCCTGGAGGAGGTGAGCTCTCAGCAGGGCCTTGAAGGGAGGAAGAGAGCTAGCTTGGCGGATGGGCAGAGGGAGGGCATTCCAGGCCCGGGGGATGACATGGGCCGGGGGTCGATGGCGGGACAGGCGAGAGCGAGGTACGATTATTGATGATGATGATGATGAAATGGCAAGTAGACTTGCATCCTGGGGCCCTGCAGGCCCATCCCGTTGGACAGCAGTCAATCAATCGTATTTATTGAGCGCTTACTGTGTGCAGAGCACTGTACTACGCGCTTCAGTCCTCCCCACCCCTCACCAATTAAACCTAAACCAGACTGGAGTGACTGGTTTCGTCCCTCCCGGCCTCCCGCCAGGCCTTCCACGTGGTCTTCGAGAAGGCCATCCAGAGGACCGCCCCGGCCGCGGAGGTGAAGCAGCGGGTGGTCAACCTGACGGACGAGATCACCTACTCCGTCTTCATGTACACGGCCCGGGGCCTGTTTGAGAGGGACAAGCTCATCTTCCTGGCCCAGGTGGCATTTCAGGTGAGAAGCCGCGTGGCTCCGTGGGAAGAGCCCCGGGCTTGGGAGGCGGAGGTCGTGGGTTCAAATCCTGGCTCCACCAATTGCCAGCTGTGTGACTTCGGGCAAGTCCCTTCACTTCTCTGGACCTCAGTTCCCTCATCTGGAAAATGGGGATTAAGGCTGTGAGCCCCACATGGGACAACCTGATCACCTTATATCCTCCCCAGCTCTTAGAACAGTGCTTGGCACATAGCGCTTAACAAATGCCATCATTATTGTTATTATCATTATTATTATCACCATTATTATTATTATTCATGGCTCAGTGGAAAGAGCCCAGGCTTGGGAGTCAGAGGTCATGGGTTCAAATTCCAGCTCTGCTGCGTGTCCACTGTGTGATCTTGGGCAAGTCCCTTCACTTCTCTGGGCCTCAGTTCCCTCATCTGGAAAATGGGGATGAAGACTGTGAGCCCCACATGGGACAACCTGATCACCTTATATGCTCCCCAGCTCTTAGAACAGTGCTTGGCACATAGCGCTTAACAAATGCCATCATTATTGTTATTATCATTATTATTATCACCGTTATTATTATTATTTGTGGCTCAGTGGAAAGAGCCCAGGCTTGGGAGTCAGAGGTCATGGGTTCAAATTCCAGCTCTGCTACATGTCCGCTGTGTGACCTTGGGCAAGTCACTTAATTTCTCTGAGCCTCAGTTACCTCATCTGTACAATGGGATTAAGACTGTGAGCCCCACGTGGGACAACCTGATTACCTTATATCCTCCCCAGTGCTTAGAACAGTGCTTGGCACATAGCACTTAACAAATGCCATCATTATTGTTATTATCATCATTATTATTATTATTATCACCATTATTATTATTATGCGTGGCTCAGTGGATAGAGCCCAGGCTTGGGAGTCAGGGGTCATGGGTTCAAATTCCAGCTCTGCTATGTCACTGTGTGATCTTGGGCAAGTCACTTAACTGAGCCTCAGTTACCTCATCTGTACAATGGGATTAAGACTCTGAGCCCCACGTGGGACAACCTGATTACCTTATATCCTCCCCAGTGCTTAGAACAGTGCTTGGCACATAGTGCTTAACAAATGCCATCATTATTATTATTATTATTATCACCATTATTATTATTATTCGTGGCTCAGTGGAAAGAGCCCAGGCTTGGGAGTCAGAGGTCATGGGTTCAAATTCCAGTTCTGCTATATCACTGTGTGATCTTGGGCAAGTCACTTAACTGAGCCTCAGTTACCTCATCTGTACAATGGGATTAAGACTGTGAGCCCCACGTGGGACAACCTGATTACCTTATCTCCTCCCCAGTGTTTAGAACAGTGCCTGGCACATAGTAAGCACTTAACAAATGCCATCGTTATTATTATTATTATTATTCAGGTCCCCCCGGCCGGGTGGCAGTCCGCCCCAACCAGCTGGAGTCTGGCCGGGCGGAGGTGTCACAGGCCCACGAGGAGGGGAGACCCCCTCACCCCTCTGTAGCCCAAATGCCGTAGGGATCCCAGTGATGCCCCAAAGTCATTCATTCATTCAATCGTATTTATTGAGCGCTTACTGTGTGCGGAGCACTGGACTAAGCGCTTGGGAAGTACAAGTTGGAAACATCTAGAGACAGTCCCTACCCAACAACGAGCTCATGGTCTAGAGGGGGAGACAGACATTAATACAAATAGATAAAACAATAAATTACAGATAGATACATATGTGCTGTGGGGAGTCATTCATTCAATCGTATTTATTGAGCGCTTACTGTGTGCGGAGCACTGTACTAAGCGCTGGGGAAGTACAAGTTGGAAACATCTAGAGACAGTCCCTACCCAACAACGAGCTCATGGTCTAGAGGGGGAGACAGACATTAATACAAATAGATAAAACAATAAATTACAGATAGATACATATGTGCTGTGGGGAGTCATTCATTCAATCGTATTTATTGAGCGCTTACTGTGTGCGGAGCACTGTACTAAGCGCTGGGGAAGTACAAGTTGGAAACATCTAGAGACGGTCCCTACCCAACAACGAGCTCATGGTCTAGAGGGGGAGACAGACATTAATATAAATAGAACAATAAATTACAGATAGATACAGATAGATACATATGTGCTGTGGGGAGTCATTCATTCAATCGTATTTATTGGGCGCTTACTGTGTGCAGAGCACTGTACTAAGCGCTTGGGAAGTCCAAGTTGGCAACATCTAGGGACGGTCCGTACCCAACAACGAGCTCACGGTCTAGAGGGGGAGACGGGCACTAATACAAATAGATAGAACAATAAATTACAGATAGATACATATGTGCTGTGGGGAATCATTGATTCAATCGTATTTATTGAGCGCTTACTGTGTGCGGAGCACTGTACTAAGCGCTTGGGAAGTACAAGTTGGAAACATATAGAGTGCTCTGCACATAGTAAGCGCTCAATAAATACGATTGATGATGATGATGATATAGAGACGGTCCCTACCCAACAACAAGCTCATGGTCTAGAGGGGGAGACGGACATTAATAGAAATGAAGTCCCCCTGACCCCACCTCTGCCATCCCCTACCCCGGCTCAGGTCCTGTCCATGAAGAAGGAGCTGAACGCGGCCGAGCTGGACTTCCTCCTACGGTTCCCGTCCAAGGCCGGACTCGCGTCCCCGGTGGATTTCCTGCTGCCCCAGGGCTGGGGAGGCATTAAGGTTTGCCCGCGACCCGGCCTCCCCCCGTGCCCGACCCCCAGCCTCGGGGCCCCGGGGGGCAGATTAGTTGGCGACGACTTACTCACCTGGCATCTCGGCGACGGGGACGGGTCAGAGAGACGGGAATGGAAGAAAGAGGGGTTCGCGGCAAGCGGGAAGCTCAACCCAAACACGCGGGAGCCAGCCTTACAAGGAGCCCCCCAATGTCGGAGCATTCAAGTCTAATAATAATAATTATGGTATTTATCATGTGCCTACTATAAGAGAAGCCATGTGGCTCAGTGGAAAGAGCCCGGGCTTTGGAGTCAGAGGTCGTGGGTTCAAATCCCAGCTCCGCCACTTGTCAGCTGTGTGACTTTGGGCAAGTCACTTCACTTCTCTGGGCCTCAGTTCCCTCATCTGGAAAATGGGGATGAAGACTGTGAGCCCCCCCGTGGGACAACCTGATCACCTTGTATCCCCCCAGTGCTTAGAACAGTGCTTTGCACATAGTAAGAGCTTAACAAGTACTATTATTATTATTATTATTATTATGTGCCCAGCACTAAGTGCTATGTTGCCAACTTGTACTTCCCAAGCGCTTAGTACAGTGCTCTGCACACAGTAAGCGCTCAATAAATACGATTGATTGATTGTTCTAAATGCTGGAGTAGATAAAAGGTAATCAGGTTGGACACAGTCCCTGTCCCACATGAGGCTCCCAGTATTAATCCCCATTTTATAGAAGAGGTAACTGAGGCCTAGAGAAGTGAAGTGACTTGCCCAAGGTCACAGAGCAGACAAGTGGCAGAGCGGGAATTAGAATCCAGGTCCTTCTTACTCCAAAGGCCTTGCTCTCTCCACTAGGCCACCCAGCGCTTAGTCCAGTGCTCTGCGCACAGTAAGCGCTCAATAAATCCGATTGAATGAATTTATTTATTTGTACATTTTTATTTTGTTAATACGTTTTGTTTTGTTCTCCGCCTCCCCCTTCTAGACTGTGAGCCCGCCGTTGGGTAGGGACCGTCTCTAGATGCTGCCAGCTTGTACTTCCCAAGCGCTTAGTCCAGTGCTCTGCACACAGTAAGCGCTCAATAAATACGACTGAATGAATGGCAGGGGTCGGGGGGGAGGTCACTGAATCCATCCTCCTGACTCCAGGCGGGATCGCCCACCCCTGCCGCACCCGGAGCCGACCCCCGGGCTTTGCGGCCCGCCCTGGGTGAGGGCCGCGGGAGGAAGGCGCCGAGGCCCCAGGCGGGGACATCCCTCCCCAGGTCCTCTCCGACATGGAGGAGTTCAAGAACTTGGACGGCGACATCGAGGGCTCGGCGAAGCGGTGGAAGAAGTTTGTGGAGTCGGAGGCGCCGGAGAAGGAGGTGTTTCCGAAGGAGTGGAAGAATAAGACGGCGCTGCAGAAGCTCTGCATGATGCGCTGCATGCGGCCCGACCGCATGACCTACGCCATCAAGTAAGTCCCGGCCCTGGGGAGCGGAACCGACTCTTATTTCCGCCTCTGCCGCCGCTCCCATCATCATCAATCGTATTTATTGAGCGCTTACTATGTGCAGAGCACTGGACTAAGCGCTTGGGAAGTACAAATTGGCAACATATAGGGACAGTCCCTACCCAACAGTGGGCTCACAGTCTAAAAGGGGGAGACGGAGAACAAAACCAAACATACTAATAAAATAAATAGAATAGATATGTACAAATAAAATAAATAAATAAATAAATAGAGTAATAAATATGTACAAACATATATACGTATATACAGGATCCCCATCCCCGTCTCACCCATCCCGGGCCGGGGGCTCGCCCTCTTGGCAAGACTGACCGGCCGGGCCCCGGGGAAACCAGGTTTCAAGCCAGTCCTGACGTCCCACCCATCCCTGGTCTTTATCAAGCGATTTTAGTGTTGCTATGGCGTTTAAGAGCTTACTATGTACCAGGCGCTGTACCAAGCGCCAGACGGATCAGGTCGGATACAGTCCCTGTTCCACACAGGGCTCACTGTCTTAATCCCCATTTTCCAGATGAGGTAACTGAGGCCCAGAGGAGCGACTTGCCCAAGATAACAGACAAGGGGCAGAGCTGGGATTAGAACCCAGGTCATCATCAATCGTATTTATTGAGCGCTTACTGTGTGCAGAGCACTGTACTAAGCGCTTGGGAAGTACAAATTGGCAACATCTAGAGACAGTCCCTAGCCACCAGTGGGCTCACAGTCTAAAAGGGGGAGACAGAGAACAAAACCCAACATACTAACAAAATAAAATAAATAGAATAGATATGTACAAATAAAATAGAGTAATAAATATGTACAAACATATATACAGGTGCTGTGGGGAAGGGAAGGAGGTTAGATGGGGGGGGATGGAGAGGGGGACGAGGGGGAGAGGAAGGAAGGGGCTCAGTCTGGGAAGGGTCCTTCTGACTCCCAAGCCCAGGCTCTGCCCCCTTGGACTCGCTTCTCTCAGACCCCTGGGGTGACCAGGGGCTTGGTCAGCGGGGGAGAGGGATGGCGAAGATGACCCCCCACTCCCAGTTGATCCCGGGTAGACCCTGAGTCGGGGGGGGCCTCGTCCTCAGGAACTTCGTGGAGGAGAAGATGGGAAGCAAGTTCGTGGAAGGCCGCAGCGTCGAGTTCTCCAAGTCGTACGAGGAAAGCAGCCCCTCCACCCCCATCTTCTTCATCCTGTCCCCGGGAGTCGACCCCCTGAAGGACGTGGAGGCATTGGGTAAGCGAGGGATGGGAGAGGTGAGCGCTGAGGAGACGGGAATTCCGCACCCTCACCCCGGGCTCCCCTCACTCAGCCGCGACCCCCGGGGGCTTCCTGCTCCGGGCTCCCCTTTCCACCCCTCAGGGAAGAAACTGGGCTTCACCATCGACAACGGCAAGATCCACAACGTGTCCCTGGGCCAGGGCCAGGAGGTGGTGGCCGAGAAAGCCCTCGATGTGGCGGCCGAAGAGGGCCACTGGGTCATCCTGCAGGTAACCGCCGCAATCGGGATTCCCCCCTCCCAGCCGGGAAGCACCCGATCTTCCCAGGCTCCGCCACCGCTCCCACCAGGGAGAGACGTATCCTTGCCCCGGCCCCTCCGAGTCATCGTCATCGTCAGTCGTATTTATTGAGCGCTTACTATGTGCAGAGCACTGTACTAAGCGCTTGGGAAGTACAATTTGGCAACATATAGAGACAGTCCCTACCCAACAGCGGGCTCACGGTCTATAGTCGCCCGGTATGGCCACGGGTGGAGGGAGGAGTGGGAGGAGGAGGGTTGCCAAGACGAGGAGGAGGAGGATGATGGCAAGGACGAGGGCCCGTGTCTCGGCCGCAGAACATCCACCTCGTGGCCAAGTGGCTGGGCACGCTGGACAAGAAGGTGGAGCGCTTCAGCACCGGCAGCCACGACGACTACCGGGTGTACATGAGCGCGGAGCCGGCCCCCAGCCCCGAGGGCCACATCATCCCCCAGGGCCTCCTGGAGAACGCCATCAAGATCACCAACGAGCCGCCCACGGGCATGTACGCCAACCTGCACAAGGCCCTGGATCTCTTCACCCAGGTACGCCAAAGACCACCTCCCCCCGCCTCCTGCACACGGGCACAAGTGAGCAGGGGTCTGCACATGAGTTCTCGGCTTCTGGCCACCTCACCCACCCCGGGCCGGAGAGGTGCCCGTGCCCCCGGTGAGGCAGGACGGCCCGGCTGGGCCCTGGCATTCTACCCATCGCTGGTCTTTATCGAGCACCTGCAGCGGGGCAGGGCTCCGTACTGAGCACTTGGACGAGCACAATAGCTTTAGCTGACAAGATCCCTGCCCTCAAAGAGCCGATAATCCAGCGGGAGAGGACAACGTCAAATAATTTAGGAACAGGAGGGAGAAGTGTGTGGAATGGATCCTTGCTAGAACTGAGAGTCAAGGTGCAGAAGGGATGGAGAGTTGGGAGTGGCCTGGACTGGAGGAGGGAAGGCTGCCTGGAGGGGGGGGGGTCCCCTGAGTGTTTTGAAGAGAGGGAGAGCAGGGGGAGTCCCAGCGTGGCTCAGTGGAAAGAGCACGGGCTTTGGAGTCAGAGGTCATGGGTTCGAATCCCGGCTCCGCCACATGTCTGCTGTGTGACCTTGGGCAAGTCACTTCTCTGAGCCTCAGTTACCTCATCTGTAAAATGGGGATTAAGACTGTGAGCCCCACGTGGGACAACCTGATCACTTTGTATCCCAAGCGCTTAGAACAGTGCTTTGCACATAGTAAGCGCTTAACAAACCAACATTATTATTATTATTATTATTATTGTTAAGGCCGGGAGCAGGAGAAAGGAGGAGGTGGAAGATTTACAGAGGTGAGGTGAGCTGGGGTGGCAGTGAGAGGGAGAGAGCTGAACTGGAGGGCTTTAAAACCACCGGCCAGGAATTTCTGCTGGGTGCAGAGTGGAGCAGGTGACCCTCAGGGGTTTCTGAAGAGAGGGACACCAGGCTTGAAAATCCGTGCCCAGGAACCAGCTGGCGTTTCCATTTCTCGGCCCATCTGGGAACGTCTATTGACTGGTACCATAAGCTCGTGGCAGGGAATGTGTCTGTTAAACTGCTGTATTGTATTCTCCCAAGTGCTTGAGAAGCAGCGTGGCTCAGTGGAAAGAGCCCGGGCTTTGGAGTCAGAGGTCATGGGTTCAAATCCCGGCTCTGCCACTTAGCTGTGTGACTTCAGGCAAGTCGCTTCACTTCTCTGTGCCTCGGTTCCCTCATCCGCAAAATGGGGATTAAGACTGTGAGCCCTCCCGTGGGACAACCTGATCACCTTGTAACCTCCCCAGCGCTTAGAACAGTGCTTTGCACATAGTAAGCGCTTAATAAATGCCATCATCATCATCATCATCAATCGTATTTATTGAGCGCTTACTATGTGCAGAGCACTGTACTAAGCGCTTGGGAAGTACAAATTGGCAACATATAGAGACAGTCCCTACCCAACAGTGGGCTCACAGTCTAAAAATGCCATCATTATTATTATAATTACCGTACTTTTCAGACAGTATGCACTCAATAATTACGACCGAATTGTGACGCCGGATTTTCCCAAGTGCTCAGTACAGTGCTCTGCACACAGTAAGTGCGCAATAAGTACCATTGATTGAGCAAGGTGGGGCACCGGTCTCTCTGGCCTTTGCTGGGGGGGTCACCCCAAGCACGCCCAGGATCAGCATCCCTCTCTCGGTGCCCCGCCGGCCACGACTGTGAGCCCACTGTTGGGTAGGGACTGTCTCTATATGTTGCCAACTTGGACTTCCCAAGCGCTTAGTACAGTGCTCTGCACACAATAAGCGCTCAATAAATACAATTGATTGACTCGCCCCACTCTCGCAGGACACGCTGGAGATGTGCACCAAGGAGATGGAGTTCAAGTGCATCCTGTTCGCCTTGTGCTACTTCCACGCGGTGGTGGCCGAGCGCCGCAAGTTTGGGGCGCAGGGGTGGAACCGCTCCTACCCCTTCAACAACGGGGACCTCACCATCTCCATCAACGTCCTCTTCAACTACCTGGAGGCCAACCCCAAGGTGAGTCCGCGGCCCCGCCGGAAAGGGCCCCAGGAGAGGACCCTCCTTCCCCTGTTGGGACGGGTGCTGGGCTGGGGGAAAGGGAGAGATGCCTACTGGGCTCCTGGGAGTCAGAAGGACCTGGGTTCTAATAATAATAATGATGGCATTTATTAAGCGCTTACTATGTGCAAAGCAGTGTTCTAATCCCGGCTCCGCCCCTCGGCTGCTGTGGGAGCCGGAGGAAGTCTCTTCTCTGGACCTCAGCTGTATAGTAGGGATTCAAGACCTTTTTGGCCTCCCCCTTAAGAGTGTGAGAGACTTGATGATCTCGTATCTAGCCCAGCGCTTAGTACAGTGCTTGGCACATAGCATTTAACAGAGAGACAGAGTGTGTGTGTCAGCTTCGGACAAACCCAAAATGGAGACTGTGATGCCCGCCCACCAGTCCCCTTTTCTCCCCACACTCAGGATGAAGGGAGACCCCCCCAAGGTGCCACCTCCCCCCGTCCCCTGGTCCCAAGGGAGTGGAGCGGCGGGGCTAACGGTCTGTGGTGGCCCTTTCCAGGTGCCCTGGGATGACCTGCGCTACCTTTTTGGCGAGATCATGTACGGCGGCCACATCACCGACGACTGGGACCGGCGCCTCTGCCGCACCTACCTGGGCGAGTACATCCGCGCCGAGATGCTCGAGGGGGAGATGGCCCTGGCCCCGGGCTTCCCCGTGCCCCCCAACTCGGACTACAAGGTAGGCGGGCCCCCCCGAGGGGCGGGGAGGGGAGGAAAGCGGGCGGCCCCGCCGAGGCCTCACGCCGTCCGGCCCCGTGCAGGGCTACCACGAGTACATCGACGAGAACCTGCCCCCCGAGAGCCCGTACCTGTACGGCCTGCACCCTAACGCGGAGATCGGCTTCCTGACGGTCACCTCGGAGAAGCTGTTCCGCACCGTCCTCGAGCTGCAGCCCAAGGAGTCCGACCAGGGAGGAGGCACTGGTGTGTCCCGGGAGGAGAAGGTGAGGCCCGCCGCCACCGCTAACCTCCCCGCCCCTATTGGGGGGGAGGCGGATGCCCCCGGGTGCCCCGGCAACGGGAGCCTGTGGCCGCCCGGCAGGTGAAGAGCGTCCTGGACGAGATCCTGGAGAAGCTCCCGGAGCCGTTCAACATGGCCGAGATCATGGCCAAAGCGGCGGAAAAGACCCCCTACGTGGTGGTGGCCTTCCAGGAGTGCGAGCGCATGAACATCCTGACCAGCGAGATGCGCCGCTCCCTCAAGGAGCTGAACCTGGGACTCAAGGTTGGCGGGGCGGCGGGGGCCGGGCCATAGAGGGGGTTTGGGGGGGCCCTCCCCTCCCCGGTGACTCCGTCCCTAACCCGCCGGGCCTCGGGCAGGGGGAGCTGACCATCACGACCGACATGGAGGACCTGTCAAGCGCGCTCTACCTGGACAGCGTGCCCGAGGCCTGGGTGAGCCGGGCCTACCCCTCCATGCTGGGCCTGGGCAGCTGGTACGCCGACCTTCTGCTCCGGATCAGGGTGAGAGCCTGCTTTCCCCCCACCTTCCCCGGACCCCCAATCCGTGCCCTCTGGGGCCTGGCCCTCACCCGCCCTCCCCCCACCCCGCAGGAGCTGGAGGCCTGGACCACGGACTTCGCCCTGCCCACCACGGTATGGCTGGCCGGCTTCTTCAACCCCCAGTCCTTCCTGACGGCCATCATGCAGTCCATGGCCCGCAAGAACGAGTGGCCCCTGGACAAGATGTGCCTGGCGGTGGAGGTGACGAAGAAGAATAAGGACGACATGACGGCTCCTCCCCGGGAAGGCGCCTACGTCTACGGCCTCTTCATGGAAGGTGAGGTGGCCCTGCCGGGCCCGGCTCCCTCGCCCTACAGCCGTGAAGGCCTGGGGCGGGCGGATGAGGACAGATTGAGGTGACTCCTTCCAGGTGTGGGAGAGTGGGGTCAAGCTGGGAATCCTGACTCGCCCAACCTATCTACCCCAGCGCTTGGCCCAGAGTAAGCACCTGACAGATACCCTCATTGCCAGTGGCCCCTCCAGAATCCAGGGAGCCTCTTTCCTCCGCCGAACCCCGGCTCCCCGCTTCGCCTCAAGGAACAGGAGCAGACCAGCCAACTGCCATTCTCCATCTTTATTGCGGGATTTCAGATGGGGCACAGGAGAGAAACATTGTAGCGGGGCGGAGTGTGGATAGAGCAATGGTTTGGTTAAAGGCAAATCCCTTTAATAACAATAATAACAATATATATATCTATATCCATAACTGTGTCAGTGCACAAACAGAGGCGGCCGTCCTCCTCGGCCCGTAGGGTAGGATGGGCCCCCCAGGTCCCATGAAGCATTAGTGTTTGGCTGCTCCAGGGGGGCAGGGGACCCCTCCACCCCCACCCTCACCTCCTTCCCTCCGCGGCAGGGGCTCGCTGGGACATCCAGACGGGAGTCATCGCCGAGGCGCGGCTGAAGGAGCTGACGCCGAGCATGCCCGTCCTGTTCATCAAAGCCATCCCTGTGGACCGCATGGACACCAAGAACGTTTACGAGTGCCCCGTCTACAAGACCCGCACCCGCGGCCCCACCTACGTCTGGACCTTCAACCTCAAGACCAAGGAGAAAGCGGCCAAGTGGATCCTGGCGGGCGTGGCCCTGCTCCTTCAGGTCTAGGCCGCGAGGGGCCCATTAAAACCCTCGCTCAGCCGACCCGGCCCTCTGCCTCTGACCCTCTCCCACGCGCTCCTAGGAAGGGGGGAGGCGGGTGAGGACAGGCGGGGGCCGCTCCCCCGACCCTCTCTGGGGCAGACGGGTTTTTAGTCCACCCCGGACCCTGCCTGAAGCCCGAGTTCGATGCCAGCTGGCAAGGGCCTGGGCAGGGGTCACGCCCACCCTTCCCCCTGGGAGGAGGCGAGATCAAAGGGAGAAAAGAGTGGGGGCCTTTGGTGGCAGAAATCGGGAACAACAAACATTCAGGATCAAAAGGAGCAGTGCCAGGCAACAGAGGGGGAACGGGGCGCACCCAACCTGGCATGGGCGTGCCCTCCGGGATCCTCACCCCCTTGGCCCCGGGCCAACAAACGGCGCTGTCAGTCTGACCTTGCCACTCTGTGGCGGCCGACGGACTCCTCTCCCAGAGGATGACTGACTCGCCTTTTGGCCAGGAATGAATGACCACGGGGGAGAAGGGCAGGAGGGACAGCCAGGGGCCGCATCGGGGCCGGGAGGAGGATGGGAACGCTGCATTTGGGCCTACGCTCTTTTCCCCTCCCTGGGGGCTGCTTGGTCATTACTAGAATGCCTGGCGACGGGCAGAGACAAATTCCTGCCAGGCTAGAGCTCCACCGCCCTGCTGCTGCTGATCTGTTACCTGGGGTCCCCCACCCTCCCCTCACACCCACGTGGGCACAGATAGACACGTACTCACCGGGCTGAGCGGCCCCCGGCCGCCTCAGAAGAAGTTCTTGATAAGCGGCGTCAGCAACTTCACCCACAGCTTCACGCAGCGGCTCGGCTGCTCAAACGTGGCAGCCGTCACCGCCCCTGACAGCCCGTACAGCTGCTCTTGCTCCTGGGGGAGATGAGGGGGGAACATGTCAGCCAATCCCACCCCGAAGCCCGGTCGACGGAGGACGGGAGGAGGAGACCCCTTAGCCGCGCGGCTCCACAGAGCGGCCGCCGCTCCCAAGCCAGGCCAGTGGCGTGAGAGCTGGCAAGTGGGGACGGGACATGGTGGGTGGCAGACCAGAGTCTGGGGCTAACCCAGAAAATGGGCCATGGCCCGGTTGGGCCACCACCTCTCCCCCGCAGGGTAGCTCGTGGCCAGTCCTGGTCGGCCAGACTGGGTCCAGGCACTCGCCCCCGCAGCCCAGCGGGGAAGGGGTGGGAAGGCCATTGCGCCCAGGAGGGGGGAGAATGAGAAATCAGAAGGCTGGCATAAAGCAGCCAGGTGCCCGTCATCCTAGGCTGCTGGACATCGGGACTCCCTGGGCTAGCGGTCAGTCCAGGATTGCTCCGTGGACCCGCCCCAGGGCTGGAGCTAAACCCACGGTGTAGACACCGTGTGGCTAGCCCACCTAGCATAGATTCACACGCCAAAGCCAACATCCAGTGGTTCCCGAACCCCAAGGGCGGGGAGGATCTTGGGGCAGGGGGGGCCAACCAGGAGAGCCACGGGACCAACATCCCTGCCAGCTGATTGTGTCTGGGGAAGCCGCTTCCCAGCTGCTTCCTGCTCGGTCTGCATGTTCCCAGCAGGGAGTGGCCCAGGGAGGGGGGGTGGCCCCGAGGCCGCCCCGCAATGCACCTGGTGGAGCTGCTGCTGGAGGGCGCGGTTCTCGGTCACTATGGCAATCTGCGCCTCCAGGTCCCGGTGAACCGACCTGTACCCAAAATTAGGAGAGCCAATCAGCGTGAGGCAGGGCAGGCTGCTCCCTGCCAGGTAGAGCCACAGGCCTGCGGGGAGAGGAAAGGGGCAAACAGGGGAGGTGGTGAGCGTGGCGGCAGACTGGCACGCTCCCAGAGGCACAGCCCGCCCACCCCCCCAAACCCGGCCAGCGGGGTCACCTGCCTCCTAGTCCGGAGCTGTGGTTCAGGGGGGTTCACCCGGAACCCCCCGATCTTCCCAGAAGATCCACCCCCACAATCCCCATGACACCCCCCACCCCCTCCGCCCACTTGGCCTCTGGCCGGGCCACATCCTGGCCGGCGGGGCCTGCCCACACTGCCTGGCAGTGATGGCCGTGACCCCTGACCCCCCAGCCAGACGGCAAGGGAAGTACCTTCCTAGGAACTGCAAAGGAAAGAAGTGTCGCTGAGCAGGGGCCCCCTGGCTGGACCCCTGGGCCTATCTCTCCCCCAACCCAAAAGCGGCCACCATGGCCATGGTCCGGGCTGGGACTGAGACCCCGGGGAGAGAGGACCGTGGACTTTTTGAGGTTAGGGACCAGGCCCCCTCCAAGCATTCAATACCTACGGCGCTTTGCCCATAGTGGGTGCTCAATCCCGGTCACTGACCGGTCAAAACGACTTGACGGGGGAGAGAGGGAGGGGATGGGTGCGGGTGAGGAGGCTTCTGTGCCAGGAGAAGTTTGACTCGCCTCCCTACCAGGAAGCCGAGAGCCCACAGAGCTCAGGGCCTGCTGCCTGGCCCTGTTCTGGGCTCTTGCTCTCCTCTGTGTAGAGGAAAGGTGGCCAGGACCCCTACACTGCGGTCAGAGGAGCAGAAGCAGGCAGTGTGGGCATGCCCAGGAGTGGGTACATCAGGCATCTCCTTGTGCCCCTGGCCCGGTGTCCTATTCTCCAGAGCCTTGCACCCTTCACTTCTCAACAGCTGCCCCCAAGGGTGACCAGCAGTGACCTCGCCCTCAACCTCGGCCCCCACCTGGGGCCACTATGAATACTAGCCGAGGGGTGGGTATCAAAGAGCCAGGGTTGTGCCAGCCTCTCTTGCCACCAACAGAGCCTGGGGCTCCAGAGTTACTAAATCCCCGTGGCGGCGGCCATGCCGCCACCCCGCCACCAACACCCGTCCCCGCCCAGAAAGCCGGGCCCTCCGGCTTTTGGACTCGGAGCTGGTCAGTATCTGACCCAGGAAAGACTAGGCTTCTGCCCGTGGCCGCCACCGTGACCTCCCTGGAGGGATTCGGTCACCATGTCCCGGGAGCCCTGGATCGCCCCACGGGTACCCCAGTGGGGTCCGGCACATCAAAGCCAGCGACGGGTGGAGCCCCACCCGTCCCGGCGGGAGCGAGGAGGCAGCCGGGAAAGGGCGAGAACGCACTGGAAAAACCGGTCGGGCGCTCCTCCGCTGACCGTAAGCGGGGTCCCCGCCCGCTTCTCAGGACAGAAACCACCACCAGCGCTTGGGAATGCCTGGCAGGAAGCTTCCGGCTGCCAGCCCCGGTTGGGGGGGACCCCGGGCAGAGCCACGGAAAGAGGCAGAACCGGCCCGTGGGCTGGCCCCCAACATGGGATTCCCCCCCAGCCCTCGCCACCGGGGAAAGCTCCCGTTGTCTTTCCTCCTCCCATCATCTCTAGGGTTGTGAGACCAGCCCAGATCGGGCAAGCAGGATTCCCCTCCCCGTCCCCCAAGGTCCGCCAGACGGCCGGCGGCCCCGCCTCACCTTTGGCGTGGAAGGTCCAGCCGCTCCGCCGATACTCCTGCAGGCGGACGCGCTCCTCCTGGCCCAGGCTGCACACCTGCCGGTAGAACTGGCGCTCGATGTAGACGTAGGCGGCGGGGATGGCCCCGGCCACCCCGCGGGCCCCGAAGAAGCCGTTGACCTCGGGCGAGGCCAGCAGGATGCGGTAGTCGGCCCGGGCGCCCAGCACCAGCTCCATGTAGGCCCGCGTCAGGTTGAAGTAGCCGGTGGTGAGGAAGAGGCGGGCCCCGCGCTCGGGCTCGGTCAGCAGCGTCTCCGTGACCGCTTCGTCGATGCGGATGCCGAAGGGCTTCATCTGGACCAGCGGGTAGATCCAGGTGTCGGGCGCCGGGGGCCGCTCCCCGGGCCCGTGGGCCGTCTGGGCGTGCAGCCGCAGCTGCCGGGCCCTGGCTCCCTCGATCACGTCCATGACCTTCCTGCGGGCCGCCTGGCAGTACGCCCTCCGGTCACCTGCGGTGGCATCGACACAGAGCTGGGGGTGAGGGGTCCGGGGAAAATCCCGTTGAACCCACCCACCCCCCACCAACACCCCCGGGGGACCAATCGACTGGATGGGGTGTGTCTACTGGGCGCCGGGTACTGTCCAAGCCCCTGCCTGGCAGTGCGCAGGGCACTATACTGGGCGCCTGAACTGTCCCTATGACTCAGAGATGACAAGAGGTGAGTAGGAGACGAGGGGCAGCGGGGACAAACACTCCTGCCCCAAGTTCCAGAGGCCATGCTGGAACAGTCCCAGCAGACCCCACTCCCTACCAAATGTCAATGGTGGGCAGCAAGACAGTCGCCCAGCCAAGCTCCCCTCTGGCCAGGGCCTCCCCATCACTCCATCTCTGGTGGGCAGGGATTCCAAGGGTGGTGGGATGAACCTTTTGGAGAGGGTGAGATAGGGTCAGGCGTGCCAGAGGGGGAGACGGGGGTCTGTCCGAGACAGGCGCGGGCCCCCGGAGCCGCCCCTCCAAACCGCCGGTCCCGGCTGCGGCCCCAGCCAAGGCCTCTTTCAGGGCCCTCGGGAAGCCAAGGCTGGCAGGCCGCAGGAATCTCTGGAATGCCGATGCCCCGGGGGACTCCCGGCCACCTAGATTTCCTCATCCCTTGAGCGGGAGTACGGGCGGGGCCCGGGGCTCTCCTGGTTCGCTTGCCAGATGGGAGCAGGGGCATGGCAGAGTGCCCCCCACCTCCGAGGGGCCCCGTCCCCACGTACCCTTGTAGGGGTGCAGCGCGCCCTCCAGCATGCGTACGCTGTCGTCGCCCTGCAGCTGGAAGGACACGTCCCCCACCGCCTCCACCAGGTCCGTGAAGAAGTCGGCCACCTCCGGGCAGTCCTGCAGGAACACGTAGCGGTCCTGGCGGTTGGTGAAGTACGAATCGCTCAGGTTTGCCCTGCGGGAGGGGAGAGGAGGGTGAGGCCTCTGGGATGGAGGGCAGCCCGCCTGCCCGACTGCCCTCCCCATACCCCAGACAGGGGCAGGACAAGCTGCCCGAGGGACTCCCCGCCTGCCCCGAGAGGCCCATTGGAGGCCCCGGGGCGGGCCGCGAACGGAGCGGAAGCGCCTGCCAGGGAGCCACGGGTGAGAGCGCACGGCGCCGGGGCTGAACGGGGAGGGGCCCGGCCGGAGCCCACACTGACCCGCTCAGGATGACGTTGCCGTCGAACAGGTACACCTTGATGTGCTGCAGGCCGATGGTCTCGTTGAAGCGCTCGGGGACGAGGAGGCGGAGCAGCCCGCGCAGGTGCGGCGTGTGGAACAGGGAGACGCGGACCCGCTCGGGGAAGCGCCGCAGCAGGGGCAGCAGCATCGTGCGGGAGTTCTGCCTGCCTGGGGCCGGGAGCGGGAAGGGGGTTTGGGACGGACCCCGGCCCCGGGGTCGGGACGACACCCACCCTCATCGACCCGGGGGGCCGCCGGGACCAGGGACCGTGGCGAGGCTGACGGTTTGGGTTCTCGCAGGGCAACTCCAGGTGCCGCTCCTACCACTCGGGCACCCCCAAAAATCCCTCCAGCAGCCCTTCCGAGACCTCCCCGACTGAAACGGTAGACTGCAAGCTCCTCGAGGGCGGGGATCGGGTCTGCTAGCTCTACTGTCCTCTCCCAAGCGCTTAGTACAGTGCTCTGCACTCAGAAAACTATAAGCTCCTCAGGGGCTGGGATTGGGTCCACTGTCCTCTCCCAAGCACTTACTTCAGGCTCTGCACACAACAGACCGTAAGCTCCGAGGGGAGGGACCGTGTAAACTCTATTGGACTCTCCCAAGCGTTCAGTACAGTGCTCTACACGGGGTACACCATTAGCCCCTGAAGGGCAGCGATCGTAACTGCCAACTCTAGTGCATTCTTCCAAGCACTTAATACAGTGATCTGCAGTCAGTAAGTGCTCAATAAATACCACTGATTAACCACTGAATAACAAAGACGCACTTCACAGTGAAGACACCCCGTAATTCTCTTCAGCCACCGGGCTTCCCTGCTCCTTCAATCTTTTAGACTGTGAGCCCACTGTTGGGTAGGGACTGTCTCAATGTGTTGCCAATTTGTACTTCCCAAGCGCTTAGTACAGTGCTCTGCACATAGTAAGCCCTCAATAAATACGATTGATTGATTGATTGATTGGGTAGGACAGGGCACTCTCAGGTCCAGCACCTAGGTGTGTATATGGGGCTAGGGGGGTGGCCCAATCGTGGGGGTGAAAGGAAAGTCTAGGGTGGTCAGGTCTAGGGTGCCCCCGGGTACCCCGGAACCCAAGCTAGGAAGCAAGCCAACTGATTCTTTGGATCGTTGCCCGGGGAAGCGAAGGGAAGCCCTCTGGGCGAGCTTGCCCTTCTCGGGCTGGGAAGCCGCTTTCGAGTGCTCAGACCACTGGCCGGACGGCGAGCCGGGGATGGAGGCTGGCCTGGCCTAGGATGGTGTTTCGAAGGAGGGGATGAGGGTTCGGGGGAGACGCACTAGAAGCAGCTACCTCTTGAGCCCCTGGTAAAGTCCAGCAGGATGGAGACCCTGAGGCTGCAGGACGAGCTTGGCTGCAGAGCTCTCTCAAGGGCCTTGTCTATGCAGTCCACCTGTGGGCAGAGGGAAGGCGGGCCAGCTCAGGACCGGAGCCGGGGCAGAGGGGGAGGCCAGCTCACGAGTGGAGGAGGTGTACGGGGATTAGAGGGAGGCCTTGTTTACGGCTGGGGGAGAGAGGGAGAGGTGGTGAGAGAGAGGCCACTTCAGGGCCGGCGGGAGAGGCCAGCTCAGGCCAGTGGGAAGAGGGGGAGGCCTGCTCAAGGCCTGGGGGAGAGTGGTGGCCCAAAGTCAGGGTCACAAGAGGAAAGCATTCCCCACTCAATCCCCTGGTGCTCTTGCGGCAGCACAAAGCTGACCATTCTGGCCCCAAATCCTCCAGTGACCCCCAGGAAAGCAGGAGGGAAGCGGGGAAACTGCCAGCCATTCAGAAGTGTCTGCAAATGGCTGACAGGGCTCTCTGGGTCCAGAGGAGAGGGGGCCTCTCCTCACCCCCTGCCCCCGCAGCCTCTGGGGCACTGACCATGTGGCAGACCGAGAGCCGCGTGTACAGCCCGGGGCGACGGGTCCCCGCCCACTCACCAGCTCCTGCTCCAGGGGTCCAGTGCCCAGGTACAGAGAAGCCATCACCACGCGCCTCTTGGCTGATGTGATCTGCTCCTGAGGGACAGAGAATGTAAAGTCAAGGCGTGGGTGCGGGGAGGGGCTGCAAAGGGGTGCAAGGAGGGGCCGGCGGGAGCTGTCCCTTGGCCACCTGGGCTCTCCGTGGCCCCTGCCGACCCTGGGCTCGAGGGGCTCCGGGCCAGCGTAGTGAGAGAGGCCGCCAGCCTCGGGGAGCCCGGCCCCGAGGGTCTGAGAGCCGTTACTACTGCACCAGCCTCCTCACTGACCTCCCTGCCTCCTGTCTCTCCCCATTCCAGTCCATAATCATCTCTGCTGCCCAACCTGAAACTCCCTTCCCTTTCACATACAACACACCACCACTCTCTCCACCTTCAAAACCCTCCTAAAAATCTCATCTCCTCCAAGAGGTCTTCCCCGACTAAGCCCCCATATCCCCTCCTCTCTCTCCCTTCTGTGTCACCCTTGTTCTTGGAACTGTCCCCAGCGAAGAGGCTTATATGGTAGTCACGGCTCTCAGAGGCTGATGACCCTTTAAGCACTTGCTATTCGCCTCACGCTCAGCCCACCCCCTAGCACTTATGTCCAGATCCAAAATTTACTTTAAAGAGTCTCCCCCTCTAAGCCGTAAGCTCCTTGTGGGCAAGGAACGTATTCAGCGACTCTGTTGCATTATACTATCCCGACCGCCTAATAGCGTGCTCTCTGCACCCAGTAGGCGATCAATAAATGCCTTTTTTTTTATGGTATTTGTTAACTGCTTACCATGTGCCAAGCACCGTACTAAGCGCTGGGATAGATACAAGATAGTCGGGTCGGACACAGTCCCTGTCCCACAAGGGGCTCACAGTCTTAATCCCGCTTTACAGATGAGGGAACTGAGGCCCAGAGAAACCAAGTGCCTCGACACAGCCATCAAGCGTCAGAACTGGGATTAGAATCCAGGTCCTTCATACTCCCAGGCCCGGGTTCTCTCCACTGGGCCCTGCTGCTTCTATTGATAAATATCAGTGATTGATCGACTGCCCGCCCTGGTGATTGATGAGGAAAGGGCTGAGTTGATTTTAGGGCTGCAGGGGAGTTGGTTCTCGCCGCGAGGGGCTGGCAAGAGGAATGGGCTAAATGAGATCCTCTCTCCCGGAAAGCCCCCCCACCCCCCGCCTCTCAAAGCAGAGACGATGCCTCCAGAGATCTCCCCGCCGGGCCTACGCCACATCTCCCAGAGACCCTCCAGGCCCAAGGCTCCCCGCACCTTCATGAGCTCGAAGAACTCTGTCGGGGAGGACAACACCTTGACGTGAGAGCTGGAGATGCCGAACTCCGGGACCATGTTCTGGATCCACTGGAAGCGGTGTGTCCCCTCCGGGCAGAGGCTGCAGGGTGGGGGGGGTCACGTGGGACGCTGTCGGGGACACCAGGGGAGCCAGCAGCAGCCATGGCGACCTAGGGGAGCAGACACACAGATGATGAGCGAGACGATCCCCCAAGGACCCCCGAGCCGGAAGAACCGGGTCACAAGATTGACGGTTACTGTTCAGCACTTTGGGGCCCAGCACTGTGCTGAGCGCTGGGGCAGAGACAAGAAGAATCGGCTCGGACCCAGGCCCTGTCCCACAAGCGGGCGTTTGGGACTGGGGACGCCCTCAGTCTAAGAGGGAGAGCAGGGATCTTCTCCCCATTTTACAGATGGACAAACTGAGGCCCGGGAGGGAGTTAAGGCATATGAGCATTCATTGAGCGCCCGCCGAGGGTAGTGTCCTGAACTAAGCGCTTGGGACAGTCAGACACGTGAGACTGGTTCTCTGCCCCTGGGAAGCTTCTACTCCAACAGGGGACAAAGAAAAACCTTTACAGAAAGAGTAATCAAGGGAAAAATGATTAAATTTATGATTCAGTAATTGAATAGACCTGAGTGCTGAGGATAGGAACAATAAAACGTGGCCATAATAAGTGCTAGACCTGGCCTAAGGAGATGGAATTTAATCGGGGAAGGCTTGTTGGAGGTGGGATTTTAAGAGGGCTTTTGAAAGTGGTATTTGTTAAGCACTGACTATGTGTTAAGCGCCGGGGTAGACAGAGGATAATCGGATCAAACACGGTCCTTGTCCTTCCTGAGGTTCCCAGCATAAGCGGGAAGGAACTTGGGGGACGCGGGGGCGGTGACTCACCCAGGGTCACCCCACAGGTCCGGCGGCCGAGCCGGGATTCAAACCCGAGTCTCCTCTGACTCCCAGTCCTGTGCTCTTCCTCTCTCTGGTCTCCGGGGGAATGTGACCGCAAGCCAGAGGCAGCGGGGAGGGACATGGGAGTGGAAACCAAGAAGAGGCTGGAGGGGAGAGAGCGAGCCTGACTGGACACCCTGTCGGAGCCCGTTCCAGCTGGGAAAGGCTGGGCCGAGCCCGGGCGGGAGGAGTCCTGGGGAAGGTGTGGGTCAGCCGGGGCGCCCCGCGGGAGAAGCCGGGGGATCAACGGGTCAGACGGGGTGGGAGGCCCAGGCCACGGTGGACGGGTCCCACCCTGTGGTCCCGCGGGGTCGTCCTGGGGCGGTGGGTCGGACGTCCGACGCCCTTGACCGGCCTCCCGAGACTCTCCCCAGGTTCCCCACCCCCTGAAAGGGGCCTCCCCACCCCGCCTCCTCCACCGAATCCCTAGGTGCAAAGCAAGGCCCAAATAGCTCCAGCCGGGGGCCCAGGTCCGGAGCGGGGAGATGGAGAGCCACTGTTGGCAACCCTTCCTTCACAGCCCCCCGAAACCCAACCCAGGGAGGACTCTACCACCCCTTTCGGCCCCCGCCATAGACCTCCCCCTGCCAGGCAGGCTGTGGGAGAGGCCCGAGGCATGGCGCCGGGCTCCTGACCACCAGTGAGCCGCCTGGACGACTCAGACGTGGAAAGGCGCACCGGGAAAGCGGGGAGGAGGGAAGGGGCAGAGGGGAGGGGGAGCCGTGGAGGAGAACTGGGGAGGCCCCCACCGCTAGGATCCAGGAATTGCCTCTTCCCCTTTGCAAACATCCTGCTGGGGTCTGGCGGTGGCAGGCGGGCGGGGGGTCACTTCCTGGCTCTTCCGCCGCCTGTCTCGGTCCCACAGTCCTGCCCTGGGGCGGCCTCTGCCCGGAGGCCCGGCCTGAACCCCGGGGGTGACCCGGCCCGGCCCCACCGAGTCGCTTGGCCAACCGCTTCCTTGGGGTGGATGGGGTTTGGGGGGGAGGGGGCCTTGACCCCCGAGCATGGGCTGATGGGACAGCAGAGAGGTTTCTGCGGGCTGGGCTCTGAAGGAACCAGGGGGGTTGGGGGGCGGGGGGGGCATTTGAAATCACCCCCAAGGCCAAAATGACCACAAATTCCAGGAAGATGATTTCACTCGCTTGCTTCACGATAGAGCACTGAATCGTCCTGAGACACGCCAGCAGCCCCGCAGCTGTCCTTCCCAGAAAGCCCCCCCGGCTCAGGCCGGGGGAGGGGGGGTACTCGATCGCCACAGCGACCCGAATCAGGGGGCAGAGGGACCTGGAGCCGGCCCCCCGGGCCCCAGAGCATTAACAGACAAATGCGGGGGACCTTCCAGATGCTCGGGGCTGGGGGTGGGGTGACTTGCGGACCGGGGACGGAGGTGGCCCAGCCCATTTCTGAACATCGCCAGCTGCCCGCCGACCAGGTGGCCTCTTGTAGCCAGAATCCCTGGGGTGACTAGCCGACCGGGATTGGGGGGAGTTGGGGGGGGGGGGGGGGGGGGGTAAGAGGGCCTGCTGGACAGAGAGACCCAAGCCAACGGGCAGATGGCTCTGGGGAATCCCAGGGCTCAGCCCGGCCAAAAAGGAGGAAGCGGGTGGGGGGCAGCTCTCTCGGAGCAAGGACAGCTGCCCGGAGATGTCAGTGCCGGGGCTGCCTGCTTGCTGACAGGGGGTACCCACGTCCTGACCCCCGTTGGGGGGGTTCCAGCAGCCCCTGCTGCTTCCGCGCCTGTCCTGCCCCCCGAAGCCTAGGGCAGGAGGGAAGCTCTTGGAGTCCCCCGGGGTGTTGCTGTTCTGATGTGGCACTGATGAAATTGTTGGTTGGGCAGGCCCCACTGGCTCCACTTAATAATAATTGTGGTCTGTGTTAGTACTTACTGTGTGCCAGGCAGACACAGTCCCTGGCCCACGTAGGGCTCCAGTCTTCAACCAGTCCATTTTACAGACGAGGGAACTGAGGCCCTGAGAAGTGAAGTGGCTTGCCCCAGATCACCCAGCAGACAAGGGGCAGAGCCGGGACGAGAACCCAGGTCCTTCTGACTCCTGGGCCTGGGCTCTACCCACTAGGCCACGCTGCTTCTGCCCCTTTACCAGCTTCATCTCAGGGACAGTGGCAGCTGCTCCAATCGAGGGGATCCCAGTCCCTCCCAGAAATTCCCATCGGGTGGGGCTTCACGCACCCAGCTGAGCTGCACGGTGCCCGGCATCGAGTCAGCGCCAAATATCTGCCCGTTCCGTCCGCAGAGACCCCCGGGGTCGGGGGGCCGGCAGCTGCGGCCTCACTGGCTGCTCAATGAGTCCCATTCCTGAGGGGGTCCGGCCCGGCTCGGACCCCGCCGGCTCTGGAGGCAGGCGGGATCCAGCACCTTGGGGGGCTGACCGGAGCTGGGGGCTCACTCCCCACTCCCCTGGGGCACCACTGGAGGGGTATCTATTGAGGAGGGGGCTGAGGGGGTGATGTAAGCACTAGACTGTAAGCTCGGTGTGGGAGGGGAATGTGTCTATTATATTGTTCTATTGCACTCTCCCAAGAGCTTAGTACAGTGCTCTGCGTCCTGTTTTCCCGGGTGGCATCTTTGAGGGGCATTTTTAGGCGGCCACAGGCCACCGCCCTGAAGAATCGGGCATCACCATGACCAAGGGGCTGAAGGCCTACTTGAGTGGCGTGTGGGCCAGATTGGAGGGTGACTGGGCCAGGGGCTTTCATGTCAAGGGGGCGGTTGGGCCCCGCGACCTACTGCAGCCTGGACCCTGGCAGAGTTTGGGTCCTGGCTTCCCGACTCATTTTCACTCTAGTCCACCCCTCCATCTTGGCCAGGCTACCTCAGTGTTCAGCACAGCGCGTGGCACATGGCCCACGCTCAACAAATCGAACCCCGGCTCCGCCGTGCGTCTTCTGTGTGACTGTGGGCAAGTCACTTCTCTTCCCTGGGCCTCAGTTCCCTCATCCGCAAAACGGGGACTGAGGCTGCGAGCCCGGACATGGGCTGTGTCCAACCTGATGATCTTGTATCCACCCCGGCGCTCAGTGCAGAGGCCGGCGCATAGTAAGTGCTGAACAAATACCACAGAAAGACCAAAGAGCCCTCCCGTTTCGACGGGGAAGGGGAGAAGATATAAGGGGCACATCCTGCCGATCGCGATCGGATTCTTCTCCACGTGAAGCAACCAACCTCAGAGGTGGCAGACACGCACAGCCGGTTTCCTCGCGGCGACCCAAGCTGACCTCACTCATTTCAGGATAGCTCACACCTGGCTTCTGCTCTCTTTCCCGGGAGGGGGGGACTCCGCCTCCTCCCCAGCCCCCCGCCGGCCCACAGAGCTTTGGAGGGGGCAGGCAAGGGGGCGGGGAGGGACTCACAGTGAAACAAGCCACTTCACTTCGCTGTAAAAACCTCAGCCTGCTCGTCTCAAGGTGAAATGGAAACTGCGTTCCCCAGAAACCAGCCCGGCCTGGCATTCACCCCCACACACATACAATCACACACACAGCCCACGCGTGTGCCCACACCCAGAGCACCTGCAACGGCGGCCACAGAAAGCCGTCTCCGATGCCACGATGCCCTGGCCGCCGGCATCCTCCGGTCAACTCTTACAGGTCAGCGGCTGGAGTCGGACCTGGAGGATCGGGAGCGTCCCCCTGGATTGATGGGATCGTGGAGGGGGAGGCCAAGGCTCCGGCTTTGAGCCTTCAGCTCAGGAGGGGAAAGGCCAGTCGTGGAAGGGGATGGGAGGGGGAAGAACAGGAGGAGAGGAGGAGGAGAAGGAACCGCCGGGAGACAGCCGAGCTCACCTTTATTTATTTTTTTATAGTATTTCTTAAGCGCTTACTATGTTTCCAGAACCGTGCTAAGCCCTGGGGCAGATACAAGCTAATCAGGTTGGGCATGGTCCCTGTCTCACGTAATAACAACAACTGTGGTATTTGTTAAGTGCTGATTTATGTGCCAGGCACTATTCTAAGCACTGGGGTGGACCCAAGCAAATTGGGTTGGACACCATCCCTATTCCAAATGGGGCCTGCGGTCTTAATCCCCATTTTACAGCGGTGGTAACTGAGGCCCAAAAAAGTGAAGTGATTTGCCCAAGGCCACACAGCAGACAAGTGGTAGAGCCGAGATGAGAACCCAAGTCCTTCTGACTCATATTCACTAGGCCATGCTGCTCAGAGCAACTTGGTGGGAAAACCCCAGGAACCGGGCTCCGGGACCCCCAGGTTCTCATCCACTGGCCTGCTGTGAGACCTTGGGCAAGTCGCTTACCCTGGCAGGGCATTTGCATCCACACCTGGAAGATGGGGAAGAGCGCCTTGCCTCTCGCAGGCTCCAGGACCCTCACCATTCCGATTCGCCTACGTCTACCCCAGCGCTTAGGGTAGGGCTTAATAAACACCATCCTTGTTGGGAACACCTTCCTCTAGTCAGGGGGTGGAAGGGACCCCAGCCCACCTTGCCGACACCTCCAGGAGGAGTCCCAAGAATACTGGCACGTGAGGACAGAGCGAACACGTGACTCCAGTCCGGCTAACCCCCCCACCTCCCCTCCCTCCTCTCACTTGCTGTCCTTCGGGTCCAAGGGCAAGGAGGTAAGTGACCTGGGCGATCTGTCCATTAGGCAGCTCAAAAAATCCTTCCTGGCTCTCCGGGACGAAGTCTGGATTAATCTCTCATCGACCCCCCACCCCCACCCACCGCCTTAGTCCCCGTCGCCCACTCGACGGTCACTTCAACCCTTCTGCGTCACCGAAGTGCTCAGAAGCTCCCCCCACCTCACCCCTTAAGTGCATACCTTTACGCTCTATTACTTCCTCCTTTTGGTAATTTATTTTAGGGTCTCTTTCCCCTGGCTAGATTATCAGCTCTTCATATCTACTAAGTCGGTTGTCCTCTCCCAAGCACTTAGTACAGTGCTCTGCCCACAGAGTCAATGCTATTCGTTGACTGATTTGATTGGAAGCTCCTTGAGGGCAGGGTGATCAGGTCTACTTGTACCACTCTCTCCCAACCGTTCTGCACACGATAAACTATAAGCGCCCCGAAGGTCAACACCCTCTGTTCTCCTCTCCCAAGTGCTCAGTACAGTGGCCAGGGAGGTGCTCAGACGATTCAAAAATTTTTTTTGCAGTATTTGGGTTATTTTTTTTTATGGTCTATGTTAAGCACTTACTATATGTCAGGCACTGTACTAAGCGCTAGAGGTCATGGGTTCAAATCCCAGCTCCTCCACTTGTCAGCTGCGTGACCCTGGGCAAGTCACTTAACTTCTCTGGGCCTCAGTTACCTCAACTGTAAAATGGGGATTAATACTGTGGGCCCCCGTGGGACAACCTGATCACCTTGTAACCTCCCCAGCGCTTAGAACAGTGGTTTGCACATAGTAAGCGCTTAATAAATGCCATCATCATTTATTTATATCAGTTAATCAGGTTGGACGGAGCCCATGTCCCACATGGGGCTCACGGTCTTAATTCCCATTTTACAGATGAGGTCACTGGGGACAGAGAAGCGAAGCCAAGTGGCGGCGCTGGGATTAGAACCCCGGTCCTCTGACTCCCAGATGTGGGCTCTTCCACCAGGCACGCTGCCTCTATAACCAAACACTTCAATATCCGCGTCAAAACCCGAAAGATTAATCGATCGGGTCAGCCCACGGGGTTCCGGCCCCGTGTCCTCAGCTGAGGCCAATCTGGACACAAGGAGACGCCTTCTGTCTCCTGAGGGGGTCCGGGGGTCAGGAGGCCCCGGACTTAGGCCGGCCGTGGGACATCTGGGGTCCGAACTCGCTGGGCCGGGGTAGAGGGGTGGGAGGGAGTTTTCAAGAGAGGCGTGACTCCGGGGCCTGCAATCTTTTCCGATTCTCCTCAAAGAGAAACCACCCGCCTTCGCCCCGCTGGGCCGAGCAGGCCGAAAGTGAAGTGCTGAGAAGAAGGCAGTAAGTTATTCATCCCCTTTACTGGGAAAGGGTCGAGAAGCAGGCCGGGCCCGGGTGTCACACGCTTCCTGCGGCCGCCCCGCCCCCACCGGGCCCAGTCAGCCCTTCCTGACTAACGCAAGACCGAAACCCCGAGCGAGGGGAAATGGGCCCCGCTTCCCGGAGGTTACAAAAGACGGCCGGGGCCTGCCTCATTCCCGACGGGGACCCCAGCCCGGGATCCCGGACTTCCCGGCCTCCGGGCCCGGCGCGGGAAGGGACGCAGGTCCGCGTGGTTGGGGGACGGGGAGGGAAAATCGGGGGATTCTTTTCCCCTGAAACCGTCGGCGCCCACGTGCCCGTGTCGAAAGAGCCTGAGCCTGGGAGTAGAGGGGGACCTGGATCCTAATCCCGGCTCCGCCGCGTGACGTCGGGCCGGTCGCTTCGCTTTTCTGGGCCTCGGTCTCCTCGGCTGTAAAATGGGAGTTCAGACTGGGAGCCCCACGTGGGACAGGGACTGTGTCCAACCTGATAAACGTGCGTCCACTCCAGCACTTAGTACGGTGTCAGGCACATATTAAGTGCTTAACTAATACCACTATTATTATCCGGAGGGGAGAAATTCTGGAGGGAAAGGCGGGAAGGGGGAGAGAGTGAAGGGGGGGACTTTAGCCCAGGAGACACCGTTCTCACACCAGACCCCCTGGCCCTCATCAGCTCCAGTCAGCTCAGATTCCTCTTTCTCCCTCCGAAAGATCAGACTGGTGGGGTGGAAGGAAGACAGGGTGGGGGGGAGGGGGGTCAGCCAGCGACAGACACAGCTCTTCCCGTTAAGGGCCCAGGAAGCGAAGAGAGGAACTCATTTTGGAAGTCCCCTTCCCATTGGGGGAGAAACAGGACTGGAGGGTTTCAAGAATGAAGAATCTTCTCAGCATGAGTGGGACACTAATGTCTCAAGAAAGAGCCTGGGGAGGAAATATGCCCTTGTATGGAAGACGGGACTCTGAGGGGGCCGGGTGGAGGAGATGGGGGCCATCTGGGAAAGTGTGAAACTGTGGGGGTCTATTCATCAAAAACACCAGATCACCAAACACCAAATTGGCAACACCCACCCCATACATCCCCCCTCCTTTTATGGTATTTGTTACACCAAATTGGCAACACCCACCCCATACATCCCCCCTCCTTTTATGGTATTTGTTTCCGTGCTTATTATGTGCCAGGCACTGTACTAAGCACTGGGGTAAATACAAGCTAATCACGTTGGATGGAGTCCCTGTCCCACATGGGGCACACAGTCCTAATCTCCATTTTACAGGGGAGGGAACTGAGGCCCAGAGCAGTGAAATGACTTGCCTAAGGTTTTACAACACACAAGTGAAGGAGCCAAGACAAGAACCCCGAGTCCTTCTGACTGCCAAGCCCGAGCTCTATCCATGGGGTCAACCTGCTTCTTAACTCATTACAAACATCATCAATAAAAATCACAGTGTATTTATCTTGGTGGAACTTGGGTTTGTTCTTTGACACGCCGGCCCCTTTTGTGCTTTAAAACTGATGAAAACCACTCTCCCCCATCTCTATCTCTCTCTCTCTCATTCACTCGCTAGCTCACACACAGGTCAGCACAGGGCAAGCAGCAACGTCACGTAACCAACATTACATCACTAACATGTTGTGACATGATGGGATGCCTCACCATGTGTCGGGAGGACACACCTAAAGAGGTCCTCTGCAGAGTCTAGGGGGAGTTGCTCGGCATGTTTCGGGGGAGATGGGGAGGGGGACACCCGACCACCCCCACTCCAGAGGCATCGCTTCCGAGCCGTGGCATTCGACGGCAGGAGCCGGGGGCTGATGATGAAGGCGTCCGGCGACGGGGCTGAAACGGGACCTGACTGAGCTGGAGCCAGAGCCGCAAGATGACCCCAGGGGCCAGGGGCCATCAGGGGACGGGCTTGGGAAGCGATTATCAGGGGGAGCTAGTTGTCCACAAAGTAGGAAAAGAAAGGGGCGTCGGGATTCTGAACGGGGAGCCGGACCCTGCCATGGGGTGCCAGATTTCCACCGGGGGACCGGAAGGGGGCTGGGAATGTCAATGGTGGGAGGGGGAATGGAGACCGGACAATGGGGCCGCCACGTTGGGTCTCCTCAGCCTGGATGGGAAGCCCTCAGGTTCCAACTGAGGCCCGGAAATCTGGCTCAGACAGCTGCGAGGGAAGCAGGGGTTGGTTGGGGGGGATACAGTCCCCAAGGAACGGGCACCCCTGACCCCTCCCGCCTGCCTTCCGGGGACCTGTCCCCCTCTCACCCAGGACACACTAGGTGGGTGATCACGCGACAGGGTGAAAGCTCAGCCTGCTTGGGGCGTCCCCTCCGAGAAGCCCTGGGCCGGACGTCAGTGGGGAGGCAGGTGCCTGGGGTGGGGGGGGTGCGTGTGCCCCCCGCGGTCCGAGGGGCCACCAGGGGAACGAACCATCGGACATCGGACCACAGAGAGCTTCCAGGGAGGCGAGGAGGCGGTATGGAAAAGCCCGGGGTGGGGGGGGCTCTCGCCAAGAGCGAGACCCCTGCCCTCTCCCGACTCCCTTCGTCCCCACGGCCTCCAGTCAGGACCACCTGGGCGCTCCCGCCCCTGCCGCCGCCTCGGACAGCCAGAAGGGATCGTGGCCACTCGCCCGACTCCCCGCCCGCCCCCGGCTCCCAGAAACCCACAGGGATTTCCCAACTGCTCTCAGCAACTTGGGCAGCCCAAGCTGCCAGGAAAAACCCTGACCCATCCCCCATCCCGCCTGGGGGTCCCAAATGCTGGAAGGGCCTGGGCCGGGTCCAAAGGGGACCCGGTGACCCCCCGCCCATCCCGTCCTCCAAGGCGAGGGGGCACCCACGCAAGCTTGAAGGCCCGGTGCCGGCCAAAATAAACAAAAGCCATCACTTCCCCACCGGGGGGAACTGGGGGAAGAAGTGTGGTTTACTGGATAGAGTCCCGGCTCTGCTCACTTCTCTGGGCCTCGGTTCCCTCATCTGTAAAACGGGGAGGAAGGCTGTGAGCCCCATGTAGGACAGGGGACTGTATCTGACCCGATCATCGTGGATCTACCCCGGTGCTTAGAACGGTGCCTGGCACATAGTAAGCGCTTGACGAAGACCACACTATTAAGCTGTTCCGTTGACCGACCGGTTGACTGAACTGTTTTAGGACTGCGGGTCTGGATAACCTCAGCGACATCAGGAATTGGGCTGTTTGAGGCCCTGGCACCCCAAACCTTACCAAGAAGAACGCGGGCCCTCATTCAAAGTCGGGGCGAGCTGATCCCACCCCCCAAGCCCCCGTAACCCTCCCTTAGGAGGGGCCCGCAGAGGGCAGATCATTCATTCATTCACCTCTTCTTATGGGCTAGGACCGTGTCTACCAACCCTGCTCTACTGGACTCTCCCAAGTCCTCGGACCAGTGCTCTGCACACAGGAAGCGCTCAATAAATACCTTTTTTTACGGTGCCCGTTAAGCGCTTGCTCTACGCCAGGCACTGTTCTAAGCGCTAGGGTGTATACAAAGCCATAAGATTGGTCACGGTCTCTGTCCCACATGGGGCTCTACCCACTAGACCACACTGCTGCATGTCGACTGATCGACTGGGGGTGGGGGAAACGAGCCGGGTCAGACGCCCTCAGCGGAGCAGGATGATGACGGAGGTCGGGGGGAGGAATGTCACCGTGGTTCCGATGGGCCACCTTGGGGGTCGAGACTACTGTGAGCCCACTGTTGGGTAGGGACTGCCTCTATATGTTGCCAATTTGTACTTCCCAAGCGCTTAGTACAGTGCTCTGCACATAGTAAGCGCTCAATAAATACGATTGATGATGATGATGATGACTACAGGTTATCTTGACTGCTGTCCTCGCCCTGCTTTACAGCGTGGACTAGTGAATAAAGCCCGGGCCTGGGTTCTAATTCTGGCTCTGCCACTTCTGCTGTGTGACCTTGGGAAAGTCCCTTCCCTTCTCTGTGCCTCAGTTACCTCATCTCTAAGATGGGGGTTAAGACTTTGAGCTCCATGGGGGACAGGGACTGTGTCCAACCTGATTAGGTTGTATCTACCCCAATGCTTAGAACAGCACTGGACACACAGTAAGAGCTTAATAAACACCATCATTACTATTATTATTATTATTTCCCCCACACAGATTAGGGGCCCATCTCCAAAACTCTGCCTTCACCAACTAACTCGCTCTCTGGATTCCTAGGAAGCCAGGGCTAGTTTCCCTCCCTCGGGCCGCCTTTTTTTTTTTTAATGATGCTTGGAAAGCAGAAAGCACTAACTATGTGTCCACTACTGTTCTAAGCTCATCGAGGCGGTCACAGACCTTGTCCACAATGGGCTCATCATTCATTCATTCATTTAATCGTATTTACTGAGCGCTTACTGTGTGCAGAGCACTGCACTGAGCACTTGGGAAATACAACCGGTAGCATTTGCTGAGTACCTCTTTTTATCCAAATTACCCAAGGTGTTGCACTCAATCGATCGCATTTATTGAGCGCTTACTAGGTGCAGACCACTGTACTCGGCGCTTGGGAGAGTCCAGCATGAGCAGACACGTTCCCCGCCCATAACGACCCGACAGTCTAGAGGGGGAGACGGATACTAATACGAATAAAGTCATTTATAACATATAATTTAAAAGATATAAGTGCTGCGGGGTAAACTTCAAGTGCTCAAACTGTCACAGATTGAAATGCGCCGATGACGCGGGAGGGAGAGCGAGGGAAAACAGGGCTTAATTGGGGAAAGGCCTCGTCGTAAACACATACATAAATCACTCGATAAATTATAGCTGAGTGATCACGCTCCAGTTAGCGGGGTTCCACTGAGTCACAGAGGTCACAACACCGGAGGGTAGCTGGCTTACTTCATCGGAAGTAGGAGAGACACGTCGACCTTCCCTGGTGACTCCAACCCCCTCCTCCTGCCCCACAACCCTCATCGCATTTTTCTCTCCTTACCCCTGCCACGGTGGTTTTTATGCCTACTTTCCCATTTCCCTTCCAGCCTCGCCCTCCCCGCTGCACGTGGCCTTACTCCCTCCGTGGTGATAATACTAATCACTGTGGTATTTCGGAAGCGCTTACTATGCGCCAGGCTGGGGTGGGCAAAGTGGTTTGGATGCTCCCAGTCTCAATCCTCATTTTCCAGATGAGGGAACTGAGGCCCAGAGAAGTGAAGTGACTTGCCCATGATCGCACAGCAGACAAGCGGTAGAGCTGGGATTAGAACCCATGACCTCCTGATTCTCAGGGCTCTATCCACTAGGCCAGGCTGCTTGGTGTGGTATTTACTGAGCGCTTATTGCGTGGAGAGCACTGTACTAAATGCTCAGGGGAGTCCAATACAACAAAGTGGGTGCTGGATAAACATAATAATTATGGTATCTGCTATCACCTTGTAACCTCCCCAGCGCTTAACACAGTGCTTTGCACGTAGTAAGCGCTTAATAAATGCCATTACTACTACTACTAATAATAATGATGGCATTTATTAAGCGCTTACTATGTGCAAAGCACTGTTCTAAGCGTTGGGGAGGTTACAAGGTGATCAGGTTGTCCCACTGGGGGCTCACATTTAATCCCCATTTTCCAGATGAGGTAACTGAGGCCCAGAGAAGTGAAGTGACTTGGCCAAAAAGCCACACAGCAGACAAGTGGCGGAGCCGGGATTTGAACCCATGACCTCTGACTCCAAAGCCCAGGTTCTTTCCACTGAGCCACGCTGCCTCTCTACTACTACTACTACTACTATTATTATTACGGCATTTGTAAAGCGCTTACTATGTGCCAAGCACTGTTCTAAGCGCTGGGGGAGCGACAAGGTAATCAGGTTGTCCCACGTGGGGCTCCCAGTCTTCACCCCCATTTTACAGACGAGGGAACGGAGGCCCAGAGAAGTCAAGTGACTTGCCCCAAGTTACACAGCTGGTGAGTGGCAGAGCCGGAATTAGAACCCACGACCTCTGACTCCCAAGCCCGGGCTCTTTCCACTGAGCCACCCTGCTTCTCCGAGGCTCGGGAGCTCGGCGGAGGACTCTGGCAGGAGGCATTTGTTGAAATAAGTGTTTGCTGTTGCCTCGCCTGCCCGGCCGGGAATCCAATTCCGGACAATCGAACCCCTTTTTATACACATATACCCCCTTTTTATACACATATACCAAGAATTGAAAGGAGACCCTCGGTTCAACATGTTCTTGGTGAAGTATTTACCCTCCAACACCACTACCGACATACACCCGATTGCCTCACCACCCCCTTTTTTTAAAAATGGAATTTGTTAAGCGCTTACTACGTGCCAGGCGCCGTACTAAGCGCTGGGGCGTGTATTAATTATGGTATCTGCTAAGTGCCTACTGTGTGCCGTGCGCTGTACTAAGCGCCGGGGTGGATACAAGGGGATCAGGTTGGACAAGGTCCCCGCCCCATACGGGGCTCACAGTCTCAATCCCCATTTTACTGATGAGGTAACTGAGGCCCAGAGAAGTGAAGGGACTTGCCTAAGATCCCGCAGCAAGACGGGTGGCGGAGCTGGGATTAGAACCCAGGTCCTTCTGACTCCCAGGGTCTATCTACTAGGCCACACTACTTTCTCATTTCACCAGTTGCCGCCTTATTCATTCATTCATTCAATCGTATTTATTCATCATCATCAATCGTATTTATTGAGCGCTTACTGTGTGCACAGCACTGTACTAAGCGCTTGGGAGGTCCAAGTCGGCAACATATAGAGACGGTCCCTACCTAACAGTGGGCTCACAGTCTAGAAGGGGGAGACAGAGAACAAAACATATTAAGAAAATAAAATAAATAGAATAAATATGTACAAATAAAATAAATAAATGGAGTAATAAATCCGCACAAACATATATACATATATACAGGGGCTGTGGGGAGGGGAAGGAGGTAAGGCGGCGGGGGGGGGGGGGGGGATGGGGGAGAGGAAGGAGGGGGCTCAGTCTGGGAAGGCCTCCTGGAGGAGGTGAGCTCTCAGTAGGGCCTTAAACAACTGAATTCTGAGTTGAGAAATCTGAACGCTGAGAAGCAGCGTGGCTCGGCGGAAAGAGCCCGGGCTTGGGAGTCAGGGGTCATGGGTTCGAATCCCGGCTCTGCCAATTGTCAGCTGGGTGACTTTGGGCAAGTCACTTCACTTCTCTGGGCCTCAGTTCCCTCACCTGGAAAACGGGGATGAAGACTGTGAGCCCCCCGTGTAACCTCCTCAGCGCTTAGAACAGTGCTTTGCAGATAGTAAGCGCTTAATAAATGCCATTAAAAAAAGAAATTGGTACTTTTCCAAAACATCTGCCCTCTGGATAAAGCGTGACCTAGGCGATGGAGCCCAGGCCCGGGAATCGGGAGATCTGAGTTCTAATAATAATAATGGCATTTATTAAGCGCTTACTATGTGCAAAGCACTGTTCTAATCCCGGTTCACCGACAGCCTGCTGTGTGACCTTGGGCAAATCACATCTCTTCTCTGAGCCTCCGTGACACCTGTCAAGCGGCGATTCAGCACCCCTTCTCCCTTCCCCTTAGGCCCCCCATGAGGCGGGGGCCGATCTGATCGCCTCGTAGGGACCCCATCTGTCAGCCGACCCCCTCCCCATCCCCCCCGCCCTACCTCCTTCCCCTCCCCACAGCACCTGAATGAATTCAATCGTATTTATTGAGCGCTTACTGAATGAATGAATGAATCCCCACCGCACCTGTATATATGTATATATGTTTGTACATATTTATTACTCTATTCTACTTGTACATATTTATTCTATTTATTTTAGTTTGTTAGTAAGTTTTGTTTTGTTGTCTGTCTCCCCCTTCTAGCCTGTGAGCCCGCTGTTGGGTAGGGACCGTCTCTAGATGCTGCCGACTTGGACTTCTCAAGCGCTTAGTACAGTGCTCTGCACACAGTAAGCGCTCAATATATACAATTGAATGAATGAATGAATCCCCACCGCACCTGTATATATGTTTGTACATATTTATTACTCGATTTATTTTACTTGTACATACTTACTATTCTATTTATTTTATTTTGTTAATATGCTTTGTTTTGTTGTCCGTCTCCCCCTTCTAGACTGTGAGCCCGCTGTCGGGTAGGGACCGTCTCTAGATGTTGCCAACTTGGACTTCCCAAGCGCTTAGTCCAGTGCTCTGCACACAGTAAGCATTCAATAAATACAATTGAATGAATGAATATGTTGCCAACTTGTACTTCCCAAGCGCTTGGTACAGTGCTCTGCACACAGTAAGTGCTCAATAAATACGACCGAATGAATGAATATTTGTACAGATTTACTACTCTATTTATGTTACTTGTACATATTTGCTATTCTATTTATTTTGTCAATGATGTGCATCTGGCTTTACTTCTATTTATTCTGATGACTTGACACCTGCCCACATGTTTGGTTTTGTTGTCCGTCTCCCCCTTCTAGCCTGTGAGCCCGTTGCTGGGTAGGAACCGTCTCTATCTGTTGCTGACTTGTTCTTCCCAAGCGCTTAGTACAGGGCTCTGCACATAGTAAGCGCTCAATAAATACGATTGAAAGAATGAATGACTGACCACATGTTTTGTTGTCTGTCTCCCCCTTCTAGCCTGTGAGCCCGCTGTTGGGTTGGGACCGTCTCTACCTGTTGCCGACTTGTTCTTCCCAGGCGCTTAGTACAGGGCTCTGCACATAGTAAGCGCTCAATAAATACGATTGAAAGAATGAATGACCGACCACATGTTTTGTCGTCTGTCTCCCCCTTCTAGCCTGTGAGCCCGCTGTTGGGTAGGGACCGTCTCTATCTGTTGCCTACTTGTTCTTCCCAAGCGCTTAGTACAGGGCTCTGCACATAGTAAGCGCTCAATAAATACGACAATGAATGAATGACGACATGTTTTGTTGTCTGTCTCCCCCTTCTAGCCTGTGAGCCCGCTGTTGGGTAGGGACCGTCTCTACCCGTTGCCGACTTGTTCTTCCCAAGCGCTTAGTACGGGGCTCTGCACATAGCAAGCGCTCAAGAAACACGACTGAATGAATGAATGAATGAATGAATGAGTAGACCCCGCAAACCCGGTTCTTTTCCCGAGTGGTTAGCTGGCCAGGGATTGCTTCACAGTTCCACGCAGACAGGATGTGAGAAACGCTGTACGCACAGATCCCAGCAAGGCTGATTCACTGCGGCCCCGCGGGTCACTTCGAAACAGGGATTGCACCAAGGCGGGTCCGGTTCCCGGCTCCCGGCTCCCGGCTCCCACACTCCTCCGGCCGGGGGGGACCCCCGGGGTCCGTTCCTCCTCTCGGGGCTCTGGGTTCGACCGCTGGCCTTGTCCTGAGCTCCACTCAGTTGGGCCCCAGAGGCCTTCCAAGAGGGACGGGGGAGGTTGCGGAGGACTCGGGTCTCAATCAATCAATCAATCAACCAATCAATCGTACTTACTGAGCGCTTGCTGTGTCTATATGTTGCCAATTTGTACTTCCCAAGCGCTTAGTACAGTGCTCTGCACACAGTAAGCGCTCAATAAATACGATTGACGGTGATGATGATGTGTGCAGAGCACTGGACTAAGCACTTGGGAAGTACAAGTTGGCAACATAGAGAGACAGTCCCTACCCAACAGTGGGCTCACAGTCTAAAAGATAATAATAATAAAATAATATATACTATATATATAATATTATTATATTGTATATATTGCATATTGTATATATGTTTGTACATATTTATTACTCTATTTATTTATTTATTTTACTTGTACATATCTATTCTATTTATTTTATTTTGTTAGTATGTTTGGTTTTGTCTCCCCCTTTCAGACTGTGAGCCCACTGGTGGGTAGGGACTGTCTCTATATGTTGCCAACTTGTACTTCCCAAGCACTTAGTACAGTGCTCTGCATGCAGTAAGCACTCAATAAATACGATTGATGATGATGATGATAATAATGGTACTTGTTAAGTGCTTACTATGTACTGTTCTAAACGCTGGGGAGATTGCAAGGTGATCAGGTTGTCCCACGGGGGGCTCACAGTTTTAATCCCTGTTTTACAGATGAGGCAACTGAGGCCCAGAGAAGTGAAGTGACTTGCCCAAAGTCACACAGCTGACAGTTGGCGGGGGCCGGAATTTGAACCCGTGACCTCTAACTCCAAAGCCCGGGCTCTTTCTAGACTGCGAGCCCGCTGTTGGGTAGGGACTGTCTCTATGTGTTGCCGACTTGTACTTCCCAAGCGCTTAGTACAGTGCTCTGCACACAGTAAGCGCTCAATAAATACGACTGACTGATTGATTGATTTCCACTGAGCCAAGCTGCTTCCCTTACTCACTTTGCGGGGCCTGGGAGGCGGCGCAGGGCTCCCCCGGAAACCAGACTAAGTACTTCCCAAATTATTATTATTAATAAATGCCATCACCGTGATTGTCAGTAGTGTAGTAGTAGTACGTTGCCAACTTGGAATTCCCAAGCGCTTAGCCCAGTGCTCTGCACACAGCAGGCACTCAATACGATTGAATGAATGAATGAATTTATTTATTTATTTTACTTGTACATATTCTATTTATTTTATTTTGTTAATATGTTTTGTTTTGTTGTCTGTCTCCCCCTTCCAGACTGTGAGCCCACTGTTTGGTAGGGACCGTCTATGTTGCCAACCTGTACTTCCCAAGCGCTTAGCCCAGCGCTCTGCCCACAGCAGGCGCTCAATAAATACAACTGAATGAATGAAAATTATTATTATTATTATTATTATTAATAAATGCCATCACCGTGATTGTCAGTAGTGCAGTAGTAGTATGTTGCCAACTTGTCCTTCCCAAGCGTTTAGCCCAGTGCTCTGCACATAGTAGGCGCTCAGTATGATTGAATTAATGAAGGAATGACTTGTACTTCCCAAGCGCTTAGCCCAGTGCTCTGCACACAGGAGGCGCTCAATCAATACGATTGAATGAATGAGAATTATTATTATTATTATTGTTAATAAATGCCATCACCGTGATTGTCAGTAGTGTAGTAGTAGTATGTTGCCAACTTGGACTTCCCAAGCGCTTAGCCCAGTGCTCTGCCCACAGTAAGCGCTCAATAAATACGACGGATTGATTGATTGTAGTAGTAGTATGTGGCCAACTTGGACTTCCCAAGCGCTTAGTCCAGTGCTCTGCACACAGTCAGCGCTCAATAAATACGATTGAATGAATGAATGTTGGGTAGGGACCGTCTATGTTGCCGACTTGTCCTTCCCAAGCGCTTAGTCCAGTGCTCTGCTCACAGTAAGCGCTCAATAAATACGACGGATTGATTGATTGTAGTAGTAGTATGTGGCCAACTTGGACTTCTCAAGCGCTTAGTCCAGTGCTCTGCACACAGTCAGCGCTCAATAAATACGATTGAATGAATGAATGCTGGGTAGGGACCGTCTCTCTATGTTGCCGACTTGTCCTTCCCAAGCGCTTAGTCCAGTGCTCTGCACACGGTAAGCGCTCAATAAATACGATTGATTAATTGATTGTAGTAGTAGTATGTTGCCAACTTGGACTTCCCAAGCGCTTAGTCCAGTGCTCTGCACACAGTCAGTGCTCAATAAATACGACTGAATGAATGAATGCTGGGTAGGGACCGTCTCTCTATGTTGCCGACTTGTCCTTCCCAAGCGCTTAGTCCAGTGCTCTGCACACAGTAAGCGCTCAATAAATACGATTGATTAATTGGAGTAGTAGTATAAGCAGCGTGGCTCAGTGGAAAGAGCCCGGGCTTTGGAATCAGAGGTCATGGGTTCAAATCCAGGCTCTGCCAATTGTCAGCTGGGTGACTTTGGGCAAGTCACTTCACTTCTCTGCGCCTCAGTCACCTCATCTGTACAATGGGGATGAAGGCTGTGAGCCCCACATGGGACAACCTGATCACCTTGCAACCTCCCCAGCGCTTAGAACAGTGCCCCACAGCACCTGTACATACGTATATATGTTTGTACGTATTTATTACTCTATTTATTTATTTATTTTACTTGTACATATCTATTCTATTTATTTTATTTTGTTAGTATGTTTGGTTTTGTTCTCTGTCTCTCCCTTTTAGACTGTGAGCCCACTGTTGGGTAGGGACTGTCTCTAGATGTTGCCAACTTGCACTTCCCAAGTGCTTAGTACAGTGCTCTGCACACAGTAAGCGCTCAATAAATACGATTGATGATGATGATGATGCTTTGCACAGAGTAAGCGCTTAATAAATACTATTATTATTATTATTATTATAGTACGTTGCGCTTAGTCCAGTGCTCCGCACACAGTCAGCGCTCAATCAATACGATTGATTGATTGATTGATTGTAGTAGTAGTATGTTGTCAACTTGTCCTTCCCAAGCGCTTAATCCGGTGCTCTGCACACAGTCAGCGCTCAATCAATACGACTGATTGACTGTAGTAGTAGTATGTTGCCAACTTGGCCTTCCCAAGCGCTTAGTCCGGTGCTCTGCACACAGTCAGCGCTCCATCAACACGATTGATTGATTGTAGTAGTAGTATGTTGCCAACTTGGACTTCCCAAGCGCTTAGTCCAGTGCTCTGCACACAGTCAGCGCTCAATCAATACGATGGAATGAATGAATGAATGAATGCCCTACTGAGAGCTCACCTCCTCCAGGAGGCCTTCCCAGACTGAGCCCCTTCCTTCCTCTCCCCCTCGTCCCCCTCTCCATCCCCACATCTTACCTCCTTCCCTTCCCCACAGCACCCGTATATATGTATATATGTTTGCACGCATTTATTACTCATTTATTTATTTTACTTGTACATATCTATTCTATTTATTTTACGTTGCTTTAGTATGTTTGGTTTTGTTCTCTGTCTCCCCCTTCTAGACTGTGAGCCCACTGTTGGGTAGGGACCATCTCTAGATGTTGCCAACATGGACTTCCCAAGCGCTTAGTCCAGTGCTCTGCAGACAGTAAGCGCTCAATAAATACGACTGATTGATTGATAACAAGGAAGGTCCCCCTCTCCATCCCCCTCGTTTTACCTCCTTCCCTTCCCCACAGCACCTGTATATATGTATATGTTTATACATACTTATTACTCTATTTATTTATTTTACTTGGACATACCTATTCTATTTATTTTATTTTGTTAGTAGGTTTGCTTTCGTTCTGTCTCCCCCTTTTAGACTGTGAGCCCACTGTCGGGTAGGGACTGTCTCTAGATGTTGCCAACTCGGACTTCCCCAGCGCTTAGTCCAGTGCTCTGCACCCAGTAAGCGCTCAATAAATACAATTGAATGAATGAATTAAATACGACATGATGATGATGATGATGATGCTTTGCACATAGTAAGCGCTTAATAAATACTATTATTATTATTATAGTATGCTGCGCTTAGTCCAGTGCTCCGCACACAGTCAGCGCTCAATCAGTCAGCGCTTAGTCCAGTGCTCTGCACACAGTAAGCGCTCAATAAATACGATTGATGATGATGATGCTTCGCACATAGTAAGCGCTTAATAAACACTATCATTATTATTATTATAGTAAGTTGCGCTTAGTCCAGTGCTCTGCACATAGTCAGCGCTCCATCAATACGATTGATTGACTGATTGTAGTAGTAGTATGTTGCCAACTTGGCCTTCCCAAGCGCTTAGTCCGGTGCTCTGCACACAGTCAGCACTCATTAAATACGATTGGTGATGATGATGATGCTTTGCACATAGTAAGCGCTTAATAAACACTATTATTATTATTATTACAGTATGTTGCGCTTAGTCTGGTGCTCTGCACACAGTCAGCGCTCAATAAATACGACTGAATGAATGAATGAATTAAATACGACTGATGATGCTTTGCACATAGTAAGCTCTTAATAAATACTATTATTATTATTATAGTATGATTAAATACGACTGATGATGATGATGATGATGATGATGATGCTTTGCACATAGTAAGCGCTTAATAAACACTATTACTATTATTATTATAGTATGTTGCGCTTAGTCCGGTGCTCTGCACACAGTCAGCGCTCAATAAATACGATTGAATGAATGAATGAATTAAATACGACTGATGATGATGATGATGATGCTTTGCACATAGTAAGCGCTTAATAAATACTATTATTATTATTATTATAGTATGTTGCGCTTAGTCTGGTGCTCCGCACACAGTCAGCGCTCCATCAATATGATTGATTGATTGATTGATTGATTGTAGTAGTAGTATGTTGCCAACTTGGCCTTCCCAAGCGCTTAGTCCGGTGCTCTGCACACAGTCAGCGCTCATTAAATACGACTGATGATGATGATGATGCTTTGCACATAGTAAGCGCTTAATAAATACTATTATTATTATTATTATTATTATTATTATTATTATTATTATTATTACAGTATGTTGCACTTAGTCCGGTGCTCTGCACACAGTCAGCGCTCAATAAATACAATTGAATGAATGAATGAATGAATTAAATACGACTGATGACGATGATGCTTTGCACATAGTAAGCGATTAATAAATACTATTATTATTATTATTATAGTATGATTAAATACGACTGATGATGATGATGATTTGCACATAGTAAGCGCTAAATAAATACTATTATTATTATTATTATAGTATGTTGCGCTTAGTCCAGTGCTCCGCACACAGTCAGCGCTCAATAAATACAATTGAATGAATGAATGAATGAATTAAATACGACTGATGATGATGATGCTTTGCACATAGTAAGCGCTTAATAAATACTATTATTATAGTATGTTGCGCTTAGTCCGGTGCTCTGCACACAGTCAGCGCTCAATAAATACAATTGAATGAATGAATGAATTAAGTACGACTGATGATGATGATGCTTTGCACATAGTAAGCGCTTAATAAATACTACTATTATTATTATTATAGCATGTTGCGCTTAGTCCGGTGCTCTGCACACAGTCAGCGCTCAATAAATACAACTGAATGAATGAATGAATTAAATACGACTGATGATGATGATGCTTCGCACATAGTAAGCACTTAATAAATACTATTATTATTATTATTATAGTATGTTGCGCTTAGTCCGGTGCTCTGCACACAGTCAGCGCTCAATAAATACAATTGAATAAATGAATGAATGAAATACGACTGATGATGATGATGCTTTGCACATAGTAAGCGCTTAATAAATACTATTATTATTATTATTATTATAGTATGTTGCGCTTAGTCCGGTGCTCCGCACACAGTCAGCGCTCAACAAATACAATTGAATGAATGAATGAATGAAATACGACTGATGATGATGATGCTTCGCACATAGTAAGCGCTTAATAAATATTATTATTATTATTATTACTATAGTATGTTGCGCTTAGTCCAGTGCTCTGCACACAGTCAGCGCTCAATACAATTAAATGAATGAATGAATTAAATACGACTGATGATGATGATGCTTTGCACATAGTAAGCGCTAAATAAATACTATTATTATTATTATTATAGTATGTTGCGCTTAGTCCAGTGCTCCGCACACAGTCAGCGCTCCATCAATACGATTGATTGGTTGATTGATTGTAGTAATAGTAGTATGTTGCCAACTTGGCCTTCCCAAGCGCTTAGTCCGGTGCTCTGCACACAGTCAGCGCTCCATCAACACGATGGAATGAATGAATGAATGAATGAACGAATGAATGAGTAGTAGCGGGATGGAGTGATTGACAGGAGGGGGGGCGGGGGCGCGCGCGCGCTCTCGCTCCCCGCCCCCCCCCACCACGGCTGACGCCGGCGCGCCCCCGCTTACCTCCGGCCCCTGCGGTCCGACAGGCGGCCCAAAAACGCGGCCCAACGGGGCCGGACGCCCAGGAGCCCCAGCAGCCGTCGCCATAGCGTCGGGACCCCTGCCGCCGCCGCCGCCATTGAGGGAGGCAGCCCTCCCTCCCTCCCTCCGTCCTCCCCTCCCTCCCTCCTCACGGATCGCCTCACGGCCCGCGCGCGCGCGCCTCACAAGCCACTTCCGCTTCCGCCCGCCAAAAACTTTATCGACAGCCCCCGACGCCCGGACGCGCACAAACCCAGCCCGCGCGCACGCGCGCGCCCGGCCGCCCTGGAAAAAACTTTATCGACAGCCCCCGACGCCCGGACGCGCACAAACCCGCACGCCCGGCCGCCCTCGAAAAAACTTTATCGACAGCCCCCGACGCCAGGACACGCACAAACCCAGCCCGCCCTCGAAAAACTTTGTTGGCAGCCCCCGAGGCCTTTATTGCTCTATTGATTTATTTTATTTTATTTATTTATTTAAATATTTATTGATTTTATTTATTTATTTAAATATTTATTTATTTTATTTGTGCATGTTCATCATCATCAATCGTATTTATTGAGCGCTTACTATGTGCAGAGCACTGTACTAAGCGCTTGGGAAGTATTCTATTTGTTTTATTTTGTTACTATGTTTTGTTATGTTTGTTTTGTTTATTTATTTATTTATTGTTTATTTATTTATTTTACTTGTACATATCTATCCTATTTATTTTATTTTGTTAGTATGTTTGGTTTTGTTCTCTGTCTCCCCCTTTTAAACTGTGAGCCCGCTGTTGGGTAGGGACTGTCTCTATATGTTGCCAACTTGGGCTTCCCAAGCGCTTAGTACAGTGCTCTGCACATAGTAAGCGCTCAATAAATACGATTGATTGATTGATTGATTTTGTTATGTAAAATGGGGATTAAGATTGTGAGCCCCCCGTGGGACAACCCCATCACCTTGTAACCTCCCCAGCGCTTAGAACAGTGCTTTGCACATAGTAAGTGCTTAATAAATGCCATTAAAAAAAACCCAAAAACTTGTGCTTCCCAAGCGCTTAGTACAGTGCTCTGCACACAGTAAGCGCTCAATAAATACGATTGATTGACTGGGGTAGATTAAAAGCTTATCATTCATTCATTCCATCATGTATTGAGTACTTTGTGCAAAGCACTGTACTAACTGCTTGGGAGAGTACAATATAACAACAGACACATTCCTGCTCAATAAATACGATTGAATGAATGAATAAATGAATATATGTTGCCAACTTGTCCTTCCCAAGTGCTTAGTACAGTGCCCTGCACACAGTAAGCGCTCAATAAATACGATTGATTGATTGACTGGGGTAGATACAAGCTTATCATTCATTCATTCCATCATGTATTGAGTACTTTGTGCAAAGCACTGTACTAACTGCTTGGGAGAGTACAATATAACAACAGACACATTCCTGCTCAATAAATACGATTGAATGAATGAATGAATATATGTTGCCAACCTGTGCTTCCCAAGTGCTTAGTACAGTGCTCTGCACGCAGTAAGCTCTCAATAAATACGATTGATGGATTGACTGGGGTAGATACAAGCTTATCATTCATTCATTCCATCATGTATTGAGTACTTTGTGCAAAGCACTGTACTAACTGCTTGGGAGAGTACAATATAACAACAGACACATTCCTGCTCAATAAATATGACTGAATGAATGAATATATGTTGCCAACTTGTCCTTCCCAAGTGCTTAGTACAGTGCCCTGCACACAGTAAGTGCTCAATAAATACGATTGAATGAACAAATGTCTGTACAGATTTATAACTCTATTATACTTGTACATATTTGCTATTCTATTTATTTTGTCAATGATGTGCATCTGGCTTTACTTCTATTTAGTCTGATGACTTGACACCTGACCAGATGTTTTGTTTTGTCGTCCGTCTTCCCCTTCTAGACTGTGAGCCCGTTGTTGGGTAGGGACCCGTTTCTATCTGTTGCCGACTTGTTCTTCCCAAGCGCTTAGTACAGTGCTCTGCACATAGTAAGTGCTCAGTAAATACGATTGAATGAATGAATGAATGACCACATGTTTTGTTGTCTGTCTCCCCCTTCTAGCCTGTGAGCCTGCTGTTGGGTAGGGACCGTCTCTATCTGTTGCCCACTTGTTCTTCCCAAGCGCTTAGTACAGTGCTCTGCACATAGTAAGCGCTCAATAAATACGATTGAATGAATGAATGACCACATGTTTTGTTGTCTGTCTCCCCCTTCTAGCCTGTGAGCCTGCTGTTGGGTAGGGACCGTCTCTATCTGTTGCCCACTTGTTCTTCCCAAGCGCTTAGTACAGTGCTGTGCACATAGTAAGTGCTCAATAAATACGATTGAATGAATGACCACATGTTTTGTTGTCTGTCTCCCCCGATAGATAGATAGATAGATAGAGAGATAGATAGAGAGAGAGATAGATAGATAGATAGATGATAGATAGATAGATAGATAGATAGATAGATAATCAGGTTGGACACAGTCCCTGTCCCACATGAGCCTCATAGTCTTCATCCCCATTTTACAGGTGAGGTCACTGAGGCCCAGAGAATCAATCGTGAAGTGAAGTGATTTGCCCAAGGTCACACAGCAGACAAGTGGCAGAGCCACCATTAGACCCCAGGTCCTCTGATTCCCAGGATGTGGTAAATAATGGAGCCATTGACACCTACAAAGGTTCCCGAGAGCCTTCAACCAAGCACAAATGGGCCAGCCGTGTTGTCAAAACCTTCCCCCAAATCCGGGTTCATTTCCCCTCACTGAGGAACGGAGCTTCCAGTCAACAAGACAGGAAGGGTTACGGACAGCAAACACCTAGGTTGGAAAAGCCAAGTGGAAACGGATGGATGGAACGCAAACAACTCGGCTCTGTGTCCAGGCCCAGCGTTAATTAATTTTATCGCTGTTCGGATACAGGGAGAGTACTATAAACAGAGTCCCAAACAATACACGTAAACACTTAGGGGAAAAACAGTTAATCCTTGTACAAAGTACAAAGGACTGTTAAGAAAGTCCGGAATATTGACTCATCGCGGATGAATAGAGGAAATGAGGGATCCGAAGCACCCTGTGGCCTAATGGAAAGAGCAGCGGTCTGGGAATCAGAAGCCCTGGGTTCTGATCCTGCCTCTGCCGCGTGTTTGCTCTGTGATCTTGGGTAAATCGCTTCACTTCTCTGTGCCTCAGATCCCTCATCTGCAAAATGGGGATTCAGTCAATCAATCAATCAATCAATCAATCAATCAATCGTATTTATTGAGCGCTTACTATGTGCAGAGCACTGTACTAAGCACTTGGGAAGTACAAATTGGCAACACACAGAGACAGTCCCTACCCAACAGTGGGCTCACAGTCTAAATGGGGGAGACAGAGAACAGAACCAAACATACCAACAAAATAAATAAATAGGATAGAAATGTACAAGTAAAATAAATAAATAAATAAATATATAGAGAATAAATAAATAAATAGAGAATAAATAAATAAATAGAGAATAAATAAATAAATAAATAGAGTCAACACCTGTTCTCCCACCTACTTACTCTGGGAGCTCCTCATGGGACCTGATTATCCTGTTTCTACCCCAGCACTTAGTACAGAGCTTGGCCCCTATTAAGCATTTAAAGAAATATAATGATTTCATTTTTATTTTATCCAAAATGGGAGAAGAATAGACTAGCAGGCCACTGGCTTGGCATTTTGGGAAGAGTAGGAACTCCTTTAGGGATCAATCAGTAGCATTTATTGAGCACTTGCTGCTTGCTGAGCACTGTACTAAGCACTCGGGAGAATTCAATATATCAAAGTCCCTGCCCACAATGAGCGCTTACTACAGTGCTCTGCACACAGTAAGCACTCAATAAATATGGTTGAATTGAGAGAGAAGTTTTTTTTGTATTATTATTGTTAAGTGCTTACTATGTGCCAGGCCTTGTTCTACTGTGCTGGGGTCATCAGGTTGGAATGCAGTCCCTGTCCCACCTAGGGCTCACAGTTTTAATCCCCATTTTACAGACGAGGGAACTGAGGCATAGAGACGTTAAGAGACTCGCCCAGAGTCACACAGCAGACAAGCGGCGGAGCCGGAATTAGAACCCAGATCCTTCTGACTCCCGAGCCCGGGCTCTAGCCACTAGGTCATGCTGCTTCAGGGCACCATACTGAGCACTTGGGAGAGCACAGTGCAACGGAGTTGGCAGACCCCTTCCCTGCCTACAATGGGCTCACAGTCTAGAGACTTTAGTCTAGTTTAGTTTAGTTTAGTCACAGTCTCGAGTCTTTTAGACTGTGAGCCCACTGCTGGGTAGGGACTGTCTCTATGTGTTGCCAATTTGGACTTCCCAAGCGCTTAGTACAGTGCTGTGCACACAGTAAGCGCTCAATAAATACAATTGAATGAATGAATGAACATGGGTCTGTAAAACCACGTGCCGAACTCACTCACTCTCACTCAATCGTATTTATTGAGCACTTACTGTGTGCAGAGCACTGTACTAAGCGCTTGGGAAGAACAAGTCGGCAACATATAGAGATGGTCCCAACCCAACAATGGGCTCACAGTCTGGAAGGGGGGGGGACAGACAACAAAACATATTAACAAAATAAAATAAATAGAATAAATAGTGAGCACCTTCATCCAGCGCTTAGAACAGTGTTCAGCGCTTAAAACCGCCGAACACTGTACTAAGCACAGGGGGAGGCGCAAGATGGGCCCTGTCTCACAAAGGGGACTCCTTGTTTAAGGAGGAGAGAGAATGGGTATTGAATCCCCGTTTTCCAGATGAGGAAACTGAGGCCCAGAGAAGTGGAGCTCATCCAGTCATGTTTATTAAGCATTTACAGCACGCACAGCACTGTACTAAGCACTGGAGGAGGTGCAAGATGGTCCCTGTCTCACAAAGGGGACTCCCAGTTTAAGGAGGAGAGAGAACGGGTATTGAATCCCCATTTTCCAGATGAGGAAACTGAGGCCCAGAGAAGTGGAGCTCATCCAGTCGTGTTTATTAAGCATTTACAGCACGCACAGCGCTGTACTAAGCACTGGGGGAGGCGCAAGATGGTCCCTGTCTCACAAAGGGGACTCCCAGTTTAAGGAGGAAAGAGAACGGGTATTGAATCCCCGTTTTCCAGATGAGGAAACTGAGGCCCAGGGAAGTGGAGCTCATCCAGTCTGAGCTCCTTGTCTTCCCTCCCAAACCTTGTCCTCTCCCTGACTTTCCCATCTCTGTTGACGGCACTACCATCCTTCCCGTCTCACAAGCCCGCAACCTTGGTGTCATCCTCGACTCCGCTCTCTCATTCACCCCTCACATCCAAGCCGTCACCAAAACCTGCCGGTCTCAGCTCCGCAACATTGCCAAGATCCGCCCTTTCCTCTCCATCCAAACCGCTACCCTGCTAATTCAAGCTCTCATCCTATCCCGTCTGGACTACTGCACTAGCCTTCTCTCTGATCTCCCATCCTCGTGTCTCTCTCCACTTCAATCCATACTTCATGCTGCTGTCCGGATTATCTTTGTCCAGAAACGCTCTGGACATATCACTCCCCTCCTCAAAAACCTCCAATGGCTACCGATCAATCTGCGCATCAGGCAGAAACTCCTCACCCTGGGCTTCAAGGCTGTCCATCACCTCGCCCCCTCCTACCTCCCCTCCCTTCTCTCCTTCTCCAGCCCAGTCCTCACCCTCCGCTCCTCCACCACTAATCTCCTCACTGTACCTCGCTCTCGCCTGTCCCGCCATCGACCCCCGGCCCACGTCATCCCCCGGGCCTGGAATGCCCTCCCTCTGCCCATCCGCCAAGCTCGCTCTCTTCCTCCCTTCAAGGCCCTGCTGAGAGCTCACCTCCTCCAGGAGGCCTTCCCAGATTGAGCCCCTTCTTTCCTCTCCCCCTCGTCCCCCTCTCCATCCCCCCGCCTTACCGCCTTCCCCTCCCCACAGCACCTGTATATATGTATATATGGTTGTACATATTTATTACTCTGTTTATTTATTTATTTATTTATTTTACTTGTACATTTCTATCCTACTTATTTTATTTTGTTGGTATGTTTGGTTCTGTTCTCTGTCTCCCCCTTTTAGACTGTGAGCCCACTATCGGGTAGGGACTGTCTCTATGTGATGCCAATTTGTACTTCCCAAGCGCTTAGTACAGTGCTCTGCACATAGTAAGCGCTCAATAAATACGATTGATTGATTGATTGATCCAGTCGTGTTTATTAAGCATTTACAGCGTGGCTCGGTGGAAGGGGCCCGGGCTTTGGAGTCAGAGGTCGTGGGTTCAAATCCCGGCTCTGCCAATTGTCAGCTGGGTGACTTTGGGCAAGTCACGTCACTTCTCTGGGCCTCATTTGGAAAATGGGGATGAAGACTGTGAGCCCCACGTGGGACAACCTGAGTACCTTGTATCCACCCCAGCGCTTAGAACAGTGCTTTGCACATAGTAAGCGCTTAACAAATACCAACAATATTATTATTATTATTATTATTATTATTATTACAGCACACAGAGCACTGTACTAAGCACTTGGGAGAGAACGATATAACAATAAACAGACACATTCCCTGCCCACAACAAGCTTATACTGGGACGGGGATTGTGTCCAATCCGATGATCTTGTGTCTACCCCAGTGTCTGGCACCTAGTAAACGCTTAACAAATGCCACAGGGGTTATTGCTGCTTCTGCTACCTGGGGGGCTCCCTGACGGGTGAACCCACAGACCCCCCAGCCCCGCGGGCCCGTTGCAAAGGCTCGTGTCCAGCCCTTTCTCATCATCATCATCATCATCATCATCAATCGTATTTATTGAGCGCTTACTATGTGCAGAACACTGTACTAAGCGCTTGGGAAGTCCAAATTGGCAACATCTAGAGACAGTCCCTACCCACCAGTGGGCTCACAGTCTAAAAGGGGGGGACAGAGAACAAAACCAAACATACTAACAAAATAAAATAAATAGAATAGATCTGTATTCTCGTTATACTTCCTCCCCGTTTCCCACACGGCGGGCCGCAGGGTGAGAAATGAAAGGGTCAGCGGGTCAGAGGAGAAGCCCCCTCCTTCCCAACGGGAAAGGGAAAGGCCTTCATGACGGTGGCGTCAAGAAGGGGCAGGCTCCCGCCCGTGTTGCCGTGCTGTCTGTGATTCACCCCGAAGGAAAAAAGAAAACGAACGAAAACAGGAAAGAGCCTTACCACTCTTCCTCCCGGGGCTCGAGCTCTAGGGCTGCCCTGTTCCCCCTCCCAACCTCTCTTAAACCCGCTCCCAAACCTGGTGGTCTACTCTCTGGCCCCCCGGGAGTCTGGGGCCTACTGAGGCAGAGTTAGGCCGTCCATCCACCTCTTTTACACCATCATCATCATCATCAATCGCATTTATTGAGCGCTTACTGTGTGCAGAGCACTGGACTAAGCGCTTGGGAAGTACAACTTGGCAACATATAGAGACAGGCCCTACCCAACGGTGGGCTCACACTCTAAAAGGGGGAGACAAAACCAAACATACTAACAAAATAAAATAGAATAGATATGTACAAGTAAAACGCGCGTGGATATTCACTGACAGTCCCAGAACCTGGAGAAGATCATCATCGTCAATCGTATTTATTGAGCGCTTACTGTGTGCAGAGCACTGGACTAAGCGCTTGGGAAGTACAACTTGGCAACATATATCAATCAATCAATCAATCAATCGTATTTATTGAGCGCTTACTATGTGCAGAGCACTGTACTAAGCTCTTGGGAAGTACAAATTGGCAACACATAGAGACAGTCCCTACCCAACAGTGGGCTCACAGTCTAAAAGGGGGAGACAGAGAACAGAACCAAACATACCAACAAAATAAAATAAATAGGATAGAAATGTACAAGTAAAATAAATAAATAAATAAATAGAGTAATAAATATGTACAACCATATATACGTATATACAGGTGCTGTGGGGAAGGGAAGGAGATATGTACAAGTAAAACGCGTGTGGATATTCATTGACAGTCCCAGAACCTGGAGAAGATCATCATCGTCAATCGTATTTATTGAGCGCTTACTGTGTGCAGAGCACCATACTAAGCGCTTGGGAAGTACAACTTGGCAACATATAGAGACAGGCCCTACCCAACGGTGGGCTCACAGTCTAAAAGGGGGAGACACAACCAAACATATTAACAAAATAAAACAAATAGAATAGATATGTACAAGTAAAACGCGTGTGGATATTCATTGACAGTCCCAGAACCTACAGAAGATAGACAGAAGCCCCGAGAATTTGTTGCAAAGTCATGTTTTAATAATGTCATTCAGGTGCTATCTTTGGTTTATAAAATGAAAAATCTCAGTCATATCTGTATATGGTCTTTATTATTATTATTCTCCCCCTCATCCCCCTCCCCATCCCCCCCGCCTTACCTCCTTCCCCTCCCCACAGCACCTGTATATATGTTTGTACAGATTTCTTACTCTATTTTACTTGTACATATTTATTCCATTTCTTTTATTTTGTTAATATGTTTTGTTGTCTGTCTCCCCTTCTAGACTGTGAGCCCGCTGTTGTGTAGGGACCGTCTCTAGATGTTGCCAACTTGTACTTCCCAAGCGCTTAGTCCAGTGCTCTGCACACAGTAAGCACTCAATAAATATGATTGAATGAATGAATGAATCCCTCCAGACTGGAAGCGTATTGTGGGCAGGGAATATGTCTTTTCTATTATTCAAGTGTCCTCTCCCAAGAGCTTAGTACACTGCTCTGCCGGCAGATAGCACTCAATACCTATGACTAAATAAACAAATGTCTGTTATATTGTTATATCATACTCTCCAAAGCGCTTAGTACAGTGCTCTGCAGAGAGTAAGCAGTCAATAAATATGATGATTGACTGACATCAACCAATCGATCAGTCAATCCATCGACAGCCCCCCCTTCCTCTCCCCGTCTCCATCCCCCCGCCTTACCTCCTTCCCTTCCCCACAGCACCTATATATATGTATATATGTTTGTATAGATTTATTACTCTATTTATTCATTATTTTACTTGTACAGATCTATTCTATGTATTTTATTTTGTTAATATGTTTTGTTTTGTTGTCTGTCTCCCCCTTCTAGACTGTGAGCCCGCTGTTGGGTAGGGACCGTCTCTATATGTTGCCAACTTGTACTTCCCAAGCGCTTAGTACAGTGCTCTGCATACAGTAAGGGCTCAATAAATATGATTGATTGATTGATTGATTGATTGATAGCCCCCGCGGCTCTGCCGTGACACGAGTTTTGGCTGGGTGGCGGCGTGGGGATTGGGAAGCTTTCTCCCAACGAGAAAATGGTTTGGGGTTCCGTGGAAGCGGCCCCACAGATGAGTTCTATAACACGACTTTTCCGTAGAGTGGGATTTTGTGACTGCACAACCCCAACATTTTAGGAGTCCTGGGGGTCCTTTTAGAGCCCTCACTGGGTGCCAAGCACTGTACTGGGCGCCAAGCACTTTACTGGGTGCCTCCTCTGTGCAGGGCACTGTACTCAGTGCTTGGGAGAGGGTGACCTCTCAGTTCCCTCATCTATTTTTATTTTGTTAGTATGTTTGGTTTTGTTCTCCGTCTCCCCCTTTTAGACTGTGAGCCCACTGGTGGGTAGGGACTGTCTCTAGATGTTGCCAGCTTGTACTTCCCAAGCGCTTAGTCCAGTGCTCTGCACACAGTAAGCGCTCAATAAATACAATTGATTGATTGATTGTAAAACGGGGATTAAGACTGTGAGCCCCCCGTGGGACAACGTGATCACCTTGTAACCTCCCCAGCGCTTAGAGCAGTGCTTTGCATATAGTAAGCGCTTAATAAATGCCATCATCATCAATGGATAAGACACCAGATGCTTCTATGCCCGCTGTCTTCATTTTCAACGCCCAGACTCCCCTCCTCTTCGGGTCCCGCCACTGAGAGCCGTGGTTCGGAGGTGGCACCCATGTTCACGGGGATTGGGAAGGGGGGACGTGACCGCTCTGGAGCAGACGAAGAGGGGGTCAAAGGACTCCCCTCTCCCACCAGGAACTCGGATGGGCTTCTGTAAAATGGCGGAGTGACACCCTTACATTAACTGTGTGTCCGGCGTCATGTGCTTGATGCTGTGTGTGCCTGCCCGATGTCTACAGGCGCTTTGTACAGAGCTCTGCACACAGTAAGCGCTCAATAAATACAACTGAATGAATAGAAGGGAGACCCGCTCCCTCTCTCCCAAAAGGAGCCTGGCTCTTGGCCCTCACGGTGCCACAGCCTAGAGGAGGCAGGAGATCGGAGATGAAGGAGCCTCCAGGGAGAGGCCAGAGGCCAGGGCTGACGGAGGTCCAAAGACACCAGAACAATTTAGAGGCCGGCCGGAGGCTAGAGGCGGCAGTAGCTTTGAGATCATGGAGGCTCAGCCTCGTGGGGAGGCCGGAGCCCAAGACCGATGGAAGTCCGAAGACACCAGAACAATTTAGAGGCCGGCCGGAGGCTAGAGGCGGCAGTAGCTTTGAGATCATGGAGGCTCAGCCTCGTGGGGAGGCCGGAGCCCAAGACTGATGGAAGTCCGAAGACACCAGAACAATTTAGAGGCCGGCCGGAGGCTAGAGGCGGCAGTAGCTTTGAGATCATGGAGGCTCAGCCTTGAGGGGAGGCCGGAGCCCAAGACCGATGGAAGTCCGAAGACCCCAGAACAATCGGAGGAAGGCTGGACAGAAGGCTATTGCCCAACCCAAATACCCTCCGCAGAAGAACCGCATCAGTTCCTGCGGGGTTTTTAAACAATTTTTTGACTTTCCTGCCTTTATTTTTAACTTTAAATTGTCTGAAATCCTGAAAGCCCGTTGCCCAACGGCCCCCTGAGTCACCGAGGGGGTCCGGCTGGGGCTGGTTTTCGGTAAACACGGAGAGCGGGCTCCGGGCAGGGCAGGGTCGGTGCGGGCATCTCCCCGGGGCGGGCCCAGGGACGGGAGCTGGGCCCGGTTTCGGGGGAAGGTCAGCCCGCTGAGGGTGTCCGTTCCCCCCCTCCACCCACCCCGTGGAGGCCCAAGGAAGCAGAAACCACAATGGCCTCTTTGGCCTGGGAAGTCCCAGTTACCCCACCCCTCCTGACCCGCTCCAAGAACGTTGCAGGGGGAGGGATGCCCCTACCTCTAGACTGTAAGCTCACTGTGGGCAGGGGATGTGTCTGTTTATTGTTCATGCATTCTTTTAGACTCTTTTAGACTGTGAGCCCACTGTTGGGTAGGGACTGTCTCTATATGTTGCCAACTTGTACTTCCCAAGCGCTTAGTACAGTGCTCTGCACACAGTAAGCGCTCAATAAATACGATTGATTGATTGATTGATTGATGCATTCATTCATGATGATGATGATGATATATATGTATATATATACGTATGTATACATGTATATATGTATACACATATATACACACCTGTATATATGTATATATGTTTGTACATATTTATTCTATTTATTTATTTTACTTGTACATATCTATTCTATTTACCTTATTTTGTTAGTATGTTTGGTTTTGTTCTCTGTCTCCCCCTTTTAGACTGTGAGCCCACTGGTGGGTAGGGACCGTCTCTAGATGTTGCCAACTTGGACTTCCCAAGCGCTTAGTCCAGTGCTCTGCACACAGTAAGCGCTCAATAAATACGATTGATTGATTGATTGATTGATGCATTCATTCAATTCATTCGATCGGATTTATTGAGCGCTTACTGTGTGCAGAGCACTGTAGGAAGACTTCAGATCTCTGGGCCTCAATTACCTCATCTGGAGAACGGGAATTAAGACTGAGCTTCAAGAAGGACAGGGGCCTGTGTCAACCCGACTACACAATAAGCGCAAAACAAATACCATTTACAAACAAAAAGCTTGCAATCTACTTAGTGCAGAGCACTGGACTGAGCGCTTGGGAGAGGACAAATAATAATAATAATGATAATAATTGGCATTTGTTAAGCGCTTACTAAGTGCAAAGCACTGTTCTAAGCACTGGGGAGGATACAGGGTGATCAGGTTGTCCCACACGGGGCACACAGTCTTAATCCCCATTTTACAGATGAGGTAACTGAGGCCCAGAGAAGTTAAGTGACTTGCCCAAGATCACACAGCAGACATGTGGTGGAGTCGGGATTTGAACCCATGACCTCTGACTCCAAAGCCCGTGCTCTTTCCATTGAGCCACACTGCTTAGGAGACACAACAGTCTGTGTGCAGGGAGCTGTACTGAGGTTTGGGAGAGTACAACAGAGTGAGCAGACCCAATCCCTGACCTCAAGACATTTGCAAATCTAGCAGGGAAGACAGACTCGACTATAAATTCCAGATAGAAAGCAGCGATAGAAAGTAAAGATAGTAATTAAATCATCATCATCAATCGTATTTATTGAGCGCTTACTATGTGCAGAGCACTGTACTAAGCGCTTGGGAAGTACAAATTGGCAACATATAGAGACAGTCCCTACCCAACAGTGGGCTCACAGTCTAAAAGATTAGATTAATTAAATTAAATTAAATTAAATTAAATTAAACTATATTAAATGCCCTGTAAGTTCTCTCCCAAGTACCTAGTACAGTGCTCAGCAGACAGTAAGCACTGGATAAATACCATTGATCATCATCATCATCATCATCAATCGTATTTATTGAGCGCTTACTGTGTGCAGAGCACTGTAGTAAGCACTTGGGAAGTACAAATTGGCAACATCTAGAGACAGTCCCTACCCAACAGTGGGCTCACAGTCTAAACGGGGGAGACAGAGAACAAAACCAAACATACTAACAAAATAAAATAAATAGAATAGATATGTACAAGTAAAATAAATAAATCATCATCATCATCATCATCAATCATATTTATTGAGTGCTTACTATGTGCAGAGCACTGTACTAAGCGCTTGGGAAGTACAACTTGGCAACACATAGAGACAGTCCCTACCCAACAGTGGGCTCACTGTCTAAAAGGGGGAGACAGAGAACAAAACCAAACATACCAACAAAATAAAATAAATAGGATAGATATGTACAAGTAAAATAAATAAATAGAGTAATAAATATGTACAAACATATAAATATATATACAGGTGCTGTGGGGAAGGGAAGGAGGTAAGATGGGGGGGATGGAGTGGGGGACGAGGGGGGAGAGGAAGGAAGGGGCTCAGTCTGGGAAGGCCTCCTGGAGGAGGTGAGCGACCGATTGATTGAAGGGCAAAGTTAATAATAATAATAATAATAATAATGACGGTATTTGTTAAGCGCTTACTATGTGCCAAGCACTGTTCTAAGGTTAGTTAGTCATGGCCATTAGTTTAGTGCTTACGTCCAGACTGGCATTCCGGAAATAGGGGGCAGGAAAGTCGAGGATGTCCAAAGCCTGAGAAGGCTGGGAATTGGTTGGGGGCGGGAAAGAAGTGGAGGAGAACTTCCTCTTTATGATGGGGGGGAGTCTGGATCATCATCAGCAGTGGGCGTGGGACAAGGAACAGAGAATAGACGAGAAACGCCGTCTTCTGGGAAGTAATAGTTCCTGTGAGAAGTCAGAGGTGAAAGGCATAAGTGCCCTGTCAGTGTGCGTGTCATGCAAACCATTATGCAAAAGTAACCGTGCGTCTCGGAACTATTTCATCATCATCATCATCATCAATCGGATTTATTGAGCGCTTACTGTGTGCAGAGCACTGGACTAAGCGCTTGGGAAGTACAAATTGGCAACATCTGGAGACAGTCCCTACCCAACAGTGGGCTCACAGTCTAAAAGGGGGAGCCAGAGAACAAAACCAAACATACTAACAAAATAAAATAAATAGAATAGATATGTACAAGTAAAATAAATAGAGTAATAAATATGTACAAACATATATACATATCATCATCATCATCAATCGTATTTATTGAGCGCTTACTATGTGCAGAGCACTGTACTAAGCGCTTGGGAAGTACAAATTGGCAACACATAGAGACAGTCCCTACCCAACAGTGGGCTCACAGTCTAAAAGGGGGAGACAGAGAACAAAACCAAACATACCAACAAAATAAAATAAATAGGATAGATATGTACAAGCAAAATAAATAAATAAATAAATAGAGTAATAAATATGTACAACCATATATACAGATATACAGGTGCAGTATATATCATCAGTACCATATATATATGATATGATACATAAATGATATATATATCATATATACAGTATCATCATCATCAATCATATTTATTGAGCGCTTACTATGTGCAGAGCACTGTACTAAGCGCTTAACTATTTCCCACACTGGACTGTATTATTATGATTATGAGTATGATTAAAGGCTTGCTATGTGTCAAGCACTGTTCTAAGCGCTGGGGTGGATTCTTGTTAATCAGTCCCTAGCCCACATGGGGCTCACAATCAAAGTATTTCCTTCCGGACTGTAATAATAATAATAATAATAATAATGGCATTTATTAAGTGCTTACTATGTGCAAAGCACTGTTCTAAGCGCTGGGGAGGTTACAAGGTGATCGGGTTGTCCCAGGGGGGACTCGCAGTTTTAATCCCCATTTTACAGATGAGGTAACTGAGTCCCAGAGAAGTTAAGTGACTTGCCCAAAGTCACACAGCTGACAACTGGCGGAGCCGGAATTTGAACCCATGACCTCTGACTCCAAAGCCCGCGCTCTTTCCACTGAGCAACGCGGCTTCTCCAAGCTCCTCATATGCAGCTTCTCTAAGTACTCTGCTTTGCACAGCAGTAAGCCGGTAATAAATACCTTTGATGACTGGAAAAACCGTAATAAATACCTTGGATTGACTGGAAAATTCTTCCCAGAAACCAGGAAACTTGGAGATTACTTGGAACCAGTGGGTGGGTGAATGCTGGATTTTTGGGGTCTTGTTGCAGCCCAGTCAAGTTCATCAGCACCCACTCACTATCGGGCGTTCGAGTTTTTATTATTGAGTGTTTTATTAAGGGCTAGAACACTGTACTCAACACTTGGAGAAGGATAACAGAGTTAGGAGACAATCCCTGCCATCAAGGAGCTTGCTCCTTCTGGGAATGATGGATGAAAGACTTTCCCGAGGCTTTGGGAAGAGTTGATTCCATCAATCAATCAGTGGTATTTATTCAGTGTTAACTGTGAAGCAGCGGCTCCGTGGAAAGAGCACGGGCTTTGGAGTCAGAGGTCATGGGTTCAAATTCTGACTGCCAGCTGTATGACTTTGGGCAAGTCACTTAAATTCTCTGGGCCTCAGTTACCTCATCTGTAAAATGGGGATTAAGACTGTGAGCCCCCGCCGTGGGACAACCTGATCACCTTGTACTTGTAACCTCCCCAGCACTTAGTGCTTTGCACGTAGTAAGCGCTTAATAAATGCCATTAGAAAAAACAACTGTGTACTAAGTGCTTGGGAGAGTTCAATGTAACAGAGTTGGTAGGCCTGATCCCTATAATAATGGTACTTGTTAAGTGCTTACTATGTGCCAAGCACTGTTCTAAGCACTGGGGTAGGTACAAGTTAATCAGGTTGGACACAGTTCCTGCCCTACATAGGACTCAAAGTCTTATTCCCCACTTTACAGATGAGGGAACCGAGGCCCAGAAAAGAGAAGTGACTTGCCCAATTTAGAGCGGGGGAAGGGATTTGGTCTCACCTGCTCAGCTCTCAGCACTTGGAGCACATTGGGCAAGTCACTTCACTTCTCTGTGCCTCCGTTACCTCATCTGTAAAATGGGGATTAATCAATCAACCAATCGTATTTATTGAGCGCTTACTGTGTGCAGAGCACTGGACTAAGCGCTTGGGAAGTACAAGTTGGCAACAGATAGAGACAGTCCCTACCCAACGGTGGGCTCACAGTCTAAAACAAATGCCATCATGATTATTATGAACATGAACCGAGCCCAAAGCACAGTACAATATTCGACCCCAAGGGTCTCCCCAACCCCCCATTTAGTGTTAGTCTTCATATTTGGGGGGTCGGTTGGGATTAAGACTGTGAGCCCCACATGGTACAACCTGATTACTTTGTATCACCCCCAGCGCTTAGAACAGTGCTTTGCACATAGTAAGCACTTAAATACCATTATTATTATTATTACTATTATTATTATTATTATTATTATTATTATTATCTCTCCACCACCAGTCTCCTCACCTCCCCAGAGCGGGGATCCTGCCAGATCCCGCTCTGCCATTTACCTGCTGTGTGACCTTGGGAAAATCACTGAACTTCTCAAGGCCTCACTTACCTTACCTCGTCTTGTTTTTTTATGGTATCTGTTAAACGCTTCCTATATTCCAGCACTTAGAACAGTGCTTTGCACATAGTAAGCCCTTAATAAATGCCATCATCATCATCATCCTATGCCAGGCACTGCACTAAGCACCGGGGTAGATCCAAGCTAATCCGGTTGGACACCGTCCACGTCATCATCATCAATCGTATTTATTGAGCGCTGACTGTGTGCAGAGCACTCGACTAAGCGCTTGGGAAGTACAAGTTGGCAACATAGAGAGACAGTCCCTACCCAACAGTGGGCTCATAGTCTAAAAGACTGTCCCACGCGGGGCTCACGGTCTCAATCCCCATTTTGCCGATGAGGGAACCGAGGCCCGGAGAAGCGAAGCGACTTGGCCAAAGTCACACGACAGGCACGTGGCGGAGCGGGAATTAAAACCCAGGTCCCAGGCCCGTGCCCCATCCGCTGGGCCGTGCGGCTTCTCTGTAATGGGGATTAAGATTGAGAGTCCTACGTGGGACGGGGACTGTGTCCAACCTGATTTTTCTGTATCTTCCCCAGTGCTTACTACAGTGCCTGGCACCTAGCAAGCCCTTAATAAATACCAGTTGAAAAAAAATAAAGAAAACAAAATACAGGGCTGCCCTCCACTGCTCCCTCAGGATCCCCTGGGCCCAGGGGCCCGGCTCTCCCTGTTCATCCTTTGCCCGCTCCCCATTTCCCTTATTTGCAATTGAGCCCAGCTGGCTGACTTGTAGCATCACTTCCCAGAACTGCTCCGCTTCCTCTTGTGTTTATCCCTGACTGGCAGGAGGCGAACAGAAAGTATTTCCATCCAGATGGGGACAGAGAGGAGTTTGTTGGGTCCGGGGTCCCAGCCGAGGGCCCGCTTGCACCCCTTCCCACCTGCCCCTCCCTGGATGGGTCGCACTGGGGGCTGATCGGATGGGGTTGGGGGGGTGGGAGGGTCGGCCATCCTCTTTGGGGACCCCCCAACCCCAGGGAGGGTGCAGCTGGAGAGGGGGATGGCCGGAGGGTGGGGAGGCGGGGTGCCCATCCCTTCTAATGCCAGGAATCTCTCTCCCACACTCACACCACAAACCCTCCCCTTGCTGGGCAGCAGAAACTAGTTAAGGGATGCGGGGGGGGGGGGGGGGAGGAAGCCCCCCGAGGAGGGCCCTAATAATAATAATAATTGTGATCTTTGTTCATTCAATTCAATCGTATTTATTGAGCGCTTACTGTGTGCAGAGCACTGGACTAAGCACTTGGGAAGTCCAAGTTGGCAACATATAGAGACGGTTCCACACTCACACCACAAACCCTCCCCTTGCTGGGCAGCAGAAACTAGTCAAAGTGGGGGGGGGGGGGGAAGTCCCCCCGAGGAGGGGGGTGGGCTTGCCCTAATAATAATAATAATTGTGGTCTTTGTTCATTCATTCAATTCAATCGTATTTATTGAGCGCTTACTGTGTGCAGAGCAGTGTACTAAGCACTTGGGAAGTCCAAGTTGGCAACATATAGAGACGGTCCCACACTCACCCCACAAACCCTCCCCTTGCTGGGCAGCAGAAACTAGTTAAGGGATGGGGGGGTGGGCTTGTCCTAATAATAATAACAATTGAGGTCTTTGTTCATTCATTCAATTCAATCGTATTTATTGAGCGCTTATTGTGTGCAGAGCACTGGACTAAGCGCTTGGGAAGTCCAAGTTGGCAACATATAGAGACGGTCCCACACTCACACCACAAACCCTCCCCTTGCTGGACAGCAGAAACTAGTTAAGGGATGGGGGGGGAGGAAGGCCCCCCGAGGAGGGGGGGTGGGCTTGCCCTAATAATAATAATAATTGTGGTCTTCATTCATTCAATTCAATCGTATTTATTGAGCGCTTATTGTGTGCAGAGCACTGGACTAAGCGCTTGGGAAGTACAAGTTGGGAACATATAGAGACGGTCCCACACTCACACCACAAACCCTCCCTTTGCTGGGCAGCAGAAACTAGTTAAGGGATGGGGGGGGGAGGAAGGCCCCCCGAGGAGGGCGGGTGGGATGTGGGATGTCTGGCAACATATAGAGACAGTCCCTACCCAACAGTGGGCTCACAGTCTAGAGGGGGGAGATGTTAGATGTTGCCAACTTGTACTTCCCAAGCGCTTAGTACAGTGCTCCGCACACAATAAGCGCTCAATAAATACGATTGATTGATTGATCCCCCCATGTTACCTCCTTCCCTTCCCCACAGCACCTGTATATATGTATATTTGTTTGTACATATTTATTACTCTATTTTATTTATTTTACTTGTACATATCTATTCTATTTATTTTATTTTGTTAGTATGTTTGTTTTGTTCTCTGTCTCCCCCTTTTAGACTGTAAGCCCACTGGTGGGTAGGGACTGTCTCTAGATGTTGCCAACTTGGACTTCCCAAGTGCTTAGTCCAGTGCTCTGCACACAGTAAGCGCTCAATAAATACGATTGATTGATTGATGGATCCCCCATCTTACCTCCTTCCTTTCCCCACAGCACCTGTATATATATGTATATATGTTTGTACATATTTATTACTCTATTTATTTTACTTGTACATATCTATTCTATTTATTTTATTTTGTTAGTATGTTTGGTTTTGTTCTCTGTCTCCCCCTTTTAGACTGTGAGCCCACTGGTGGGTAGGGACCGTCTCTAGATCAATCAATAGTATTTATTGAGCGCTTACTGTGTGCAGAGCACTGTACTAAGCGCTTGGGAAGTCCAAGTTGGCAACATAAAGAGACGGTCCCTACCCAACAGTGGGCTCACAGTCTAGAAGGGGGAGACAGAGAACAAAACAAAACATACTAACAAAATAAAATAAATAGAATAGATGTGTACAAGTAAAATAAATAGAGGGTCACATCTGAAGCCCCCTGGAATAATAATAATAATAATGATGGCGTTTATTAAGTGCTTACTATGTGCAAAGCACTGTTCTAAGCGCTGGACTTCCCAAGCGCTTAGTCCAGTGGTCTGCACACAGTAAGCACTTAATAAATACGATTGATTGATTGATTGATTGTGATGGTTTCTAGACCGTGAGCCCGCTGTTGGGTAGGGACCGTCTCTAGATGTTGGCAACTTGTACATCCCAAGCGCTTAGTCCAGTGCTCTGCACACAGTAAGCGCTCAATAAATACGATTGATTGATTGATTGTGATGGTTTCTAGACCGTGAGCCCGCTGTTGGGTAGGGACCGTCTCTAGATGTTGCCAACTTGTACATCCCAAGCGCTTAGTCCAGTGCTCTGCACACAGTAAGCGCTCAATAAATACGATTGATTGATTGATTGTGATGGTTTCTAGACCGTGAGTCCGCTGTTGGGTAGGGACCGTCTCTAGATGTTGCCAACTCGTACATCCCAAGCGCTTAGTCCAGTGCTCTGCACACAGTAAGCGCTCAATAAATACGATTGATTGATTGATTGATTGATTGATTGTGATGGTTTCTAGACCGTGAGCCCGCTGTTGGGTAGGGACCGTCTCTAGATGTTGCCAACTTGTACATCCCAAGCGCTTAGTCCAGTGCTCTGCACACAGTAAGCGCTCAATAAATAGGATGGAATGAATGGGGCCAGCTCCCTCCCCTCTGCAGATTTTCTGGGAAATGCCAGGAGCTTGGAATGTCACGGCCACCACCCAGACATGTAAGCCACAAATCTTTTTATTAGCCCAGCTTTGCCCTGCCCCTCCCTCCCGGGGACAAAGGCCTGCATTTTTCTTCCCCCCACCCGCCTCTCCCCACCTTCAGAATTGCTCAGGCAGGATACAGGGCCATGAAAAAAAAATAAAAATAAAAATAAGAATCCCTCCGGGAATGCACTCATTCACTCAGTCAGTCACATTTATTGAGCGCTTACCATGTGCAGAGGACGCAGAGAAGCAGCGTGGCTCAGTGGGAAGAGCCCGGGCTCAGGGGTCAGAGGGCATGGGTTCAAATCCCGGCCCCAGCACTTGTCAGCTGGGTGACTTTGGGAAAGTCAATCAATCAATCGTATTTATTGAGCGCTTATTGTGTGCAGAGCACTGGACTAAGCGCTTGGGAAGTACAAGTTGGCAACATCTAGAGACAGTCACTTCTCTGGGCCTCAGTGAGCTCATCTGTCAAATGGGGATTAAAACTGTGAGCCCCCCGTGGGGCAACCTGATCACCCTGTAACCTTCCCAGCGCTTAGAACAGTGCTTTGCACATAGTAAGCGCTTAACAAATACCATCATCGTAATCATCATCTCACTTCTCTGTGCCTCAGTTAGCTCATCTGTAAAATGGGGATTAAAACTGTGAGCCCCCCGTGGGGCAACCCGATCACCCTGTAACCTTCCCAGCGCTTAGAACAGTGCTTTGCACATAGTAAGCGCTTAACAAATACCATCATCATCATCATCATTTCACTTCTTGTGCCTCAGTTATCTCATCTGTAAAATGGGGATTAAGACTGTGAGCCCCACGTGGGGCAACCTGATCACCTTGTAACCTTCCCATCGCTTAGAACAGTGCTTTGCACATAGTAAGCACTTAACAAATACCATCATCATTTCACTTCTCTGTGCCTCAGTTACCTCATCTGTAAAATGGGGATTAAGACTAAGAGTCTGGGAGAGTACGCTATAACAATAAACAGATATATTCCCTGCTCACAAGAGTTTGCTGTCTAGAGTGGGAAAGACAGATATCAAAACAACTCAACAGAAATAAATAAATGACAGATCTGGACATAACTGCTGTGGTGCTGGGAGGGGGGGATGATGATGATGGCATTTATTAAGCGTTTACTATGTGCAAAGCACTGTTCTAAGCGCTGGGGGATACAATGTGATCAAGTTGTGGGGATGAAGAAAGGGAGCAAGTCAGGGCGAAGCTGAAGGGAAGGAGAGAAGAGGAATTGGGGGGCTTAGTCTGGGAAGGCCTCTCGGAAGAGAACATATTTATTCTATTTATTTTCTTTTGTTAATATGTTTTGTTTTGTTCTCTGTCTCCCCCTTCTAGACTGTGAGCCCGCTGTTGGGTAGGGGCCGTCTCTAGATATGTACAAGCAAAATAAATCAATCAATTAATTAATATAATTCCTCTGTGCCTCAGTTTCCTCACCTGTAAAATGGGGAGTCAATACCCGTTCACTCTCCCGCTTAGACTGTGAGCCGCATGAGGGGCGGGGACTGTGTCCAACCTGATTATCTTCAATCCGGGAAAGAGTTGAACAATTACCACCCTCATTATTACCTGTTTATCTTATTATTATCTTATTTCCCAATCCATCAATCTCTTCAATCTCTCCCTCCTGCAACATACTTAGCAGGGGGCTGGTGGAGACGGGACTCGAGGAACAGGAGCCAAGCCTCAGCTTTTCCAACTGTGAAATGCGCTTAGAACAGTGCTTTGCACATAGTAAGTGCTTAATAAATGCCATTATTATTATTATTATTATTATTAAATGGAGGTGATGGTCCTCTCCTCTGGGCACTGGGCGGACCCTGCTTCTTTCCCAGCCTCGGAAGTGCTTGGGGCAGAAGGAACCCCCGTTGCCTGTTTTCCATGATGAATGTCTTTTCCTTATCTTTATTGCTGGGCCCAGCCCACGAAGAGGATTCCTCTTCCTAGAAATTCCCCACCTGTGAGGGGAAGAGATTAGGAAAAGGCGGAGGACTGGGAGGAGCCTGAAGACGATTTCCCCAGCCCTGCCTCCCCACCGGCTCTCCCACAGTCTGGGAAATGGGAAGCGGTGTGGCCTACCTGGAAAGAGCCTGGGCCTGGGAATAATAATAATAATAATAAAGATGGCATTTATTAAGCGCTTACTATGTGCAAAGCCTGGGCCTGGGAATAATAATAAAGATGGCATTTATTAAGCGCTTACTATGTGCAAAGCAAACAGGTAATAATAATCCCAACTCCGCCAACTGTCAGCTGTGTGACTTTGGGCAAGTCACTTCACTTCTCTGGGCCTCAGTTCCCTCATCTGTAAAATGGGGATGAAGACTGTGAGCCCCCCCCGTGGGACAACCTGATCACCTTGTAACCCCCCCCCAGCGCTTAGAACAGTGCTTTGCACATAGTAAATGCTTAATAAATGCCATCATTATTATTATTATTATAAAGACCTGGATTCTAATCCCGTCTCTGCCTCTTGTCTGCTGTGTGACCTGGGGCAAGTCTCTTCACTTCTCCGGGCCTCACTTCCCTCATCTGTAAAATGGGGATGGAGACTGTGAGCTTCCCCCCCCCCCCCCCCGTGGGACAACCTGATCACCTTGTAACTTCCCCAGCGCTTAGAGCAGTGCTTTGCACATAGCAAATGCTTAATAAATGCCATTATTATTATTATTATTGTTATAAGGACCTGGATTCTAATCCCAGCTCTGCCTCTTGTCTGCTGTGTGACCTGGGGCAAGTCGCTTCACTTCTCTGGGCCTCATTTCCCTCATCTGGAAAATGGGGATGGAGACTGTGAGCCGCCCCCCGCCCCCCGCCGTGGGACAACCTGATCACCTTGTAACCTCCCCAGCACTTAGAACAGTGCTTTGCACATAGTAAGTGCTTAATAAATGCCATTATTATTATTATTATTCACTTCTCTGGGCCTCAGTGACCTCATCTGCAAAATGGGGATTAGGACTGGGAGCCCCCTGTGGGACAACCTGATCACCTTGTAACCTCCCCAGCGCTTAGAACAGTGCTTTGCACATAGTAAACGCTTAATAAATGCCATCATTATTATTATTATTATTATTATAAAGACCTGGATTCTAATCCCGGCTCTGCCTCTTGTCTGCTGTGTGACCAGGGGCAAGTTGCTTCACTTCTCTGGGCCTCACTTCTCTCATCTGGAAAATGGGGATGGAGACTGTGAGCCCTATGCGGGACAGGGGCTGGGTCCAACCTGATTATGTTGTATCTACCCCAGCGCTTAGTACAGTGCCTGGCACACAGTAGACGCTTCACAAGAAAAAAAAAATCCTTGTCTCTGATCGCTTGGGGGCCGCGGCGCGCCCTCTAGCGGCCACCGCGGGAAGTGATAGCGACCCGGGAGAGGCCCTCGGGGTGACGTCATTTCACTCATTCATTCATTCGATTCATCCATTCATTCACTCAATCGTATTTATTGAGCGCTTACTGCGTGCAGAGCACTGGACTAAGCACTTGGGAAGTTCAAGTTGGCAACATATAGAGACAGTCCCTACCCAACAGTGGGCTCACAGTCTAGAAGGGGGAGACAGAGAACAAAACCAAACATACCAACAAAATAAAATAACTAGAATAGATATGTACAAGTAAAATAAATAAATAAATAGAGTAATAAATCAGCGCTTACTGTGTGCAGAGCACTGTACTAAGCGCTTGGGAAGTGCAAGTTGGCAACATCTAGAGACGGTCCCTACCCAACAGCATGCTCACAGTCTAGAAGGGAGAGACAGGAAACAAAACAAAACATATTAACAAAATAAAAGAAATATAATAAACATGTACAAGTAGAATAAATAAATAGAGTAATAAATATATACATTCAATATATATATTCAATCAAATTTACTGAGCGCTTTCTGTGTGCAGAGCACTGAAATGATAATAATGATGATGGCATTTATTAAGCGCTTACTCTGTGCAAAGAAAGCACTGTTCTAAGCGCTGGGGAGGTTGCAAGGTGATCAGGTTGTCCCACGGGGAGGGCTCACAGTCTTCATCCCCATTTTACAGATGAGGGAACTGAGGCGCAGAGAAGTGAAGTGGCTTACCCAAAGTCACACAGCTGACTGTACTGGATTCTAATCCCGGATCTGCCGCTTGTCAGCTGTGTGACTTTGGGCAAGCCACTTAACTTCTCTGTTCCTCAGTTCCCTCATCTGTAAAATGGGGATGAAGACTGTGAGCCCCACGTGGGACAACCTTAATTACCCTGTATCCTCCCAGCGCTTAGAACAGTGCTTGGCACATAGTAAGCACTTAACCTCAGTTCCCTCATCTGTAAAATGGGGATGAGGACTGTGAGCCCCACGTGGGACAACCTTAATTACCCTGTATCTCCCCAGCGCTTAGAACAGTGCTTGGCACATAGTAAGCACTTAACCTCAGTTCCCTCATCTGTAAAATGGGGATGAGGACTGTGAGCCCCACATGGGACAACCTTAATTACCTTGTATCTCCCCAGCGCTTAGAACAGTGCTTGGCACACATAGTAAGTGCTTAACAAATACCAACATTATTATTATTATTATTATTATTATTATTATTATTATTGCAAGTCGGCAACATATAGAGATGGTCCCTACCCAACAACGGGCTCACAGTCTAGAAGGGGGACAGACGAGAAAAAACAAAACCATGTAGACAGGTGACAAAACCGTCAGAACAAATAGAATTATAGCTATGTTCTCATCATTAACAAAATAAATATAGTAAATATGTACAAGTAAAATAAATAGAGTAACAAATATGTACAAATATATACAAGTGCTTTGGGGAGGGGAAGGAGGTAGGGCAGGGAGGAGGAGGAGAAATGGGGGGCCAGGAGGGGCTATCTTTTGGGGGGGGCCTTGGATTTTCGACGGACAGGGGCTCCGAGGGTGACCCATTCTGGACCCTGAGAACTCCCTTCTTTCATTCATTCATTCAATCGTATTTACTGAGCGCTTACTCATCATCATCATCATCAATCGTATTTATTGAGCGCTTACTGTGTGCAGAGCACTGTACTAAGCGCTTGGGAAGTACAAGTAAGCAACATACAGAGACAGTCCCTACCCAACAGTGGGCTCACAGTCTAAAAGGGGGAGACAGAGAACAAAACCAAACATACTAACAAAATAAAATAACTAGAATAGATATGTACAAGTAAAATAAATAAATAAATGTGCGCGGGGCGCTGTACTAAGCGCCGGGAAAGTACAATACAGCAATATAGACGACCCCAGCCCTCCACGATAGCCCCTTCCCCCTCCCAGCGTGGCTTAGCTTAATGAGCAGAGGCTTGGGAGTCGGAAGACGTGGGTTCTAATCCCACCCCCGCCACTTGTCCGCTGTGTGCCTTTGGGAGAGCCGCTTCACTTCTCTGGGCCTCAGTAAACCTCGTCTGGAAAATGGGGATTAAGGGTGTGAGCCCCACGCGGGACAACCTGATTACCTTGTAACCTCCCCAGCGCTTAGAACAGTGCTTTGCACATAGTAAGCGCTTAACAAATACCATCATCATTATTATTATTACTACCCTGTAACTACCCCTGTGCTTAGAACAGTGCTTGGCACCTAGTATGGGTTCAAATCCCTAGTATAGGTCATGGGTTCAAATCCCAGCTCCGCCAACTGTCAGCTTTGTGACTTTGGGCAAGTCACTTAACTTCTCTGTGCTTCAGTTACCTCATCTGGAAAATGGGGATTAAAAGTGAGAGCCCCCCGTGGGACAACCTGATCACCTTGTAACCTCCCCAGCGCTTAGAGCAGTGCTTTGCACATAGTAAGCGCTTAACAAATACCATTATTATTACTAGTAGTAATAGTAAGCGCTTAACAAATTACCATCATTACGATTATTATAATCCAGCGCTTAGAACAGTGCTAGGCAGTTATTTAACTTCTCTGGGCCTCAGTTGCCTCATCTGTAAAATGGGGATGAAGACTGTGAGCCCCCCGTGGGACAACCTGATCACCCTGTAACCTCCCCAGCGCTTAGAACAGTCCCTGAACATAGTAAGTGTGCAATAAATTCCATTATTATTATTATGGTAAGCGCTTAACAAATACCAACATCATCATCTTCTAGACTGTGAGCCCATTGTCGGGGAGGGACCGTCTCTATAGGTTGCCGACTTGTACTTCCCAAGCGCTTAGCAGAGTGCTCTGCACACAGTCAGTGCTCAATAAATGCGATTGAATGAATCATAATCATCATCATTATTATTATCTGCTCTGACCTCCCCCAGCTAAATGATTTAGACTGTGAGCCCACTGTTGCGTAGGGACTGTCTCTATATGTTGCCAACTTGGACTTCCCAAGCGCTTAGTACAGTGCTCTGCACACAGTAAGCGCTCAATAAATACGATTGATGATGATGATGATGATGATGATCCCGCTTGGAAAATCAATTCCACGGGATGCTACTCCCTGGTTTTGTTCCCCTCTCCCAGGAAGCCCTCTGGCCTTTTTTCGCCCCTGGCTCTGGCTTCTCAGCCAGAACAAAAAGAAATAAAGAAATAAATAAAAATAAAAAGAAGAAAAAAAGAAATAAAAACGGGGGAAAAAAAGAAATAAATTCCTCTCCGAGGTAGGAAGCCCAGCAGAAGCCTTCCTCGGGAGCCCGGCCTGAATCAACAGCGCCTCTCACTCCTTCCAGACACTCACCTTCTTAGAAGGAAAAAAAAAAAAGAAAAAAGAAAAGTGTGAATGAGAGGTTGCAGGAGGAGGGGGGAGGGGAGGGACATTTTCATACCGGGAACAGTCCGGACTCCCCGCACTTCTCTATCTCTCTCGGTCTCTCTCTCTGTCTCTTTTTTTTTTCCGTCTCTCCCTCTCTGTGTCTCTCTTTCTCTTCCTCTCTGTATCTTTCTCTGGATCTCTGTCTCGCCCCTCCTCCCTTTCTCTCCCTCTGGGTCACCTTCTCTGTGACCCCTTCCCCCCCCCCCCGCCTCTCTGTGTGTCTCTCCCTCTCTGTCTCTCTCTTTTGTGTCTTCTCTCCTTGTTTTCTCCCCCCCCGCTCTGTGTCTCCCTCCTTCTCTCCCTCTCTGCATCTCTCTGTGTCTCTGTCTCGCCCCTCTCTTTCACTCCCTCTGTGACTCTGTCTCTCCGTTTCTCCTCCCCCGCGCCTCTCTGTCTCTCTCTGATTCTCAGTATCTCTCCTTTCTTTCTCCCCCTCTCTGTATCTCTCTGTGTCTCTGTCTCTCATTCCTTCCCTCTATGTCTCTGCCTCTCCTTTCTCTCCCTCTGTGTCTCTGTCTCTCTCTCCGTGTCTCTGTCTCTCCTTTCTCTCCCTCTGTGTCTATGTCTCTCCTCTCTTTCCCTCTGTGTCTATGTCTCTCCTCTCTTTCTCTCCCTCTGTGTCTCTGTCTCTCTTTCTCTCCATGTCTCTGTCTCTCCTTTCTCTCCCTCTGTGTCTATGTCTCTCCTCTCTTTCCCTCTGTCTCTATGTCTCTCCTCTCTTTCTCTCCCTCTGTGTCTCTGTCTCTCCTCTTTCTCTCCCTCTGTATCCATGTCTCTCCTCTCTTTCTCTCCCTCTATCTCTGTCCTCTTTCTCTCCCTCTGTGTCTCTGTCTCTCTCTCCGTGTCTCTGTCTCTCTCTCCCTCTGTGTCTATGTCTCTCCTCTCTTTCCCTCTGTGTCTATGTCTCTCCCCTCTTTCTCTCCCTCTGTGTCTCTGTCTCTCCTCTTTCTCTCCCTCTGTGTCTCTGTCTCTCCTCTCTTTCTCTCCCTCTGTGTCTCTATCTCTCTTTCTCTCCGTGTCTCTGTCTCTTTCTCTCCCTCTGTGTCTATGTCTCTCCCCTCTTTCTCTCCCTCTGTGTCTCTGTCTCTCCTCTTTCTCTCCCTCTGTATCTATGTCTCTCCTCTCTCTCCCTCTATCTCTCTCCTCTTTCTCTCCCTGTGTCTCTGCCTCTCCTCTTTCTCTCCCTCTGTATCTATGTCTCTCCTCTCTTTCTCTCCCTCTATCTCTCTCCTCTTTCTCTCTCTCTGTGTCTCTGCCTCTCCTCTCTTTCTCTCCCTGTGTCTGCCTCTCCTCTTTCCCTCCCTCTGTCTCTGCCCCTCCTCTGATCCTCTCCCTCTGTATGTGTGTGTGTCTGTCTCTCCCCTCTCTTTCTGTCTCCTCTCTCCTTTCTCCCCCCTCCCCGTGGTCCCCCTTTCTGTCTCCCCACCTCAGTGTCCCTCCCTGGGCCTGCCTCTCCCCCTTTTTTCTTTCCTCTCTGGGCCCCCCGGGGTGTGTGTGTGTGTGTGTGTTGGTGGTTTTTCTTTTTTTTCTTTAATTTCCCCTCTCTCCCCGTCGGGGTGTGTGTGTGTGTATGTGTGTGTGTGTGTGTGTGTCCCCTCCCCTCCCCTCCCCTCCCCTCCCCTCCCGTGTCTGTTTCCCAGTGTGACTAACATTACAAGAAGACGTTCACTGCGGTTCCAGGAATCGCGGGGCGGGGCGGGGCCTCCCGGGCGGGACGCTATAATAGGCGGCCCCGCCGCCTCCCCCCCACGGCCTGGCCTCGGCACCCCTCCGGCAACGGGGCCCGGACACAACAGCCCCCCGACAGGACCCCCCGGACCCACTCGGGGAGGAGGAGGAGGAGGAAGAAAGGAGAGGAGAGGAGAGGAGGCCTCCTCCTCGCTTTGGGGGTCAGAGGTCACCCCGGCGGGCTCTCACCGCCCTCGGGGGGCCACCGGGCCCCCCACCCCGACACATCCCGCTCCGACCAGGTGAGGGTCCGGGATCCGGGGCCCAGGGGGGCGGGGATGGGGCAGGTCCCCCCTCGGAGGGTCCCCCAGTGTCCCCCGCCCTCGTCCTGGGGTGGGTGGGTTCAGAGAGAACCGACTAACTCGAGGCGCCCTACAAACAGACCCCTCCCCAGGGCGCCCCGGAGAGGGGCTGGACCCCCTGGAAGCCGGGAGGAGGGGGCCCTTAATAATAATAATGATAATGGTGGCATTTGTTAAGCGCTTACTCTGTGCAAAGCACTGTTCTAAGCGCTTGGGGGATACAAAGTGATCAGGTTGGCCCACGTGGGGCTCACGGTCTTCATCCCCATTTTACAGGTGAGGGGACAGAGGCTCAGAGAGGTTAAGTGTGTTGCCCAAGGTTACACAGCAGACATGTGGCGGAGCCGGGATTCGAACCCATGACCTCTGGCTCCAGAGCCCAGGCTCTTTCCACTGAGCTCTAAGGCCTTAAGGCGTTGTTGGCACGACCGCCTTTTAGACTGGGAGCCCACTGTTGGGTAGGGACTGGCTCTCTGTGTTGCCAACTTGGACTTCCCAGGCGCTTAGTCCAGTGCTCTGCACACAGTAAGCGCTCAATAAATACGATTGATTGATTGATTGATTGATTGATTGACCGCCGCATCGCACAGTGCTTGGCGCCTTAGTAGGCGCTTTGGGAACACCGTCATTCCTACCAGGGCCCGGGGGGGATGACACTGCGGGAGGACTGTGACTTCTAGACTGTGAGCCCACTGTATGTGTTGCCAACTTGTACTTTCTTAAGCGCTTAGTCCAGTGCTCTGCACACAGTAAGCGCTCAATAAATACGATTGATTGATTGAGGGGGAGTCCTCGGGGTCCGGACACCTCCCCCCAGCCTCCCAAGACCTCCAGGTGGGCCGGGTGGGGGAGGGAGAGTCCACCGGGTCCCCCCCACCAAGAACTCCAGGTGGGGGAAGGGGAGTCCTCGTTGGCAACTTGTTTGTTGCCAACTTGTACTTCCCAAGCGCTTAGTACAGTGCTCCGCACACAGTAAGCGCTCAATAAAGACGATTGAGTGAATGAATGAGTCCTCGGATTCCCGAGGACCACCCCCATCTCCCCCCACCCCCAGACCTCCAGGCATGGAAGGGGGTGGGCCAAGGGGCCGGGGGCGGGGCGTGGGGGGGAAGGGGAGGGCCGGGGGTCTCACGATTAGAAGCAGCTTGGCTTAGTGGCGAGAGTCGTCCGGGCTCGGGAGTCAGAGGACGCGGGTTCGAATCCCCCCCCTCACCACTTGTCTGCTGTGTGACCTTGGGCGAGTCGCTTAACTTCTCCATGCCTCAGCGACCTCATCTGTACCAGGACACCGTGAGCCCCAGGGCTTAGAACAGTGCTTGGCACCCAGTAAGTGCTTAGCGAATACCATCCTTATCATCGTTGTTATTATTCCCGTTCTCCAGCTTCGGGGAATGTGTTCGCGGTGAGCACGTCCGTGGCGGCGGCGGCGGTGGCGGCGGCAGCAGCGGCCTTCTGGTTCCCCCCGGCTCTCTACGCCATGGTCACGTACAGCAAATTCCCCGCCATAGGGATGAGCCACCGTCTGGACTCAGGCCTACGCCTCAAGACCTTCAGCTCCAAAAGAGAGTACCAGCTGGTGATGAACGCCGTGCACAAACTCCAGCAGTGCGGGTTCTACTGGAGCACGGTGACCGGGGGCGAAGCCAACCTGCTCCTGAGCGCCGAGCCGGCCGGGACCTTCCTTATCCGCGACAGCTCAGACCAGCGTCACTTCTTCACGCTCAGCGTCAAGACCCAAGCCGGAACCAAAAACCTGCGCATCCAGTGCGAGGGGGGCTGCTTCTCCTTGCAGAGCGACCCCCGCAACACGCAGCCCATACCCCGCTTTGACTGCGTCCTCAAACTGGTCCACCACTACATGCCGCCATCCTCCTCCTCCTCCTCCTCCTCCTCCAGCCCCCCAAAGACGCCACCCCAGAAACGCACCTACTACATTTACTCGGGCGGGGAGAAGATTCCCCTCGTGCTCAATCGCCCGTTGGCCTCCAATGTGGCCAGTCTCCAGCACCTGTGTCGCAAGACGGTCAACGGTCACTTGGAATCCTACGAGAAGGTGGCCCAGTTGCCAGGGCCCATCAAGGAGTTTTTGGACCAGTACGACGCCCCGCTTTAAGAGACGGGGCGGGAGGGGGCGGGGAGGGGGTGTCCCCCGTCTCCCCCCGCACAAGGCACAAGCACAAGAATCCAGCCCGTCTCCGGTTCTTCTCCGCCTGCCCTGCACAAGGGGAGTCAGGAGAGACCTCCCTCCTCCTCCCCCCGAATCCTCTCCCGCCCCCGCCGTGACGTGGAGCGGTCTGGAAGAAGAAAGTATCCGTGGTCCCCATCCAGCTTCTCTGGAGGAGTCGCCGGGCCTGGTGGGACGGATTTGGAAAATGAGGGTCTCCGAGAAGAAGGAGGGGGGCCGTGAACTGTCGGCAGTCGATGCGGGGAGGGACGCCCCCTCCCCACCCACACCCTCATCCTAGAGACTCTTTTTTAAAAGTGTTCAGTTCGAAACTTCTCCGCTCCCCCCACCCCGGGTGGTCGAAGATAGGCCCCTCTCCCCGTGGGACCCCTTCCACGCTGGGGGAGGGCGAAACGGATCCGGGATGGGGGGGGGGGATTCACCAGAAAGGAGAAGTTCCCACACGAGCACTAGGATCCAGCTAGTGCCTGAAAGTAAACACAGCTTTCCCCGTTTTAAGGGGGAGGCGAGATTTTTTATTTTTTATTTTTTAAAGTGTGGGATTGGGGGGGGGAGGGGGCGGGGAGGGGGTCGTCGTAACCCTCAGCCATCACCTGGAGGGAAATGCAGGGCAGAGATGGGGAGGGGGAGATCAGTTTCCCCCAAATCTCCCACAGGTGGCTTCCCCCACCTTCTCCATTTGGCCAGAGATTTTGCCTTAAACCCTCCCTGTCCCATGGATAGGGACCGGCACATTTGAGTAACACTTTTTCTAGAACGGTTCCTCCGCTAACTCCAGCGGAGAGCATATTTCTTTCTATCTCCAGCTTTCCCACCTGGGGTCCGTATCAGAGCACGCTCTCTCTCTCTTCCCGCTAGCTCCCCTCCGGCCCGGAGTCTGGTTCCAGGTTCTCCCGGTGGGGATCGGGGCAGGAGTCGGAGCGGGGAGAAGGAGTTTTGAAGGAGAACTCTCCCTCTGTACTGCTCTGTGTTTCGCACTGATCGATAATCAAACTACAGGAATGTAGCAACAACATAATTACCTGGAACTGTTCTTTTTTGGGAAAAAAAAAAAGAAACACACAAAAGTTTTCTGTGTCAAGGTGTTGGGCTGGACCGGCAGTTGTGTGTGTTTTTTTTTTTTCTGTTTTAAAAAAAAAAAATGTTTACAAACCTGCCTCAATCAACTCTGTCTTTTATAAAGATTTCCACCTCTCCACGGCCTTTGAGGCTGTCAGAAGATGCTTGAAGACCCAACAGAATACAAATTCAAGAGAAACTTTGCACATATTTATATTTATATTCAGAAAAGAAACATTTCAGTAATTTATAATAAAGAGCACTATTTTTTAATGAAAGATGTGATCTTTGTTTGCACTTTCTCTCGCTCACACGCGCCAAACTCGCAGGCACACCCCCACCCCCACATCCTCCGCATCAAAAAGAAGAAGAAGACCAGCTGGCTCAGTAGCCTGCTCCTTCCCAGCAAGCCCCAAGAAAGCTGAGGTTTTTTGCGTTCTTAGACTGGCTATCGACTTTGTCTTGACATCGACACATCTGTCAGTGAGGGTAATTCCCTCCTGTCTGATTCAGAGCTGACTAGAATATGCAAAGTCCCGTGAGACAGGAAGAGGGGCGGGGGGGAAGGAAGTGAGGTCCTAGCTTTTACGGAGGGGGGGCCGGGGTCGATTCCCAGAATATCTGGCTCTGGGCCCTGTTGGGAGCTCAAAATCCAGATACTGTTTGAAAGGGGGACACGGTCCTATATGAACCTGTGACCGAAGGGATTTTCCCATTGGGACTCTTGCTGACCTAATTACCGGGAAACTCATGCCACCCCTTGCCCTCATTGTGACCCCGGAGGGCACCATTCGGGCAGAATTACTGCCCACAGCAAGTTGCCTCACGGCTTGGAACTCCGCTCTTTACGGCTTGATAAGGATCGATTAACCAAACCGAGCCAGGACTCCATCCTGCCAGGATCTTGGATCTGAAACCCGTGGCCTTTTAGCTCCGGAACATTTTTTTCTTTTTTGTTTCAATTGTTTTTTTTTTTAATGGGGCTGGAGAGGAGCTGAAGAATGAGGGGAAGGGGGAGAGGGGAGACCGGACCGTTATCAACCTTGGAAACCCTTGGACGAAGCCAGGGGCTACGAAAGAACTCCTGGACCATCTGCTCTGGGAGAATCGGCCGATCTCCATCCTCCTCCTCTTCCCCTTTCATTCATCCATTCAACAGTGCTTGGCACGTAGCGCTTAACGAATACCGTAATTATTACTCATTCAATCGTACTTACCGACTGCTTACTGTGTGCAGAGCACTGTACTAAACTCTTGGGAGAGCCCGATAGAACAATAAACACACATTCCCTGCCCACAACGAGCTGACGGTATTGAGGGGGAGGTGGACATTAATAGAAATAAATAAAAGAGATATGGACATAAGTGCTGTTCCAACCACCATCCTCCTCTGGTCTCCCATCCTCCTCTTCCTTCCACCCCCTCCCCACCCCAGCTGAGCTGGCTAATTCCTAGCAAGGGGCGAGGGGGGGGTCAGGTCAAAGTTCCCAGCCCCACCTCCCTCATCTGCGTGTGGAAAAATCCTCTGATGCCCCCCCCCCCCACTCTCCACCTCTCCTGGCCTCTTCCAACGCTCCCAGATTCCTAAAATGCCAAAGAGGAAAGCACCCTCCGCCGGTCTCCTCCCATCCCACCCCCAACAGGGGGTCCAGGAGGGTGGTGGAGGGGGGGAACGGGACAGATAAATAGCTCCAGGAATCGGGCTCCCAAAGCCGACGTGGAAAGCAAACAAAGTCGTTTTTCTTTCCCACTTCCCGGCTCCCGGGGAAAAGTGACCTAGAGAGACGAGCTGAGGGACAGGCGGCGTTTGGGCTGGATGAGTGGACAGAGGCTGGCAGCTGCCCAGTTGGGCTCCGGGAATCCCACCGAAATCACCGTAGCAGGACCCGGGTCCCTGGACCCTCCTCCGGAGACTGGTCTCCAACCCCGGTGGTGGGGGGCGGTGGAATGGGGGGACCCCCACCCCCCAATCCAGTCTTGCTGTGGAGGATCGGACCCTCCCACTCCTCCCGCTTCCCTTGAGTTGGGCCTAGATGACTTCTTATTTCAAAGTTTTCATCTCTAAGCCGGACACAGCTTGGAATTTGGGCTCAAAAGCCCCCTCCCGCCCCTTTAATGGGATGAGGAGAGATGCTCTGGGGAACCAGGCGAGGACAGTGGGGAGATTTTATTTTTTTGTACCGCTTGGGAGGCCCAAGACCCTGAAATATTGGGGTCCCCCCCAACCCTCCTTTTTCTCTCCTCCTCCCCACTCCCACTGACGTTCGTGGAGAGATCTCCCGGTGGCTGTTCTCTGGTGGGGCTCATCTTACTCCCAAAGTTTTAGGGGATGGCTGGGGTGATCCCTACCCCCACTCAGGGCTGAGGGGAGGAGGGGAGGTGGTGGGGCGGGGGGCTGGGGGCTACCAGTCCTTCTAGACTGTGAGACCCTTCTAAACTGAGAGCCTGTTGTCGGGTAAGGATTGTCTCTGTTGCTGAATTGTACTTTCCAAGCACTTAGTACAGTGCTCTGCACACAGTAAGCGCTCAATAAATATGAGTGAACGAATAAATACCTCTGCCGAAGAGGAAGGTCGCCCATCACCCTGCTCCTTGACGGCTTAGAAGGAAAACGACATTCGCTGATGGTATCTTTTGGCTAAAAATAGGGCTGTTGGGCTTTCCTTGGCTTTCCTGTGTGACCTTGGGCATGTCGCTCCATGTCTCTGGGCGTCAGATTCTCGTCTTTAAGATGGGGATTCGATACCCGATCTCCCTGCTTGGACCGAGAGCCCCACGCGGGCTGGGGAGTTGGGCCTGATTCCATCGCGTCACCTCCACCCCAGCCCTTAACACATGGGAAAATCGCTTAATAAATACCACAGTCATCAGCCAAGTGCGAGACGAGAAGGCTGGGAAGGGAGAAGGGGGGCAGGGAGGAATCCAGAAAGGGAGAAACGCTCAGTACAACGTTCTCCACCTAGCAAGCGCTCGGTAAATATCACTGATTGAGAGACGGGGCAAAACCTGGGGGGCTCAAAAGGAAAGAGAGACAAAAACATTGGAGCTGGGGGTGTTGTACTAATAATAATTATAACAATGATGGTATTCGTTAAGCGCTTACTATGTAACAAGCACAGTTCTATGCGCTGGGGTAGATACAAGGTGATCAGGTTGTCCCACGTGGGGCTCACAGTCTTCACCCCCATTTTAAAGATGAGGTCACTGAGGCCCAGAGAAGTGAAGTGACTTGCCCAAAGTCGGAATTAGAACCCACGACCTCGGACTCCCAAGCCCTGGCTCTTGCCACTAGTCCGTGTTTTCCTGAGGAGGAGGCCTTCCCAGACTGAGCCCCCTCCTTTCTCTCCCCCCCACCTTACCTCCTTCCCCTCCCCACAGCACCTGTATATTTGTATATATGTTTGTATGGATTTATTACTCTATTTATTTTATTTGTACATATTTATTCTATTTATTTTATTTTGTTAACATGTTTGGTTTTGTTGTCCGTCTCCCCCTTCTAGACTGTGAGCCGCTGCTGGGTAGGGACTGTCTCTGTATGTTGCCAACTTGGACTTCCAAGCGCTTAGTCCAGACAGTAAGCGCTCGATGAATACGATTGAATGAATGAATGAAGCCCGAGGTCACACAGCAGCCACGTCGGGATGATGATGGCATTTATTAAGTGCTTACTATCATCATCATCATCAATCGTATTTATTGAGCGCTGTGTGCAGAGCACTGTACTAAGCGCTTGGGAAGTACAAGTTGGCAACATATAGAGTCACTTAACTTCTCTGGGCCTCAGTTCCCTCATCTGTAAAATGGGGATGAAGACTGTGAGCCCCACGTGTGACAACCTGACTACCTTGTATCTACCACAGCGCTTAGAACAGTGCTTTGCACATAGTAAGCGCTTAACAAATACCAACATTATTATTATTATATAGAGACAGTCATCATCATCATCATCAATCATATTTATTGAGCGCTTACTATGTGCAGAGCACTGTACTAAGCGCTTGGGAAGTACAAATTGGCAACATATAGAGACAGTCCCTACCCAACAGTGGGCTCAGTCCCTACCCAAAGCACCGTTCTGAGCACTTGGGAGATTACAAGGCGATCAGGTTGGCCCACGGGGGGCTGACAGTCTTCAACCCCATTTTACAGATTAGGGAACGGAGGCACAGAGATGTTAAGTGACTTGCCCAAAGCCACACAGCTAAGTGGCAGAGTCGGGATTCGAACCCCTGACCAGTGGCTACCAATCAATCTGCGCATCAGGCAGAAACTCCTCACCCTGGGCTTCAAGGCTGTCCATCCATCCCCTCGCCCCCTCCTACCTCACCTCCCTTCTCTCCTTCTCCAGCCCAGCCCGCACCCTCCGCTCCTCCGCCGCTAATCTCCTCAACGTTAGGCCTCGCTCTCGCCTGTCCCGCCATCGACCCCCGGCCCACGTCCTCCCCGGGGCCTGGAATGCCCCCAATCCCTCTGCCCATCCACCAAGCTCACTCTCTTCCTCCCTTCAAGGCCCTACTGAGAGCTCCCCTCCTCCAGGAGGCCTTCCCACACTCAGCCCCTTCCTTCCTCTCCCCCTCGTGCTCCTCTCCATCCCCCCATCTTACCTCCTTCCCTTCCCCACAGCACCTGTATATATGTTTGTCCATATTTATGACTCTATTTATTTATTTTACTTGTACATATCTATTCATTTTATTTTGTTAGTATGTTTGGTTTTGTTCTCTGCCTCCCCCTTTTAGACTGGGAGCCCACTGCTGGGTAGGGACTGTCTCTATGTGTTGCCAATTTGTACTTCCCAAGCGCTTAGTACAGTGCTCTGCACATAGTAAGCGCACCTGTATATATGTATATATGGTTGTACATATTTATTACTCTATTTATTTATTTATTTATTTATTTTGCTTGTGCATTTCTATCCTATTTATTTTATTTTGTTGGTATGTTTGGTTCTGTTCTCTGCCTCCCCCTTTTAGACTGTGGCCCACTGCTGGGTAGGGACTGTCTCTAGATGTTGCCAGTTTGTACTTCCCAAGCGCTTAGTCCGGTGCTCTGCACATAGTAAGCTCTCAATAAATACGATTGATGCTGATGATCCCTGACTCGGGATTCCAACCCAGGTCCTCAGGCTCCCAAACCTGGGTTCTTTTCACTAAGTGGCGGAGAGGCTGCAGTCTGTAGTGGGAAGGCGCTCCCCCACCCTCGTCCCCGGCCCTGCCCGCCTTTATTTTGGTATCATTGTGTCGGCCACATTGTTAAAGATGATCCGTTCTTCCAGGAAGGCCCGCTTCCCGGACTCCCCAGAAGCCGTGACGGCCGGCCAGCGCTATGTCAAGAATGTCCACACACTTTTCAGAGGGTGGCACCTTCTCAGTCCTCGGGCGTCACTGCTCATCTGATACGGTCCCCCCCCCTCAACCCCCAGATCCCTCCCTCCATCCCTCCATCCCTCCCTCCCTCCCTCCCGGCGAGGTCCGTCTCCATGGCGACGGGATTAAAGGCGGAATCGCACTGTTTATTCTCAGCCCAGTGCCAGGAAATTCGGCGGAGAGCTTCCAGGCGCACCTCCCGGGCTCTGGGGAGAGGGGGTGGGGAGGAGGAAGAGGGGAGGGCAGGGATGGAGAAGTGGACTTTTCTTGGACAGGGGCAGGCCTTGTTGTCTGGGAGGGAGGTACAAGCTTCTCCCTGTCCCGTTGAGCTGGCGGGGCCGGGAGGTAGGGGTGGCATTTATTGAGCGCTTACTATCATCATCATCATCAGCATCAATCGTATTTATTGAGCGCTTACTATGTGCAGAGCACTGGACTGAGCGCTTGGGAAGTACAAGTTGGCAACATATAGAGACAGTCCCTACCCAACAGTGGGCTCACGGTCTCAAAGGGGGAGACAGAGAACAAAACCAAACATACTAACAAAATAAAATAAATAGGATAGATCATCATCATCATCATCAATCGTATTTATTGAGCACTTACTATGTGCAGAGCAATGGACTGAGCGCTTGGGAAGTACAAATTGGCAACATATAGAGACAGTCCCTACCCACCAGTGGGCTCACAGTCTAAAAGGGGGAGACGGAGAACAAAACCAAACATACTAACAAAATAAAATAAATAGAATAGATGTGTACAAGTAAAATAAATAGAGTAATAAATGTGTACAAACATATATACATATACACAGGTGCTGTGGGGAAGGGAAGGAGGTAAGATGGGGGGATGGAGAGGGGGACGAGGGGGAGAGGAAGGAAGGGGCTCAGTCTGGGAAGGCCTCCTGGAGGAGGGGAGCTCTCAGCAGGGCCCTGAAGGGAGGAAGAGAGCTAGCTTGGCGGAGGGGCAGAGGGAGGGCATTCCAGGCCCGGGGGATGACTATGTGCAAAGCACTGTTCTAAGCGCTGGGGAGGTTACAAGGCGATCAGGTTGGCCCACGGGGGGCTGACCGTCTTCATCCCCATTTTACAGATGAGGGAACTGAGGCCCAGAGAAGTTAAGTGACTTGCCCAAAGCCACACAGCTGACAAGTGGCAGGGCCGGGATTCGAACCCCTGACCCCTGACTCGGGATTCGAACCCACGTCCTCAGACTCCCAAACCCCGGGCTCTTTCCACTAAGCCGCGGAGAGGCTGGAGTTTGTAGTGAGAAGGTGCTCCGCCACCCCCCGGCCCTGCCCGCTCTGCCCGCTCTGCCCGCCCTGCCCGAAGGTGAGTGGAGGTAGGGGTGGAGGGGGAGACCCCTCCCCAGGGGCTGGGAGAGCACGACTTGGCCTCGCTGCCTCCTTTCTTCCCCTGCGGGGCCGGGGTAGAAATGAGTCTGTAGTCCCGGCCTCCGATCTACTGGGCCTTCCCTGGTCCAGATCTGGACTGTGCTGATGGAGAGATGGGAAACACCCTCCCCGCCGCCCCCCACTCCATGCTAGGGGTCTTAATGTTCCCTCCCATCACACTGAGGATGGGGTGGAGGGGTAGGAAGGGGAAGAGAGAGGGCGTGGAGATGGTCTAGTGGGTTCTCATCCGGGCTCTGAAGCTTGCCTGCTGTGAGCCCACTGTTGGGTAGGGACTGTCTCTATATGTTGCCAATTTGTACTTCCCAAGCGCTTAGTACAGTGCTCTGCACATAGTAAGCGCTCAATAAATACGATTGATGATGATGATGATGTGTGAACTTTTCTGGCCCTCAGTTTCTTCATCTGTAATATGGGGGTTCTTCCCCTTAGATTGTGAGCCTCTGATGGGACAGGGACTGCGTCTGACTTGATTAGCTTGTGTCCACCCCACCCTGTAGTAGGGGTTTTAAAAAATACCCCAATTGTTAGTTTTAAGGGAACGAAGGAGAGGTTTAATCATCTGTCCCTCTGAGTAGGGATTCAAATTGAGGGCAAATTGAGAAGCAGTGTGGCTCAGTGGAAAGAGCCCGGGCTTTGGAGTCAGCGGTCACGGGTTCGAATTCCGGCTCTGCCAACTGCCAGCTGTGTGACTTTGGGCAAGTCACTTAACTTCTCTGTGCCTCAGTTCCCTCATCTGGAAAATGGGGATCAAGACTGTGAGCCCCCTGTGGGACAACCTGATCACCTTGTAACCTCCCCAGCGCTTAGAACAGTGCTTTGCACATAGTAAGCGCTTAATAAATGCCATTATTATTATTATTATTATTTTTCTGATTCCTGAACTTGTTCACCCCTTGACAGGTCCCCCTCCCCTTCCCCTGCTGGATTCCAGTATCTTCCCACACCCCAGAAATGGCATCCTAAACTACGCTTATAGTCCCCGCAGAGCACTACTTTGGAAAACTGTAAGCTTGTTGTGGGTAGCCCGTCTACCGACTCTGTACTCTCCCAGGTGCTTTGTACAGTGCTCTCCACGCCGTACACCCTCAATTAATACCACTGATTGATGGAAGGGGGAAAGGTGGGGTGGGAAGGTCTGGGGTGGGGGGAGTCGGGGCCAGAGGGAGTTGCTGTGAGCTCCTGGGAGGGTGGGGGAGAAGAAGGAACGGGAAGAGGGCTCCCCATTCCCATCCCACGCCCATGGCATCCTAACCTGGGCCTCAATTCTGCCCTTTTACTCCCAAGGACTCACTCCGGCCCAGTGGATAGAGTCTTGGGAGCCAGAAGGCCCTGGGTTCTCATCCCAGCTCTCTTTATCTGCTGCGTGACCTCGGGCAAATCACTTCAACTCTCTACGCCTCAAGTCCCTCACCTGTAAAGTGGGGATTAAGACGGTGAACCCCAAGTGGGACACGGACTGTGTCCAACCTGCCAGGCTGGTACCTAACCCCGCCTGGCACGTAATAAGTGCTTAACAAATACCATTAAAAAGCCATCCTGATCTCCCCACCCTGCCATGTTTTGGAAAACATAGACCCCTCCCTGCCCCACCCTCGTCCTTGGGGGAAGGGAATCTCGGAGCAGAGATGTTCCCCCCATTCCCCTCCCTTCCCACCCCCCATTTCGGGACGGGGGCGTTGCTGGGTAGGCATTGACTAAGAGAGCCGGGAAATGGCCGTGCGGTCGGCTGCAGGTCTGGACAAGTCTGGCTCGGCCTCTCTTGCCTCCAGGACTCTCCAGCCCTCCTCATCCCAGAAGGATGGGGTTGTGAGGGTGGGGGGTTGGAGTGGAGGGAGGGGGAGAGGGTCTCCCTCCTCTCCTGGTGACCCCGGGATGGGCGAAAGAGGACCGAGAAGGAGGCCGGGAAATCCCGTAGCCCTTCCTGGTGTTGCCGGGAACGAACTGTGGCCTTCCTGTCCTACTTGGGTCAATCGCGGCGCTCCGAGCCTCGGGCAGTGTCTGTGGCCAGCGGAGGTGGACTAGGCTCCCCCTCTACCAATCAATCAGTCAATCGTATTTATTGAGTGCTTACTGTGTGCAGAGCACTGTACTAAGCGCTTGGGAAGTCCAAGCTGGGAACATCTAGAGACGGTCCCTCCCCAACAGTGGGCTCACGGTCTAGAAGGGGGGAGACGGACAACAGAACAAAACATATTAGCAAAATTAAGTAAGTAGAATAAAAATGTGCAAGTAAAATAAATAGAGTAATAAATCCGTACAAACATATATACAGGTGCTGTGGGGAATCAATCAATCAATCGAATCAATCGTATTTATTGAGCGCTTACTGGGTGCAGGGCACTGTACTAAGTGCTTGGGAAGTCCAAGGTGGCAACATCTAGAGAAGGTCCCTACCCGACAGTGGGCTCACAGACTGCAAGCCCCGTATGGGTAGGGAAACTCGCGTTCCAACCCTGTTGCATTGGGCTCTTCCAAGCGCTTAGGATGGTGCTATGATGTAGTGGATAGAGCAGGGGCCGGGAGTCAGAAGGTTCTAATCCTTGCTCCATCATCATCATCATCGATCGTATTTATTGAGCGCTTACTATGTGCAGAGCACTGTACTAAGCGCTTGGGAAGTACAAATTGGCAACATCTAGAGACAGTCCCTACCCAACAGTGGGCTCACTGTCTAAAAGGGGGAGACAGAGAACAAAACCAAACATACTAACAAAATAAAATAAATAGAATAGATATGTACAAGTAAAATAAATAAATAAATAGAGTCATAAATATGTACAAACATATATACATACAGACAGGGCTCCACTGCTCGTCTGCCGTGTGACTTCACTTCTCTAGGCCTCAGTTCCCTCATCTGTAAAATGGGAATTGAGACTGTGAGCCCCACCTGGAACAGGGACTGTGTCCAACCCGATTTGCTTGAATACGCCCTAGCGCTTCGTACAAAGTGCTGAATAAATGCCACAATTATTATTATTATTGCTATTATTAATAAGTACCATTGTTTGGGGGAGAAGTGGAAGGGTAGTAGATACAAGTGGCCACCTCTTGGGCCTCTCTCTAGAATGATGCTGTACATATTGTACATATTTGTACATATTGTACATATTTGTACATATTTATTACTCTATTCATTTATTTATTTATTTTACTTGTACATATCTCTTCTATTTATTTTATTTTGTTAGTATGTTTGGTTTTGTTCTCTGTCTCCCCCTTTTAGACTGTGAGCCCACTGTTGGGTAGGGACTGTCTCTATATGTTGCCAATTTGTACTTCCCAAGCGCTTAGTACAGTGCTCTGCACACAGTAAGCGCTCAATAAATACGATTGATGATGATGATGATGATGATGCTGCCAGGAGACAGGGACACGGCCTGGATGAACTCTTAGCGGTCCTTCTGGGAGATCCTGAAATCAATCAATCATTCCTTTGTTATTTATTGAGTGTTTACAGTGTGCAGAGCACTGTTCCGGACAGTTGGGAGAGTCCAATACAACAGGGTTGGTAGACACAGTCCCTGCCCACAGGGAGCTGACAGTCTAGAGGGGGGAGAATGACACTGACAGACATAAAGGCTCATGAGGCTAATAAGTCCTGGAGACTGAGAGTAATATGTGTGTCTGGTCTGTCTCCCCCTTCTAGACTGTGAGCCCGCTGTTGGGTAGGGACCGTCTCTATATGTTGCCAACTTGTACTTCCCAAGTGCTTAGTACAGTGCTCTGCACTCAGTAAGTGCTCAATAAATACGATTGAATGAATGAATGAATGATTATTCTGTATCAATCAATCAATCAGTGCATTGATTGCATACGGCCAATAAATGCGGGTTTATTGTTCTATTATCAATCAGTCAGTGCATAAGGTTGATTTATTGATAGTGCTTCTCAAAAGCAGCATGGCTCAGTGGGAAAAGCCCGGGCTTTAGAGTCAGAGGTCATGGGTTCAAATCCCAGCTCCGCCGCTTGTCAGCTGTGTGACCCTGGGCAAGTCATTTTGTTAGTATGTTTGGTTTTGTCTCCCCCTTTTAGACTGTGAGTCCACTGTTGGGTAGGGACTGTCTCTATATGTTGCCAAGTTGTACTTCCCAAGCGCTTAGTACAGTGCTCTGCACATGGTAAGCGCTCAATAAATACGATTGATGATGATGATGATGATTTAACTTCTCTGGGCCTCAGTTCCCTCATCTGTAAAATGGGGATGAAGACTGTGAGCCCCACGTGGGACAACCTGATCACCTTGTATCCTCCCCAGCGCTTAGAACAGGGCTTTGCACATAGTAAGCGCTTAACAAATGCCATCATTATTGTCTATATGTTGCCAATTTGTATTTCCCAAGCGCTTAGTACAGTGCTCTGCACACAGTAAGTGCTCAATAAATGCAACTGATTGATTGATTGATTATTATGAGGATTCTATGAGGCCTGGGAGATAGGGGGAGGGAGGTGAAGGGAGGAAGGGACATCCACAGAGCTAATGTTGGCCAAGGCAAGTTCAATAGTCCTGTGGTCCCTCCCGCTGTCCCTTTTCCACCAGTCAGAAGAGGGTATTTTTTGACTGCCCCTTCCCTCCTCCCTTTCCAGATCTGGGGACTGGTGAAATCAGGGGAAGGGGCAAGAGACCAGAAGGGATGGGGGAGACGTGTGAGGCAACGTTTTCGGTCATTTTGTCAGTCCCCGGGAGACGGGAGGAGCTGGAGCGCGGAGAAGAGTGGGGGCTGTTTTATCTCAAACGGGGCCTGGGATAAGGGTCGAGGTCTGTCCAGTTTGCACAATCCAGGCCCTCGAGTTTAGGACGAGAATGAGAATGATGGTGAAGGTTGGTGTTGATGAAAAAGAAGCGTTGGCCTCTCTCCGGTTATCCACCTCAGAAGCAGCGTGGCTCACTGGAAAGAGCCCGGGCTTTGGAGTCAGAGTTCATGGGTTCAAATCCCAGCTCTGCCAATTGTCAGCTGTGTGACTTTGGGCAAGACTTCACTTCCCTGGGCCTCAGTTCCCTCATCTGTAAAATGGGGATTAAGACTGTGAGCCCCCCGTGGGACAACCTGATCACCTTGTAAACTCCCCAGTGCTTAGAACAGTGCTTTGCACATAGTAAGCACTTAATAAATGCCATCATCATCATCAAAATCATCACCTCAGAGCACACAGATCAAGGGACCCAGATCAGGGCACAGAGATCCGTACACCCAGATCGGAGTTCATTCATTCATTCAATTGTATTTATTGAGCGCTTACTGTGTGCAGAGCACTGTACTAAGCGCTTGGGAAGTACAAGTTGGCAACATATCGAGATGGTCCCTACCCAACAGCGGGCTCACAGTCTAGAAGTTCACAAATGTGTCTGTTAATTGTTCTATTACACTCTCCCAAGCGCTGTGCTCTGCACCCAGTAGAGTGCTCGATAAATACAACAGAATGAAAGATCAAGGCTTGCAGAACAGGGTACACAGATTGGAACACACACACACGCAAATCCTTAGGGGGTGTTCAGTACAGTCCTGGGTCACCGGCCCAGAGTTGGGGACCCCGGGGAGTATCCAGGACACAGCCCAGGCCCGTCCTCCTGCTGCCTGGCCGGTTCTCCTGTCTAAAATGAGCAGCTGGGGAGGTTGGCCAAGGGGCACAGCTGCAGGAAGAGACCTTGTTCCAGTCCTTGGGGGTGGGAGGCGAGGGGGGCCGGGGGGCCGGGAGTCACAGCGGGCAGCTCCAGAAGCAACGTCCTGAAGCCTCCATGTGGGTAAGGGGGGCAGGGGCTTCTGACCACCTAGGGAGCTTACGGGGGCGTGGGACTGGTGCTCAGCTGGCAATTGAGGGAGGATCCGTGAGGAACCCCCAAAAACAGCTGCAGACTGAAAAGCTGAAAAATCACTCGAGATACATACTGAGTGGGTGCGTAGCACTGTACTGAGCACTTGGGAGCGTACAGTAGAAGTAATCATCATCATCATCATCAATCGTATTTATTGAGCGCTTACTATGTGCAGAGCACTGTACTAAGCACTTGGGAAGTACAAATTGGCAACATATAGAGACAGTCCCTACCCAACAGTGGGCTCACAGTCTAAAAGGGGGAGACAGAGAACAAAACCAAACATACTAACAAAATAAAATAAATAGAATAGATATGTATAAATAAATTAAATAAATAAATAGAGTAAAAAATGTGTACAAACATATATACATATATACAGGTGCTGTGAGGAAGGGAGGGAGGTAAGATGGGGGGATGGAGAGGGGGAAGAGGGGGAGAGGAAGGAAGGGGCTCAGTCTGGGAAGGCCTCCTGGAGGAGGTGAGCTCTCAGGAGGGCCTTGAAGGGAGGAAGAGAGCTAGCTTGGCGGATGGGCAGAGGGAGGGCATTCCAGGCCCGGGGGATGACGTGGGCCGGGGGTCGATGGCGGGACAGGCGAGAGTGAGGTATGGTGAGGAGATCAGCGGTGGAAGAGCGGAGGGTGCGGGCTGGGCAGTAGAAGGAGAGAAGGGAGGTGAGGTAGGAGGGGGCGAGGGGATGGATGGACAGCCTGGAAGCCCAGGGTGAGGAGTTTCTGCCTGATGCGCAGATTGATTGGTAGCCTGGAGATTTTTGACTGTAAGCTCGTAGTGGACAGGGAATGTGTTATGTTGTTATACTGTCCTCTCTCAAGTGCTTAGTAAGCGCTTTCTGGCCTCCTACTTCATTAGTAAAATTAACTCCATCAGGTCTGAGCTCCCCAAAGTCACTCCTCCCCCTTCTCCAACCCCTCCCCGGCTCTCAACCCTAGACTGTGAGCCCACTGTTGGGTAGGGACCGTCTCTATATGTTGCCAACTTGTAATAATAATAATAATGATAATGGCATTTATTAAGCGTTTACTATGTGCCAAGCACTGTTCTAAGTGCCGGGGAGGTTGCAAGGTGATCAGGTTGTCCCACGGGGGGATCACAGTCTTAACCCCCATTTTACAGATGAGGGAACTGAGAGGCACAGAGAAGTTAAGTGACTTGCCCAAAGCCACACAGCTGACAATTGGCGGAGTCAGGATTTGAACCCACAACCACTGACTCCATCATCATCATCATCATCATCATCAATCGTATTTATTGAGCACTTACTGTGTGCAGAGCACTGTACCAAGCGCTTGGGAAGTACAAGTTGGCAACATATAGAGACAGTCCCTACCCAACAGTGGGCTCACAGTACAAAGCCCGAGCTCTTTCCACTGAGCCACGCTGCTTCTCAACGTGGGCAAGAGCTTAGTCCAGTGCTCTGCACACAGTAAGCGCTCAATAAATACGATTGAATGAATGAATGAACCCTCTCCGCTACTCTCCCATCCTTCCCAGCAGTATCTTCAGATGAGATCTCCTCCCTCCTCTCAAGTGCTACTCCATCCACCTGTGCTTCACACCCCATTCCCTCTCATCTCAGGAAATCTCTCGCCCCTTCCCTCCTCCCCTCCTTAACTTCCATCTTCAACCGCTCACTCTCCACTGGGTCCTTCCCCTCTGCCTTTACACATGCCCACCACCTCCTTCCCCTCCCCGCAGCACCTGTACGTATGTTTGTACAGATTTATTACTCTATTTATTTTACTTGAGCATATTTACTATTCCATTTATTTTGTTAATGATGTGCATTTAGCTTTAATTCTATTTGTTCTGATGACTTGACACCCATCCACATGTTTTGTTTTGTTGTCTGTCTCCCCCTTCAAGACTGTGAGCCCGTTGTTGGGTAGGGACCGTCTCTGCATGTTGCCGACTTGTACTTCCCAAGCGCTTAGTCCAGTGCTCTGCACACAGGAAGCGCTCAATAAATACGACAATGAAATGAATGAAGAGGGAGAAACGGTTATTCTATCTCCATTTTATACATGAGGAAACTGAGGCACAGATAACTGAAGCGACTTGCCTAAGCAAGCTCCCTCCAGTTATCCCCCCATCTTCTTCCTACCATTCCTTTCCGAATTCCTTGAGCGAGTTGTCTACACCCACTGTCTCAAATCCCTCTCCTCCTAGTCTCTCCTTGACCTCCTCCAATCTGGCTTCTCTCCCCTTCACTCCACAGAAACCACCCTCTCAAAAGTCCCCTGTCACCTCCTTCTTGCCAAATCCAATGGACTCTGCCCCGTACTAATTCTGCTTGTCCACTCAGCTGTCTAGGACACTGTCGCCCACCCCCTTCTTCTGGAAACATTATCCAACTCGGGCTTCACAGACGTATCCTCTCCTGGTTCCCCTCATCTCTCTGTCCACTTATTCTCAGTCTCCTTCGCAGGCCCCTCCTCTGCCTCCCACCCTCTAACAGTAGGGATCCCTCTAGCTTAACGTGTCCAAAAGAGAACTCTTTATCTTCCTCCCCAAACCCTGTCCTCCTCCTGACGTTCCCATCGCGGTAAGACCACCATCCTTCCTGTCTCACAAGCCTGTGACGTGGCTGTTATCTTTGACATCTCTCTCTCATTCAACCCACATATTCAATCCATCACTAAATCCTGTCAGTCCCACCTTCACAATGTCACTAAGATCCACCCCTTCCTCTCCTTCCAAACTCCTACCACGTTAATACAATCACTCACCCTATCCCACCTGGATTATTGCATCAGCCTCCTTGATGACTTCGCAGCCTCCTGCCTCTCCCCACTCCAGTCCATACTTCACTCTGCTGCCAGGATCATTTTCCTACAAAAACGTTCAGAATATCCCCCCTTCCCCCGAAAAAACTCCAGTGGTTACTCAATCACCTCCGCATCAAACAAAAACTCCTCACCATTGGTTTCGAATCACTCAATCACTTTGCCCACTCCTACCTCATCTCACTACTCTCCTACTATGACCCTTCACTCCTCCAATGCTAAGCTTCTCACTGTGCCTCCATCACGTCTCTCGCCGCTGACCCCTCGCCCATGTCATCATCATCAATCGTATTTATTGAGCGCTTACTGTGTGCAGAGCACTGGCCTGAAATGCCCTCCTTCCTCAAATCCGACAGAAAATGACTCTCCCCCACTTCAAAGCCTTTAACGAAGGCCCGTCTCCTCCAAGGGCCTTCCTTGACTAACCTCCCCTTTCCTCTTCCCCTCCCTTCTGCATCCCCCTGACTTACTCCCGTTGTTCATCTCCACGGCACTTTTAGTTATACACAGCAAGCACTCAATAAATATTATTAACTGATCGATTGATTGATTTGCTGTGTCTCTGGGCAACAAGAAGACCTTGGGAGAGTAAAATAGACTTAGTGGACAGGCTACTTGCCCTGGAGAAGCTTATGGCCTATTGTGTGCAGAGCACTGTTCTAAGCTTGGGAGAGGAGAAAGAATAAATCCATGTGATTCTTCAGTCAGTCATATGTATTGAGCGCTTACTGTGTGCCGAGCACTGTACTAAGCACTTGGGAGAGGACAATATAGCAATAAACAGACATTCCCTGCCCACGATAAGCTTACAGTCTGCCCTTAAGGAGCCTACAGCCCAGGCTGGTGGAGCTCTGAGCCTGGGCAGGAGCCGTGAGAAAGGCAAATCACTTCACTTCTCTGTGCCTCAGTCTCTTCATCGGTAAAATGGGGATTAAGTTTGTGAGCCCTATGTGGGACAGGGACTGTATCAGCTGCAGTGCTCAGAACCATGCCTGGCACATAGTAAGGGCTTAAGAAATACCATTATTACTATTATTATTAAGGGTACTGGCTAGGACCGGGTTCTCTGGAGAGCCAGGGGCAAACCACCCTCCATTTGCATCTAAACACACTTGACTCCAGAGGATGGGAGGATGGGGAGAAGCTCGAAAAGGCATCCGTTTCTGGGAAGCGAAAAAAACTCTCCATTTCAGGGTTTCTGGCAGGGCCAACCGGGATGTGGGCTGTGGGTTTTGCCCCGGGATTTCTGGAGAACGAGGGCAGTGAGTCTCGCCACCCGCAGCCTCGCCCGTCTCCCCCCGGCCCTGATCCCTGAGCGGGAACAGGGGGGTAGGGGAGGGGGTCTCGGCTTCTCTGGGGCCAGGAAGTATTCTCTCGGTGGGGTTGGGTGGATGGGAGAGAGTTGGGCCTCTGGATTTTCAGGCGCTTGAAGGTCAAAGGTTAGAAGCCAGGGCCTCTTAATCGATCAGTCGTATATACTGAACGCTTACTGTGTGCAGAGCACTGGTCTAAGTGCTTGGGAGAGTCCAATATAGCAGAGTCTGTAGAAATGTTCCCTGCCCTGCTGCTTCACGCCAAACCCCTCGGGTGCAGAAAGGTTATCGACAGACAAAAAAAACTTCTGGCAGGGTAAGGCCTCTCTTGATCAGTGATGGAGGCAGAGCAGCCGGATGGAAAGAGCACGGGACCAGAGGTCAGGAGATGGGGATTCTAGTCCCTGCTTTGCCTGATGATCTTTTTAGACTGTGAGCCCACTTTTTAGACTGTGAGCCCACTGTTGGGTAGGGACTGTCTCCATATGTTGCCAACTTGTACTTCCCAAGCGCTTAGTACAGTGCTCTGCACACAGTTAGCGCTCAATAAATACGACTGATGATGATGACGATCTTGCCACTCCCCCAGTGCATAGTACAGTGCTTGCCAATTTACAGATGAGGAACAGAGGCCCAGAGAGGTGAGGTGACTTGTCCAAGGTCACACAGCAGGCAGGCGGTGGAGTTCGGATTAGAATTTATGCCTCCTGACTCCCAGTCGCGTGATTTATCCACTAGGCCGTGCGTTTAGAACAACGTTTGACACGTAGAGTTTAACCAATACCACTTCTTTTCTTAAAAAAATGTGGTCCTAGTTACAGGTGGAACCTGTTAAAATATCACAACGATCATCATCAATCATCATCAATCGTATTTATTGAGCACTTACTGCGTGCAGAGCACTGTACTAAGCGCTTGGGAAGTACAAGTTGGCAACATATAGAGACAGTCCCTACCCAACAGTGGGCTCACAGTCTAAAAGATCATGATTATTATTAACACAGCCTCGACTGAGTAAAAATAACACTAATAATTGTGGTATTTGTTACATGCTTACTACGTGCCAGCACTGCACTAAGCGCTGGGGTGGATACAAGCAAATCGGGTTGGACGCAATCCTTGTCCCACACGGGGCCCGCAGTCTCAGTCGCCATTTCACAGATGAGGTAACTAAGGCCCAGAGAAATGAAGGGTCTTGCCCAAGGTCACACAGCAGACAAGTGGCAGAACTAGGATTAGAACCCAGGTCCTTCTGACTCCAAGGCCTGGGCTGTTTCCACTAGGCTTCGCTGCCTCCCGGATAAGGGTGACTAGGGATAGGGGAGGTGGGCATATAGACTTTGCCCAGGCTGCAAACTCAGCTGGCCCGAAACTGGAGAGGTCCGCTGCGATTCAAAGGTCGGAATTGACCGGCAAGAGACCACTCACCGCCTGTTGGTCATCATCAATCGTATTTATTGAGCGCTTACTGTGTGCAGAGCACTGAACTAAGCGCTTGGGAAGTACAAGTTGGTAACATATAGAGACAGTCCCTACCCAGCAGTGGGCTCACAGTGGTCAGTCACTTTCGATATGAATGCCAGCTTCCCTGTATTAAAATTACTATTTTTTTTTGTGGTATTGGTTATGCGCTTACTATGTGCCAGGCACTGTACTGATTATTTACATGAATGCCTGTCTCCACCTCAAGATTGTATTTTTTTTTGTGGTATTGTTTATGCGCTTACTATGTGCCAGGCACTGTACTGATTATTTACATTAATGCCTATCCCCGCCTCTAGACTGTAAGTGTGTTGGGGGCAGGGAATGTATCTGTTGTTACACTGTGCTCTCCCAAGCACCCAGTACAATCAATCAATCGATTGCATTTATTGAGCTCTTACTGTGTGCAGAGCACTGTACTAAGCGCTTGGGAAGTGCAAGTGGTACAGTGCTTTGCACACAGAAAGCGCTCAATAAATACTCAGATGAATGAATGGCGTTCCAATTGGACTCACTCCCAGAGTGGGAATTTTCAGGTTTTGCAGACAGTCTCCATAAACACCCTTCACCCCCTCAGGGGGAAGGGGTGCCCTCTGGTAATCTGCATCAGGACGAGATGTCTCTATGAATTTTTCAGTCTCCAATAGCCCGGCCATCCGGTCCCAAACCCATGCCCATCTTGCTGGTGCCCAGACCATTCCAAGATAATAATAATAATAATAATAATAATGGCATTTATTAAGCGCTTATTATGTGCAAAGCACTGTTCTAAGCACTGGGGAGGTTACAACGGGATCATGTTGTCCCACGGGGGGGCTCACAGTCTTAATCCCCATTTTACAGATGAGGTAACTGAGGCACAGAGAAGTGAAGCGACTTGCCCAAAGTCACACAGCAGACAAGTGGCGGAGCCGGGATTTGAACCCCTGACCTCTGACTCCAAAGCCCGGGCTCTTTCCACTGAGCCACGCTGTTTCCGAAGATGGCGTTAGGGGTGGCCCCAAAGGAGCTAGCTCTCTTCCTCCCTTCAAGGCCCTACTGAGAGCTCACCTCCTCCAGGAGGCCTTCCCACACTGAGCCCCTTCCTTCCTCCCCTCCTCGTCCCCTTCTCCATCCCCCCCATCTTACCTCCTTCCCTTCCCCACAGCACCTGTATATATGCATATATGTTTGTACATATTTTACTCTATTTATTTATTTTACTTGTACATATCTATTCTATTTATTTTATTTTGTTAGCATGTTTGGTTTTGTTCTCTGTCTCCCCCCTTTTAGACTGGGAGCCCACTGTTGGGTAGGGACTGTCTCTATATGTTGCCAACTTGTACTTCCCAAGCGCTTAGTCCAGTGCTCTGCACACGGTAAGCACTCAATAAATACGATTGATGATGATGAAATGCTGGTCTTTGGGACCTCAAACCGTCAGGGGTCCCGCTTGGTCTCAGAGCGGGCCGGGGCTCCTTGGGAGAGCCGTTGAGCCTCAGGACTGGCAGCGGATCCGCCCCTGGCACGGTCCCTGGCCCCAAGCCCGGCTGTGGGTGGTGATGTTGGCAGCCTCCCTTGGGTGTTGCTGGAGCTCACGCCCTCAGCGAGAATAGGAAAATGGAACCCCGGGTCTCTGCCGGGAAAGGTTATTTGGGTCTGGGCCTGCCTCTACCTCAGCCCGAGCCCCCCGGTCGGGTGAGGCCCACTGAGGAGGAGAAAAGACCGAGTGGTGGTGGCGGGGGTTCCCCATTCCTCTCTGAAAAACCCTGGGGACTCAGAGGAGCAACCTCCGCCGCTCCGGGGGGGGGACCAAGGAGCGGGGCGACGGGAAAGGGGTCCTCGCCCCAGGGCCCACCCATGGGGCCCATCCAATCGCGCGGCCACCATCCGACCCCGCCGGGTTCCCCTCTGGTGGCCCGCTCACCGCAGGACAATCAGCCTTTCCCAGAAGCTCCAAGTCCTGGGCCCGGCCTGCTGGGAAGTTACTGTAAATCAGCCCGGTTTTCCTTATATGGGGCTGGTCTGTTCCCAAGCTCGCCTTCTCCCGAGGACCAGGGAGCAGAACCCGCAGACCCCAACCCTTCCCGGTCCCCGGCTGGGGGACAGCCGAATCCTTCCGGCCCTGGGGACCCCCTCCCTTGGTGGGGGTGGGAATCCGGGCCCTGGGTGCGTTGGGGGTGGGAAGAGGGTTGGGGTCCTCTCTTCCCTCTGCCCCTTCCTGTTCTCCCGCCAGCCAACTAGCAGGGCAGGGCAGGGCACTGACAGAAACTAATGTACTGGAGGGAAAGACTGACTCACAGTCAGACCGAGCCCTCTTTTAATATTCTTGGACGCTGGCCTGGTTTCCCTGCAGGTCCTGACAACTCGTGCCACGGTCCGTTCCACCGAGGCGCCCGTGTCCGGCCAAACTCCCAATGCCTCCGGGGGGGACCACGGGGGCTCCTTCACTCTGGGTGTTCATGGGATGGGAGAGGGAGGGGGACCCCGGTCAATTGCAGGGGGGTGGGGGTGGTGAGTGAAGGGCACCTTGGACATAATAATAATAATAATAATGATGGTATTTGTTAAGCGCTTACTATGTGCAAAGCACTGTTGTAAGCGCTGGGGAGCTTACAAGGTGATCGGGTTGTCCCACGGGGCACTCACAGTCTTAATCCCCATTTTGCAGATGAGGCAGCTGAGGCCCAGAGAAGTGAAGTGACTTGCCCAAAGTCACACAGCTGACAATTGGCAGAGCCGGGATTTGAACCCATGACCTCTGACTCCAAAGCCCGTGCTCTTTCCACTGAGCCACGCTGCTTCTCAATAGTAGTAATAATAGCAGTAGTCACAGTAATAGTAATCACATTTATTAAGTGCTTACTGCGTGCAGAGCACTGTATTAACTGCTGGGAAAATATACACGAGTGGGAAAGGGACCGTGGTCCGATTATTTTGTATCTCTCACGGGACTCGGCACGTGGTAAGCAGTTAATAAAGACCGTCATTACTCTCGTGGAGTTTGGCAGTGAGAAGGGGCTGAGAATAAGGGCCGGAAATAAACTTGGGGAGAAGGCAGGCTAAATTTCACCCCAGAAGCGAGTGCCCCTCAGCTAGAAACCTGGAGTCCTTGCTGGTCGGGATGAGGGTCCTGGGGGGAGAATCTGAAATCCTCCCCGCTCTGGAAGCCGGATAAATTCATTCATTCATTCAGTCGCATTTATTGAGCGCTTACTGTGTGCAGAGCACTGTACTAAGTGCTTGGGGAGTACAAGTCGGCAACAGCTAGAGACGGTCCCTACCCAACAACAGGCTCGCAGTCTCCAGGCCTTCTACTCTTCGAGAGAAAAAGACGCCCAACCATTGAAGGGGGCTTGACTGTCCAAAGGCTGCCTACAGTCTGAGCCACAGAGACCTCCTCGGGCCCCTAAGAGCCTCCTAATAATGATGATAGCAATAATAATAATCATAATCGATCAATCAACTAAATTTCCTGAGCGTTTACCATAAACGAAGCTCTGTACTAAGTGCTTGGGAGAGCCTGATATGACAGAGTTGATAGGCATGGTCTCTGCCCACAAGAAAGTTTACAGTCTAGAGGGAGAGACAGACATTAATATACATGAATAAATAATACAGATATCATCATCATCATCATCAATCGTATTTATTGAGCGCTTACTGTGTGCAGAGCACTGTACTAAGCGCTTGGGAAGTACAAGTTGGCAACAGATAGTTGGCAACTATGTGCTCTGCACATAGTAAGCGCTCAATAAATACGATTGATTGATTGATTGATTGATATAGAGACAGTCCCTACCCAATAGTGGGCTCACAGTCTAAAAGATATGTACATAACTGCTGGAATAATAATGGTAGTTTTTGTTAAGAGCTTGCTATGTGCCAAGCACCGCTGAGATAAACACAGGAGAAGCAGTGTGGCTTAGTGGAAAGAGCCCGGGCCCGGGAGCCAGAGGACTTGGGTTCTAATCCTGTCTGCCGTGTGACTTCGGTTAAGTCACTTAACTGCTCTGTGCCTCAGTTGCCTCATCTGTAAAACGGGGATTAAATTCTACTCCTTCTACTTGGACTGTGGGCCCCAGATGCGACGGGGACGGGGTCCAGCCTGATTATCTTTTTACCCCAGAGTTTGGCACACAGTAAGTGCTTAACAAATCAATCAATCGCATTTACTGAGCGCTTACTGTGTGCCGAGCACTGTACTAAGCACTTGGGAAGTACAAGTTGGCAACATATAGAGACAGTCCCTACCCAACAATCAATCAATCAATCAATCGTATTTATTGAGCGCTTACTGTGTGCAGAGCACTGTACTAAGCGCTTGGGAAGTACAAGTTGGCAACATATAGAGACAGTCCCTACCCAACAATCAATCAATCAATCGTATTTATTGAGCGCTTATTGTGTGCAGAGCACTGTACTAAGCACTTGGGAAGTACAAGTTGGCAACATATAGAGACAGTCCCTACCCAACAGTGAGCTCACAGTCTAGAATGGTAACAAATACCATTATTATTATTATTATTACTATTCAGGCAATCAGACAGGACACAGTCCCTGCCCCAAATGGGACTCCCAGTCTAAGAGAGAGAACAAGAAGCAGTGTGGCTCAGTGGAAAGAGCCCGGGCTTTGGAGTCAGAGGTCAGGGGTTCAAATCCTGGCTCCGCCAGTTGTCAGCTGTGTGACTTGGGGCCCGTCACTTAACTTCTCTGTGCCTCAGTTACCTCATCTGTAAAATGGGGATGAAGACTGTGAACCCCCCCCCTCCGTGGGACAACCCGATCGCCTTGTAATCTCCCCAGCGCTTAGAACAGCATAGTAAGCGCTTCATAAATGCCATCATCATCAAGAATACGGATGAGGAACTTCCACAGCCCAAGTGGGAGGGAGAGCAGGTACACAATCCCCCTTTTACAGATGAGGACACTGAGGCCCAGAGAGGTTAGGTGACTTGTCCAAAGTGCCACAGCAGGGGAGTGGGAGCCTCCTGGCCTCTCCACCACCCCCCACTCGGGGATTGTGGCTTTTCTTTTTTTTTGTTTCAGGGAACTGAGCCCCAGGAGACCAGGCAGGAACAGAGGCCTGGGTAGAAGCGGATTACCTCAGGCCTCCAAACCCTCCCCCCGGCCGAACCCGGGCCAGCCGGGTGTATTTCGGTCCGGGAGCCCAGCTCATTAAAAAAAATGCCTGTGTACATCACCATGGCGACACCTCCTCTGTTGCTTCGGAGAGACCTTCAGTCAACTCGTGGATGGGGGAAAAAAAAAATCAAATAAAAAAATAAAACGCGTCAGCCAGCTGTGGATTCCTCAGCCGCTCCATCAGCCTGGCCCGGCTCCTCCGACTCCGGGCCTCAAAATCAGCGGTCCGGCTTCTTCCACCCGTACCGTTCCTTAGCAGCTCTTCCAGGGTGGTCCCTGGAGCCCGGCGCCAACAAGCCCACCCCACAGATCTCTTGGCAGGGGGTGGGATAACTCAGGGGCTCCAGTGGAGGTTGAGGCCTAAGGCCTGGGGAATGGTGGGTGGGATAGTCTGAGCAGACTGAGCCCCCTTCTTCCTCTCCCCATCTTACCTCCTTCCCTTCCCCACAGCACCTGTATATATGTTTGTACATATTTATTACTCTATTTATTTCTTTAGTTTACTTGTACATATCCATTCTGTTTTGTTTTGCTCATATGTTTGGTTTTGTTGTCTGTCTCCTCCTTCTAGACTGTGAGCCCACTGTTGGGTAGGGACTGTCTCGATATGTTGCCAACTTGGACTTCCCAAGCGCTTAGTACAGTGTTCTGCACACAGTAAGCGCTCAATAAATACGATTGATGATGATGATGATTTCACTTTTCCAAGGCCCTACTGAGAGCTCACCTCCTCCAGGAGGCCTTCCCAGACTAAGCCCCCTCCCTCCTCTCCCCCTCTCCATCCCCCTGCCTTACCTCCTTCCCTTCCCCACAGCACCTGTATAGATGTATCTATGTTTGTACGGATTTATTACTCTATTTCTTTATTTTACTTGTACATATCTGTTCTATTTATTTTATTTTGTTAATATGTTTGGTTTTGTTCCCTGTCTCCCCCTTCTAGACTGTGAGCCCACTGTCGGGTAGGGACCGTCTCTATGTGTTGCCAACTTGGACTTCCCAAGCGCTTAGTACAGTGCTCTGCACACAGTAAGCGCTCAATAAATATGATTGATTGATATGTTTGTATGGATTTATTACTCTATTTCTTTATTTTACTTGTACGTACCTATTCTATTTATTTTATTTTGTTAATATGTTTGGTTTTGTTCCCTGTCTCCCCCTTCTAGACTGTGAGCCCACTGTTGGGTAGGGACCGTCTCTATGTGTTGCCAACTTGGACTTCCCAAGCGCTTAGTATAGTGTTCTGCACACAGTAAGCGCTCAATAAATACAATTGGTTGATTGATTGAGCAGCGTAGCCTAGTGTAAAGAGCCCGGGCCTGGGAATCAGAGCACCTGGGGTCCCATCACATGCCTGCTTAGGCAAGCCACTTCACTTCCCTATGCCTCAGTTCCTTCATCTGTAAAATGGGATTTCCACACCCATCCTCCCTCCTATTTAAACTGTGAGCCCTGTGTGGGACAGGGACTGTGTTCGACCTGATTATCTTGTATCTTCCCCAGCGCTTAATACAGTGCTTGATATCCCTCTGCCCATCCGCCAAGCTAGCTCTCTTCCTCCCTTCAAGGTCCTTCTGAGAGCTCACCTCCTCCAGGAGGCCTTCCCACACTGAGCCCCTTCCTTCCTCTCCTCCTCGTCCCCCTCTCCACCCCTCCATCTTACCTCCTTCCCTTCCCCACAGCACTTGTACATATGTATATATGTTTGTACATATTTGTTACTCTATTTATTTATTTATTTTACTTGTACATATCTATTCTATTTATTTTATTTTGTTAGTATGTTTGGTTTTGTTCTCTGTCTCCCCCTTTTAGACTGTGAGCCCACTGTTGGGTAGGGACTGTCTCTATATGTTGCCAACTTGGACTTCCCAAGCGCTTAGTACAGTGCTCTGCACACAGTAAGCGCTCAATAAATATGATTGATGATGATGCCCCAATTATTATTATTAAGAGGAGAGAAACCTCCCACGTCGTCCTCGAGTCTCACAACTTTTAGGGGAATAAGGGCTCAGGTCTGTCTGGAGTTAGCCCTAATTACCACGATAATACCTTGTTTGTTTTCGAGAGATTTGGTTTTTTCCAAAGCGCTTTCACACAAGTGAGATCACTTTATCCTCACAAAACAGCCCCGTGAGGAAGAGAGAAGAGGCTAATATATTGACCCTATTTCTTTTTAACCGATGAAGAAACCGAAGTTCAGAGAGGTTGACTGAGTTGCCTAAGGTCAACTCTTTAGGCTGTAAGCTCGTTGTGAGCAGGGAATGTGTCTGTTTATTATATTGTATTCTCCCAAGTGCTAAGTACAGTGCTTTGCACACAGTAAGCGCTCAGCAAATACAACCGAAAGAATGAAAAGCTCTCTGCCTCTCCTGGAAATGCCAATGAACACTTGCCCCCGTGTGGGGCAAAACTCTGTCCACCCTGATTATCTTGTATCTACCCACTTTGTGGGCAGCTGAGTGCTTAGCACAGATGAAACCCTTAATAAATGCCATCATTATTAATATTATGGTGGCCCCAAACAAGCAAAGAAGCAATCTTTGGTGTTTCCTGAGAGCCTGCTTTGTGTAGAGCAACATAAACCAAAAAGAAAACACAGAGTCCCTGCCCTCAGAGAGCTTGAATTCTATTTTAATAATAAAAATAATCATAAAAATTGTGGTACTTGTTGAGTGCTTACTCTGTGCCAGGCACTGTACTAAGCCCTGGGTTGGATACAAGCAAGTTGGGTTGGGCACAATCCCCATAAATGACCGGGCCTGGGTCCAATATGATTGCATCTTGCCTATTTCAGAACTTAGAACAGTGCTTGGCACAGAGTAAGTGCTTAATAAAGACCACAATTCTTATTAACATTATTATTTTTACTATCATGGTGGCTTGTCCTTCATTCTATCGTATTTATTGAGCGCTTACTGTGTCCCAGGCCAGAGAGGGGCAGTTCCCCAGGCATCTCCCAGAGGGAAGTTTAGGGGAAGCAGTGTGGCCTGGTAGATAGACCCCCCCCAGCCTGGAAGTCCTGGGTTCTAATCCCGGCTCTGCCCCTTGTCTGCTGCGTGACCTTGGGCAAGTCACTTCACTTCTTTGTGCCTCCATTCCCTCAACTGGAAAATGGGGGGGAAGACCGTGAGCCCCATGTGGGACAGGGTCTGTGTCCAAACTGATTACCTTGTGTCTACCCCAGCACTTGGAGCAATGCCTGGCACATAGTAAGCTCTTCATAATCACCATTAAAATTCAATTAAATTAAAACGTCCAGGGGGGGCAGGCAGTCACTTGACTAAAACAGCCGGGCCCCAGCAGGTCAGCGGCGGGCCTCGGTAGGGTCAGCAAGCAGCCAGCCGGGACTTCAACAAAGGCGGGGAGGGGGATCTTTCCAACTTCCTGTAGCTGGAACTAGAGCCTTTGGAGAAACTCCTTCAGGAGAGGACAGAGTGTCCTGGGACAGACCGGCGCTCGGGGAAGGGGGCCTCCTCCGGGTCAGGGCATTGGATTCCGCGCCCCGTCCCAACCCCTGGCAGGAAGGCGCTGCTCTAGCGAAAGGGTTAAGCCAATCGCCGCTTCCCCATCCGCTTCCAGGAATCCAGGAATCTGGCAGCTGGATGAACGGTCCCCAGCTGCCCCTCTGGCTCCCAGCTCCTCAACACCCCGGCTACTCCCCTGCCTCTGTCCCCTGGCCGACTCCTGGCGAGGCCCACACCGGCATTCCCGGGCTCCTCGGTGGCCGGGCGGCTTCCCTGCCTGGACCGGAGAGGTTGGGGGGCAGAAATCTCACCCTACCTCACTTCTCTTTTGGCAGCTAAAAATATAAAGCAGGCTTCTGGCCCAGGCCCAGCCACTTCCTCGGCTGAGAGACTCTGCGGTCGTTTGCGAATTTGCCCACAGATTCTGTCCAGGGGAGGAACTGAGAGGGAGAGAGAGGGGCTGGGGTGGGAGGGAGCGATTTGAATAGCCCACATCCCCCTCTCCACCCTCATCATCATCAATCGGATTTAATGAGCGCTTACTGTGTGCAGAGCACTGTACTAAGCGCTTGGGAAGTACAAGTTGGCAACATATAGAGACAGTCCCTACCCAACAGTGGGCTCACAGTCTAAAAGGGGAACAAAACCAAACATACTAACAAAATAAAATAAATAGAATAGATACGTACAAGTAAAATAAATAGAGTAATAAATATGTACAAACATATATACATATATACAGGTGCTGTGGGGAAGGGAAGGAGGTAAGATGGGGGGGATGGAGAGGAGGACATATAGAGACAGTCCCTACCCAACAGTGGGCTCACAGTCTAGAAGGGGGAGACAGAGAACGAAACCAAACATACTAACAAAATAAAATAAATAAAATAGATATGTACAAGTAAAATAAATAGAGTAATAAATATGTACAAACATATGTACATATATACAGGTGCTGTGGGGAAGGGAAGGAGGTAAGATGGGGGGATGGAGATGGGGACGAGGGGGAGAGGAAGGAAGGGGACAACCTGATCACCTTGTAACCTCCCCAGCGCTTAGAACAGTGCTTTGCACATAGTAAGCGCTTAATAAATGCCATCATCATCATCATCAAGGGGCTCAGTCTGGGAAGGCTTCCTGGAGGAAGTGAGCTCTCAGTAGGGTCTTGAAGGGAGGAAGCGAGCTAGCTTGGCAGATGGGCAGAGGGAGGGCATTCCAGGCCCGGGCCCCGGATCTTTCCGCTAAGCCAGACCACCTCCTGTTTGGTGCCTGGGCTGGAAAGACCCCATTCACCCCCCAAAAGCAGCCCCATCTGCGGGAAGACCTCACACTCCAGCCTTTCTGACCCACTGGCCGGGAACCCACCTGGTGGGGGAGATTCCTCAAAAACCTCCAATGGCTACCAATCAATCTGCGCATCAGGCAGAAACTCCTCACCCTGGGCTTCCAGGCTGTCCATCCCCTCGACCCTCCGCTCCTCTGCCGCTAATCTCCTCACCGTACCTCGTTCTCGCCTGTCCCACAATCGACCCCCGGCCCACATCATCCCCCGGGCCTGGAATGCCCTCCCTCTGCACATCCGCCAAGCTAGCTCTCTTCCTCCCTTCAAGGCCCTACTGAGAGCTCACCTCTTCCAGGAGGCCTTCCCAGACTGAGCCCCTTCCTTCCTCTCCCCCTCGTCCCCCCCTCCATCCCCCATCTTACCTCCTTCCCTTCCCCACAGCACCTGTATATATGTATATATGTTTGTACATATTTAGACTGTGAGCCCACTGTTGGGTAGGGACTGTCTCTATATGTTGCCAATTTGTACTTCCCAAGCGCTTAGTACAGTGCTCTGCACATAGTAAGCGCTCAATAAATACGATTGATGATGATGATTTATTACTCTATCTATTTATTTTATTTGTACATATCTATTCTATTTATTTTATTTTGTTAGTATGTTTGGTTTTGTTCTCTGTCTCCCCCTTTTAGACTGTGAGCCCACTGTTGGGTAGGGACTGTCTCTAGATGTTGCCATCTTGTACTTCCCAAGCGCTTAGTACAGTGCTCTGCACACAGTAAGCGCTCAATAAATACGATTGATGATGATGATGAAGGCGGACCCACCCGGGCCCGGCTGTGGGCAGTGGGAGAGGGCAGGGTGACCCTGGACCACAGCTGGGGAAGGGGCGGGGTGGGAGGCGCGACTCCAGGGATGGCTGGATCGCGTCCCGGACCTTCCAACGCCACGTTCCGACAAGCAGCTGGAAAAGTCGGCAGCGCCCCTGACTCATTGGAGCAGCCGGGAAAATACTGAAGAAGGGTTTCCTGGGAGAAGGGGGTCTGGGCACCCCTTCCCTCCACTGCACTGCTCACCGCCCTTCGGCAAGGTTCATCTTCCCCTCTCAAAACTGGCAACACACCTCCTTGCCCATCTTTAGATTTTTGAGAAGCAGCGTGGCTCAGTGGAAAGAGCCCGGGCTTTGGAGTCAGAGGTCGTGGGTTCAAATCCCGGCTCCGCCAACGGTCAGCTGTGTGACTTTGGGCCAGTCACTTCACCTCTCTAGGCCTCAGTGACCTCATCTGTGAGCCCACTGTTGGATAGGGACTGTCTCTATATGTTGCCAATTTGGACTTCCCAAGCGCTTAGTACAGTGCTCTGCACATAGTAAGTGTTCAATAAATACGATTGATGATGATGATGATGAAATGAGGACGAAGACTGTGAGCCCCCCGTGGGACAACCTCGTCACCTTGAAACCTCCCCAGCGCTTAGGACAGTGCTTTGCACATAGTAAGTGCTTAATAAATGCCATTATTATTAATCTTTTGGGCTCCAGCTGGGGGCAGTTCAACTTCAGGGATTCCCCTCCCCTTTTCCCCTATTTATTTATTCCCCTATTTATTTATTTTACTTGTACATATCCATTCTATTTATTTTATTTTGTTAGTATGTTTGGTTTTGTTCTCTGTCTCCCCCTTTTAGACTGTGAGCCCACTGTTGGGTAGGGACTGTCTCTATATGTTGCCAACTTGGACTTCCCAAGCGCTTAGTACAGTGCTCTGCACAAAGTAAGCCCTCAATAGATACGATTGATTGATTGATTGATTCCCCGTGCCTCAGTTCCCTCATCTATAAAATGGGGATTAAGACTGCGAGCCCTATGTGGGACAGGGACTGTGTCCAACCTGATTAGTTTGTAGCTACCCCAGCACTTAGAACAGTGCTTCACAAATAGTAAGCGCTTAACAAATATCATCATTATTATTATTCATTTTTTATGATATTTGTTAAGCGCTTACTACACGCCCGGCCCTAAATGCTGGGGTAGATACAAGCTAATTAGGTTGGACCCAATCTCTGTCCCACACAGTTTTGACCCCTATTTTACAGGTGAGGGAACTGAGGTCCAGGGAAGTGAAATGATCTACCCAAGGTCATATAGCTGACGAGTGGCAGAGCCAGGATTAGAGAAGCAGCGTGGCTCAGTGGAAAGAGCCCGGGCTTTGGAGTCAAAAGTCATGGGTTCAAATCCCGGCTCCGCCACTTGTCAGCTGGGTGACTTTCGGCGGCAAGTCACTTAACTTCCCTGTGCCTCATTTACCTCATCTGGAAAACGGGGATTAAGACTGTGAGCCCCATGTGAGACAACCTGATTATCTTGTAACCTCCCCAGTGCTTAGAACAGTGCCTTGCACATAGTAAGCGCTTAATAAATGCCATCATTATTAACCCAGGTGCTCTGAGTCCCAGGCTCATGCTCTTTCCACTAGGCCATGCTGCTTCTCCCAGCCTCATTCATTCATTCAATCATATTTATCGAGCGCTTACTGTGTGCAGAGCACTGTACTAAGCACTTGGGAGAATACAATATAACCATTTCTTACTCATCCCACCAACTCCCCTCATCCCAGTGCCCCCCAGCATGGAAAACGGAGCTGCCGGAGGCGTGTTTTGATGGGGACTCCTAGAGAACGCCATTTCCTGAGTCACCAAACTATTTCCCTCTCCCACGGCACCAGTCCGCCCCATCCCAAAAGGCATGGAGCCATTGACTGAGTCACTCGGGCCCCTTGTGGGGACGAGGTGGCCACAAAACTGGCATCCAGGGCTACTAGCGACCACAGCTTTTGACTCTCGTCATTTTTTTGTTCTTTTTGGTATTTGTTGAGCGCTTCCTACGTGCCAGGCACTGTAGGAAGCGCTGGGGTAGATACAAGTTAATCAGGTTGGACACAGTCCCCGTCCCACATGGGATTTTGCAGTCTTCATCCTGATTTTCCAGATGGGGTAACTGCCGCCCAAAGAAGCAAAGTGGCGGAGCCAGGATTAGAACCCAGGTCCTTCTGATTCCCAGGCCCAGGCTCTATCCACTAGGCCATAGGGAAGGTGTCTGCTTATTGTTATATCGTACTGTCCCAAGCGCTTAGTACAGTGCTCTGCACACAGTCAGCTCTCAAGGGAAGCAGCGTGGCTTAATGGAAAGAGCATGTGCTTGGGAGTCAGAGGTCATTCGTCGTGGGTGCGAATCCCGGCTCTGCCACTTGTCAGCTGGGTGACTTTGGGCAAATCACTTCACTTCTCTGGGCCTCCGTTACCTCATCTGTAAAATGGGGATTAAGACAGTGAGGCCCATGTGGGACAGCCTGATGACTTTGTATCTACCCCAGTGCTTAAAACAGTGCTTGGCACATATTAAGCGCTTAACAAATGCCATCATCACAATCATCATCATCATCCTCAATAAATACGATTGAGCGAATGAATGAATGCTTCTGAACAGCCCACGGCTTTCGCCTCCCTCGGGGGGCAAATAATTCATTTTCACCATTATGAGACTGAACATCCTACAGCATTCAATCAATCAATGGCATTTATTGAGCGCTTATTGGGTACAAAGCACTGTACTAAGCATTTGGGAGAGAACACTACAATACCAGGAAAACTAGAGATTACGGATTAGATTGCGAGCCCCTTGAGGGGCAGGGACCTTGCTCACTTTCCACCTGTATATTCTTTCCCAGGGCTTAGTAGTCAGCTGGGTGACTTTGGGCAAGTCACTTCACTTCTCTGGGCCTCAGTTACCTCATCTGTAAAATGGGGATTAAGACAGTGAGGCCCACGTGGGACAGCCTGATGACTTTGTATCTACCCCAGTGCTTAAAACAGTGCTTGGCACATAGTAAGCGCTTAACAAATGCCATCATCACAATCATCATCATCAATAAATACGATTGAGCGAATGAATGAATGCTTCTGAACAGCCCACGGCTTTCGCCTCCCTCTGGGGGCAAATAACTCATTTTCACCATTATGAGATGCCCTACAGCATTCAATCAATCAATGGCATTTATTAAGCGCTTATTGGGTACAAAGCACTGTACTAAGCATTTGGGAGAGAACACTACAATACCAGGAAGACTAGAGATTACGGATTAGATTGCGAGCCCCTTGAGGGGCAGGGACCTTGCTCACTTTCCACCTGTATATTCTTTCCCAGTGCTTAGTAGTCAGCTGTGTGACTTTGGGCAAGTCACTTAACTTCTCTGTGCCTCAGTTACCTCATCTGTAAAATGGGGATTAAAGACAGTGAGGCCCATGTGGGACAGCCTGATGACTTTGTCTCTTCCTCAGCGCTTAGAACAGTGCCTTGCACATAGTAAGCACTTAACAAATACCAAAATTATTATTATTATTATTGTGCTGTGCACCCAGCAAGATCTTAATAAATATTATTATTACTACTACTAGAGGGATTTACTACAGAGACCCCTAGTGCAAAGAGCAAAGGGCTGGGAGTGAGGTGCGGTGATTGACTGATAGATTGATTGATTGATTGATCGGAGGCCCCATCCAATTCTATTTATTTCTATTGTTGCCTGTTTACCTATTTTGATGTGTATATATCTATAATTCCATTTATTTATATTGATGCCTGTTTATTTGTTTTGATGTCTGTCATCCCCCCCTTCTAGACTGTAAGCCCAGTGTGGGCAGGGATTGTTTCTCTTCATTGCTGAATTATACCTTCCAAGCGCTTAGTACAGTGCTCTGCACACAGTAAGCGCTCAATAAATACTATTGATTGATTAGTACAGTGCTCTGCGCACGGTAAGCGCTCAATAAATATGATCGAATGAATTCCCAGAGCCAGGAAAAGGCCCGACCCCCAATAATGGCGTAGGGGATAGAACACAGGCCTGGGAATCAGAAGGTCTTGAGTTCTAACTCCGGCTCCTCCCCTCGTCTGCTGTGTGATCTGGGGCAAGTCGCTTCACTTCTCCGTGCCTCAGCTGCCTTATCTGTAAAATGGGGATCGAGACTGTGAGCCCCACGTGCGGCGGGGATTGCGGCCAACCCGATTTGCTTGTATCCACCCCAGCACTTAGTGCAGGGCCTAGCACATAGGAAGCACTTAATCCATCAATCAATCAATCAATTGTATTTATTGAGCGCTTACTGTGTGCAGTACAAGTTGGCAACATATAGAGACGGTCCCTACCCAACAGTGGGCTCACAGTCTAAAAGACTTAGAACAGTGCTTTGCACATAGTAAGCACTTAATAAATGCCATCATTATAAAAGACTTAACAAATGCCATTGTTATTATTATTATTATAATAATAACAATGCCCATCCCTATGGGCATCCCAATGCCCATCCCTCTGCCCATCCGCCAAGCTAGCTCTCTTCCTCCCTTCAAGGCCCTGCTGAGAGCTCACCTCCTCCAGGAGACCTTCCCAGACTGAGCCCCTTCTTTCCTCTCCCCCTCGTCCCCCTCTCCATCCCCCCGTCTTACCTCCTTCCCTTCCCCACAGCACCTGTATATATGTATATATGGTTGTACATATTTATTACTCTATTTATTTATTTATTTATTTATTTATTTTACTTGTACATTTCTATCCTACTTATTTTATTTTGTTGGTATGTTTGGTTCTGTTCTCTGTCTCCCCCTTTTAGACTGTGAGCCCACTGTTGGGTAGGGACTGTCTCTATGTGATGCCAATTTGTACTTCCCAAGCGCTTAGTACAGTGCTCTGCACATAGTAAGCGCTCAATAAATACGATTGATTGATTGATTGATTGATTGATTATTATTATTATTATTTAACGGCACTTCCGGCCCTTCCCTCTGCCCACCCCCCATCCCAGCCCCCAGGATGGAGGTGAGGATTGCACAACTGTTAATAGAAGCAGCTGCACAGGATACGGAATGAGGCGGGGTTCCCCATCCCCATAGAGACAGAGGAAGTTTTCAGCTAGACTCCACACAAGGAAAAAAAAAACAAAAAAAAACCAAAACTGGTCCACCAACGTCTTGACATTTCAGATCAGGGTTCCCAACAAAGACTCATCGCCGTGGCAACCAGAACCACAAGCTAATTGCTGAAAATCCGGGCTCGGATTTGGGATGGCGGCCAGGGAAATGGAAAGGAAATAAATAAGTGAATGAATGAGAAACACCAGGGCTTTTTTTTTTTTTAAAAACCTCCCACTTTAACTCTGGGAGAGGAATGTGCCGGGAGGTTTGGGTGGGAGGGAAAGGGGTGCGTGTACACGTGTGTGAGAGGGGGTGGGGGGCATCTGTGTGCTGCATGTGGATGTGTGTCCCTGTGCGGTGTGTGGGTGCGCTTTATTTTAAAAAATGAAGTCTTCCCACTAACCTTTCTCCCCCCAAGCGTAGTACCACTCGGCTTTCTCGGGTACCACCCCGGCACTGCCAGCTGGCATCGAGCCCGCGCCATCCCGGTCCCTGGCACGGGCCGTCCACGTGCGGTCAGCGCGGCCGCGTCCTCATCCGCGTTCCCAATCCCAGCCCAGACTGCGGCTTTCCGGGCCGGGGGGAGGTGGAGGACGTGACGGGCTGTTCGGCTCCTGCCCCTTATTAATAATAATAATTGTATCATCATCATCAATCGTATTTATTGAGCGCTTACTGTGTGCAGAGCACTGTACTAAGCGCTTGGGAAGTACAAATTGGCAACATATAGAGACGGTCCCTACCCAACATTGGGCTCACAGTCTAAAAGAACTGTAGTATTCATTAAGCCCTTACTCGGTGCCCAGTACTGTACTAAGTGCTGGAGTTCATATAAACTAAGCAGATTGGACACAGGCCCTGTCCCACATGAGTCTTGCAGTCTTCATCCCCATTTTACAGATGGGGGAACTGAGGCAGAGAGCAGTGAAGTGACCGGCCCAAGGTCACACAGCAGAGAAGTGGCGGGGTGAGGAGTCGGTCCATCTGACTCCCGGGCCCAGGCTCTATCCATTATCATTATCATCATCAATTGTATTTATTGAGCGCTTACTATGTTCAGAGCACTGTACTAAGCGCTTGGGAAGTACAAATTGGCAACATATAGAGACAGTCCCTACCCAACATTGGGCTCACAGTCTAAAAGAATTGTAGTATTCATTAAGCCCTTACTCGGTGCCCAGTACTGTACTAAGTGCTGGAGTCCATATAAACTAATCAGATTGGACACAGGCCCTGTCCCACATGAGTCTTGCAGTCTTCATCCCCATTTTACAGATGGGGGAACTGAGGCAGAGAGAAGTGAAGTGACGGGCCCAAGGTCACACAGCAGAGAAGTGGCGGGGTGAGGAGTCAGTCCATCTGACTCCCGGGCCCAGGCTCTATCCATTATCATCATCATCATCATCATCGTCATCATCAATCGTATTTATTGAGCGCTTACTATGTGCAGAGCACTGTACTGAGCGCTTGGGAAGTACAAATTGGCAACATAGAGAGACAGTCCCTACCCAACAGTGGGCTCACAGTCTAAAAGGGGAAGACAGAGAACAAAACCAAACATACTAACAAAATAAAATAAATAGAATAGAAATGTACAAGTAAAATAAATAAATAAATAGAGTAAATCATCATCATCAATCGCATTTATTGAGCGCTTACTGTGTGCAGAGCACTGTACTAAGCGCTTGGGAAGTCCACTGCTTCTCCAGCCAGCTCGTAGTTAGCCCTTACGCTAAGCACTGGTGTAGTCCTAGAACAATCAGATCGGACACAATAAGCGCTTAATAAATGCTATCGTTATTATTATTTTTATTACCCCATTCTCCCAGCCCTGAGATTAATAATAATGATGGTAGTTGTTAAGCGCTTACTATGTGCCGAGCACTGTGCTAAGCGCTGGGCCACCATCAAATCAGATTCCACCGTCGAAGAGGGAGAAAGAGCAGAAGATCTTATCCCCATTTTCCTGATGAGAACAATCAGATCGGACACAATAAGCACTTAATAAATGCTATCATTATTATTATTATTATTACCCCATTCTCCCAGCCCTGAGATTAATAATAATTACGGTAGCTGTTAAGCGCTTACTATGTGCCGAGCACTGTTCTAAGCGCCGGGCCACCATCAAATCAGATTCCACCGTCGAAGAGGGAGAAAGAGCAGAAGGTCTTATCCCCATTTTCCTGATGAGAACAATCAGATCGGACACAATAAGCGCTTAATAAATGCTATTGTTATTATTATTATTATTACCCCATTCTCCCAGCCCTGAGATTAATAATAATTACGGTAGTTGTTAAGCACTTATTGTGTGCCGAGCACTGTGCTAAGCGCCGGGCCACCATCAAATCAGATTCCACCGTCGAAGAGGGAGAAAGAGCAGAAGATCTTATCCCCATTTTCCTGATGAGAACAATCAGATCGGACACAATAAGCGCTTAATAAATGCTATCATTATTATTATTATTATTACCCCATTCTCCCAGCCCTGAGATTAATAATAATTACGGTAGCTGTTAAGCGCTTACTATGTGCCGAGCACTGTTCTAAGCGCTGGGCCACCATCAAATCAGATTCCACCGTCGAAGAGGGAGAAAGAGCAGAGGATCTTATCCCCATTTTCCTGATGAGGAAACTGAGGCCCAGAGAGGTTAAGTGACTAGCCCAAGGTCATACAGCAGGCCAGTGGCAGAACTGACATGAGAATCCTTGATCTTGTCTTCTGACTAAGCTGCAGAGGTCTTCAAAGTCCCACAGGCCTTGGATGACTCCAAAAGTAGAAGATTTCGGGAAATTCCTCGAATCGAATGGATTAATCTAGAGGATACTGTCATGCTATGTTGCCAACTTGTACTTCCCAAGCGCTTAGTACAGTGCTCTGCACACAGTAAGCGCTCAATAAATACGACTGATTGATGGGATGAAACTCAGAGACCGGGGCTCTAGGGCTGAGAAGCGGCGTGACCTATTGGATTGTGCACGGGCCTGAGAATCAGAAGGACCTGGGTTCGAATTCCGGCTCCACCACTCGTCTGTTGCGTGACCTTGGGCAAGTCACTTCACTTCTCTGGACCCCAGTTACCTCATCTTGGAAAGTGGGGATAAAGACTGTGAGCCCACTGTTGGGTAGGGACCGTCTCTATATGTTGCCAGCTTGGACTTCCCAAGCGCTTAGTACAGTGCTCTGCACACAGTAAGCGCTCAATAAATACGACTGAACGAATGAATGAATGAATTCCTGGCCTCTTCTGGCTAGGAGCAGAGTGGACTGATCCAGGATGGTGTGTGGGGTGGCCACTTGGCAGTGGGCGGCCAGAACAGGGTAAGTGGAGTCGGCATCCCCACCGCCCGGCTTCGTAAACGGGCGAGCCCATAATAATGATGGCATTTGTTAAGCCCTTACTATGTGCAAAGCACTGTTCTAAGCGCTGGGGAGGTTACAAGGTGATCAGGTTGTCCCACGGGGGGCTCACAGTCTTAAACCCCATTTTACAGATGAGACAACTGAGGCACAGAGAAGTGAAGTGACTTACCCAAAGTCACACAGCTGACAAGTGGCAGAGCCGGGACTTGAACCCATGACCTCTGACTCCAAACCCCGGGCTCTTTTCCACTGAGCCACGCTGCTTCTCAGAGCCCATCCCTCTGAGACTATCCTAAGATAGAAGAGAAGCAGAGAAGCAGCGTGGCTCAGTGGAAAGAGCCCGGGCTTTGGAGTCAGAGGTCATGGGTTCAAATCCCAGCTCCGCCCCTTGTCAGCTGGGTGACTTTGGGCAAGTCACTTCACTTCTCTGGGCCTCCGTGAACTCATCTGGAACATTTATTTATTTATTTTACTTGTACATTTCTATCCTACTTATTTTATTTTGTTGGTATGTTTGGTTCTGTTCTCTGTCTCCCCCTTTTAGACTGTGAGCCCACTATCGGGTAGGGACTGTCTCTATGTGATGCCAATTTGTACTTCCCAAGCGCTTAGTACAGTGCTCTGCACATAGTAAGTGCTCAATAAATACGATTGATTGATTGATTGATTGATTGACTGTGAGCCCCGCGTGGGACAACCTGATCACCTTGTATCCCCCCCAGTGCTTAGAACAGTGCTTGGCACATAGTAAGCGCTTAACAAATGCCATCATCATCATCATCATCATCAATCGTATTTATTAAGCGCTTACTATGTGCAGAGCACTGTACTAAGCGCTTGGGAAGTACAAATTGGCAACCTATAGAGAGAGTCCCTACCCAACAGTGGGCTCACAGTCTAAAAGGGGGAGACAGAGAACAAGACCAAACATCCTAACAAAATAAAATATATAGAATAGATATGTACAAATAAAATAGAGTAATAAATATGTACAAACATATATACATATATACAGGTGCTGTGGGGAAGGGAAGGAGGTAAGATGTCATCATTATAATTATAATTATCATTATCATTATCCTGAAGAGAGAGTGAAGCTGAGGCGGGGGTCGTGCCCTTGTAATGAGGGCAGCCAGGTTGAGGACACGCTGGGCAACCAGCGGAGGGGACTTTGAGAGGCGATCAATAACTGGGAGGGACTTCCTCTGGACCCTGGCATGACCCCTCTCGCCCCCCGGGCCCCCGTGCCGATTGGCTACTTCCCCCTTTTAGACTGTGAGCCCACTGTTGGGTAGGGACCGTCTCTATATGTTGCCAATCTGTACTTCCCAAGCGCTTAGTACAGTGCTCTGCACACAGGAAGCGCTCAATAAACACGATTGATGATGATGATGATGACCCACCAGGTGTAGCTGGGGCTTAAGCCTGAACGCCCCCCCCAACCCCGAGCTCCCTAGACTGTAAACTCCTCACGGGCAGGGAACGTGACTACTAACTCTATTATACTGTCATCATCAATCATCAATCGTATTTATTGAGCGCTTACTGTGTGCAGAGCACTATACTAAGTGCTTGGGAAGTCCAAATTGGCAACCTATAGAGACAGTCCCTACCCAACAGTGGGCTCACAGTCTAAAAGGGGAACAAAACCAAACATACTAACAAAATAAAATAAATAAAATAGATATGTACAAGTAAAATAAATAGAGTAATAAATATGAACAAACATATATACACATATGCAGGTGCTGCGGGGAAGGGAAGGAGGTAAGATGGGGGGGTGGAGAGGGGGACGAGGGGGAGAGGAAGGAAGGGGCTCAGTCTTGTCCTCTCCCAAGCGCTCAATACAGTGCCCTGCAGAGAGTAAGCGTTCACTAAATACCACCGAACGATCGATCAAACCCCTCCATTCACCCCTCCATCGGCAGTGGCTCCCGTCCTCCTGAGAACTTTGAACCCCCTCCCAGGGCCGGTCCCCTAACCCCTGTGTCTCTCAGTCAGCCGAGTCCAGCATCATTGATTGATTTTTATTTACTCGAGGCGTCTATTAAGCCTGCGCCTGAGCTCTGGGGTAGCCACAGAATCAATCAATCAGTCAGTCGTATTTATTGAGCGCTTACTATGTGCAGAGCACTGTACTAAGCGCTTGGGAAGTACAAATTGGCAATACATAGAGACAGTCCCTACCCAACAGTGGGCTCACAGTCTAAAAGGGGGAGACAGGGAACAAAACCAAACATACCAACAAAATAAAATAAATAGGATAGAAATGTACAAGCAAAATAAATAAATAAATAGAGTAATAAATATGTACAACCATATATACATATATACAGGTGCTGTGGGGAAGGGAAGGAGGTAAGATGGGGGATGGAGAGGGGGACGAGGAGGAGAGGAAGGAAGGGGCTCAGTCTGGGAAGGCCTCCTGGAGGAGGTGAGCTCTCAGTAGGGCCTTGAAGGGAGGAAGAGAGCTACAATCAGGGTGGGCACAGGCTCCGTCCCACTCGGGATTCTCATTCTACATGGGAGAACAGGTGTTTTATCCCCATTTTACAGAGCAGGGGATGGTAGCCCAGAGAGGTTAAGTGACCGGCCCAAGGTCACACGGCATTTCAGGGGCCGGAACAGAATTAGAACTCATGTCCTCTGCGCTTCCAGCCCGCTGTTTCCCCCTTTCTTCCCTCCCGAGGCCCACTGCCCCACTTTTAGGTTGGAAGGGCAGACTCTGCCCAAATCCCCCTCGGGGCTCCTTCCCCCACCTATTTTATTTTGTAGTATGTTTGGTTTTGTCTCCCCCTTTTAGACTGTGAGCCCACTGTTGGGTAGGGACCGTCTCTATATGTTGCCAATTTGGACTTCCCAAGCGCTTAGTACAGTGCTCTGCACACAGTAAGCGCTCAATAAATACGATTGATGACGAAATGCTAGAGAAGCAGTGTGGCCTGGCGGGAAGAGCACGGGCATCAGAGCCGGAGGACCTGGGTTCTAATCCCGTTCTCCCACCTGTCTGCTGTGTGACCTTGGACAAGTCACTTCACTTCTCTGTGCCTCAATTCCCTCATCTGTAAAATAGGGATTAAGACTGTGAACCCCAAGTGGGACAGGGACCGTGTTTAATTCGATTAGCTTGTATATTTATTTATTTTACTTGTACATATCCCTTTTATACTGTGAGCCCACTGTTGGGTAGGGACTGTCTCTATGTGTTGCCAATTTGTATTTCCCAAGCGCTTAGTACAGTGCTCTGCACATAGTAAGCGCTCAATAAATACGATTGATGATGATGATTTACCCCATCGCATAGTACAGTGCCCAGCACACAGTAAGCGCATTAACTGCGTTGCCAACTTGTACTTCCCAAGCGCTTAGTACAGTGCTCTGCACACAGTAAGCGCTCAATAAATATGATTGAATGAATTGACAAATATTGTGAAAAAAATAAAGTGCTCAGGAGTTTGAACCCGGACAAAGTGACTTTAGGACAAAATCAGAGTTCAGTGGGGCCACGTTTCTTCTTACACAACTACCCCCGGGCTGGATAAACAGATACAATCAATCAACCAGAGGTATTTAGCGAGCACTTTTTCTGTGCAGAGCACTGTACTGAGCTCTCCAGAGAGGACGACAGAGTTGGTAGACATGTTCCCTGCCCTTAAGGAGCTGACAATTTAGCGATACTTTTGGACCGCTGTCCCATATAATAATAATAATAATAATAATAATGGCATTTATTAAGCGCTTACTATGTGCAAAGCACTGTTCTAAGCGCTGGGGAGGTTACAAGGTGATCAGGTTGTCCCAGGGGGGACTCACAGTTTTAATCCCCATTTTACAGATGAGGTAACTGAGGCACAGAGAAGTCAAGTGACTTTGCCCAAAGTCACACAGCTGACAACTGGCGGAGCCGGGATTTGAACCCATGACCTCTGACTCCAAAGCCCACGCTCTTTCCACTGAGCCACGCTTTCCACGGAGTCAAGCCCATATAGGGGTTCTAATCCCAGCTCTGCCGCTTCATCATCATCGATCGTATTTATTGAGCGCTTACTGTGTGCAGAGCACTGTACTAAGCGCTTGGGAAGTACAAGTTGGCAACACATAGAGACAGTCCCTACCCACCAGTGGGCTCACAGTCTAAAAGGGGGAGACAGAGAACAAAACCAAACATACCAACAAAATAAAATTAATAGAATAGATACGTACAAGTAAAATAAATAAATAAATAGAGTAATAAATATGTACAAGCATATATACATATATACAGATTGGACATAGTCCTGCCTCACTTTTTGCTGTGTGTCCTTGAGCAAGTCACTTACCCTCTCTGGGCCTTGGTTCCCTCATATGTAAAATGGGGGCTCCATATCATCATCAATCGTATTTATTGAGCATTTACTATGTGAAGAGCACTGTACTAAGCGCTTGGGAAGTACAAATTGGCAACATATAGAGACAGTCCCTACCCAACAGTGGGCTCACAGTCTAAAAGGGGGAGACAGAGAACAAAACCAAACATACTGACAAAATAAAATAAATAGAACAGATATGTACAAATAAATTAAATAAATAAATAAATAGAGTAAAAAAAAATATGTACAAACATATATACATATATACAGGTGGATACATATATATGCACCCTCCCTTCCCTTAGGTTGTGACCCTGGGTGGGACAGAGACTTTGTCTGACCTGATTATCTTGTAACTACCCCAGCAGTTAGGTGGGTTGTGTTTAATAACATCATTATTATTATCAAAACCATTAGCAACCAGAGGTAACGGGAAATGCAAATTCCTTTAATTAGCATGAAAGTACCTTGAGGACAGGGGCTGAGGGAGACCATCAACAGGCCCATTGTATTTATGGAGCACTTACTGCTACCAATACTAAGCACTGTACTGATCACCCATTTTGGGGCAGTGTGCTGTACTGAACCCTTCAGGGAATGCATCAGAAACAAAAGAGGCCTTTTCTGTCCTTGGGGAGTTTGCAATCTACTGGGAGAAACAGATAAAAGTGAGCAGACAAAGAACAAGGATAAAATCGGTAGGAATAAGGAATGTCCAGATGGACTATTGGAATAAATAATTATACAACTGATAAACAGAAATACATAATTACAGACTGGGGCAGGAAGATAAATCCATACGGGCTGCTAGATTGATTCAACTCAGAATATTGGGAATTAAGCAGAGAAGGCTTTCTAGAATAGGTGGGCTTTTCAGGAGGGCTTTGAAGATGGGGAGAGTTGGGGGTTAGGGGGTTTGGAGGGGAAGTGAAGTGTTCCAGGAAGGAGGAAAGGACAGGGGTAAAGGCCAAGGGATAGTCAAGATTGAGGCACAGTGGGAAAGTCATCTTGGGAAGAATAAAGAGTGTGAGCTGGTATGTAGTGCGAGAAGAGAGTTGTTGAGTAAGAGGAGCTACTGGAGAGCCTTGAAGTCAATCATCATCATCATCATCAATCATATTTATTGAGTGCTTACTGTGTGCAGAGCACTGTACTAAGCGCTTGGGAAGTCCAAGTTGGCAACATATAGAGACAGTCCCTACCCAACAGTGGGCTCACAGTCTAAAAGGGGGAGACAGAGAACAAAACCAAACATACTAACAAAATAAAATAAATGGAATAGATAGGTACAAGTAAAATAAATAAATAGAGTAACAAATATGTACAAACCCCCCCACAAAGCATCCCACACTCACTCAGCCCGTGGTCCCTGGTGAGGGCCAAAAATGCAACCATAGCACCCCTTTCCAACAGGTAATCTCCTAATTCTGCTTTCCCCCCACCAAGATATTAAAATTAAAAAAAAAAAAAACCCAAATTAGAGCCATGATCCCACCAAGCAGGCAGGGCTTGTCCTAGCAAGGGACTTTCCTTAGAAGGAACTAAGACGTCTTGTATGAGCTCTTAATGATTTGGGAAGGGAAGCTGAGTGTCTCTTTACTGTAATTCTAGCAGCTAAATTATTCATCTCAAACAGCAGTCGGAGAGCGGATGGGGATCGGAAGGGGTTGGAGGGGGCAGTTCTTCTTATATGTTGCCAACTTGTACTTCCCAAGCGCTTAGTACAGTGCTCTGCACGCAGTAAGCGCTTAATAAATATGATTGATTGATTGATTGATTGATTGATTCTACCTCACCCGGCCCCCCAACAGGGAACAGTCTGAGCTGGATTGGGTGGAGTTGAGAAAGTGATGGAAACCCAGGATTCAAGAAGGGGGAAGGGGAAGGGAATTGGGGAGGGCGTTTATTGTAGAAGTGTCTGTTCCTCCCGGGGCCAGAAACTTTTTTCCCTTACCCAATCTCAGCCCCAGCTGCTCTAGTGAAAGTTGTCCTTTTGCCAAAAAGGGCTGTGTTTGGGGAAGACTAAGGAGAAGAGCGAGTCAGCGCAGAAATCATCATAATAGTCATGCTGTTTCTTAAACGCCCACTCTATATCCAAGCCTTGTACTGAAGACTAAGGAGAAGAGTGAGTTAGTGCAGAAATCATCTCCCTCCCTTCCCCCACAGCACCTGTATATATGTATATATGTTTGTACATATTTTTTTACTCTATTTATTTATTTATTTAATTTATTTCTACATATCTATCCTATTTTATTTTGTTAGTATGTTTGGTTTTGTTCTCTGTCTCCCCCTTTTAGACTGTGAGCCCACTGTTGGGTAGGGACTGTCTCTATATGTTGCCAATTTGGACTTCCCAAGCGCTTAGTAGAGTGCTCTGCACATAGTAAGCGCTCAATAAATACGATTGATGATGATGATGATGATGTTTCTTAAACGCTCATTCTATATCCAAGCCTCGTACTGAAGACTGAGAAGAGCGAGTTAGTGCAGAAATCATCATAATAGTCATGCTGTTTCTTAAACACTCACTCTATATCCAAGCCTTGTACTGAAGACTAAGGAGAAGAGCGAGTTAGTGCAGAAATCATCATAATAGTCATGCTGTTTCTTAAACGCTCACTCTATATCCAAGTCTTGTACTGAAGACTAAGGAGAAGAGCGAGTCAGTGCAGAAATCATCATAACAGTCATGCTGTTTCTTAAACGCTCACTCTATATCCAAGCCTTGTACTGAAGACTAAGGAGAAGAGCGAGTCAGTGCAGAAATCATCATAATAGTCATGCTGTTTCTTAAACGCTCACTCTATATCCAAGCCTTGTACTGAGGACTAAGGAGAAGAGCGAGTTAGTGCAGAAATCATCATAATAGTCACGCTGTTTCTTAAACACTCACTCTATATCCAAGCCTTGTACTGAAGACTAAAGAGAAGAGCAAGTCAGTGCAGAAATCATCATAATAGTCATGCTGTTTCTTAAACGCTCACTCTATATCCGAGCCTTGTACTGAAGACTAAGGAGAAGAGCGAGTTAGTGCAGAAATCATCATAATAGTCATGCTGTTTCTTGAATGCTCACTCTATATCCAAGCTTTGTACTAAGGGCTGGGGTAGAGACAATCATCATCATCATCATCAATCGTATTTATTGAGCGCTTACTATGTGCAGAGCACTGTACTAAGCGCTTGGGAAGTACAAATTGGCAACATATAGAGACAGTCCCTACCCAACAGTGGGCTCACAGTCTAAAAGACAATCCATTCCAAAGTGTCAGGTACATCAGTCGTTATAATAATAATAATAATACTTGTTAAGCACTATGTGCCAAGCACTGTTCTAAGCGCTATAATTATATAATCATTGATTATTATTAATAATTATGGTATTTGTTATTATATGCCAAGCACCGTATTGAGAGCTGGGGCAGACACAAGATAATCAGATTCCACCTGGCCTCACAGTTTAAGTGGGTGGGAGAACGGGTATATTGAATAATAATAATGATGGCATTTATTAAGCGCTTACTATGTACAAAGCACTGTTCTAAGCACTGGGGGGAGATACAAGGTGATCAGGTTGTCCCACGGGGGGCTCACAGTCTTCATCCCCATTTTACAGATGAGGGAACTGAGGCACAGAGCAGTGAAGTGACTTGCCCAAAGTCACAAAGCTGACAAGCGGCGGAGCTGGGATTTGAACCCATGACCGCCGACTCCAAAGCCCAGGCTCTTTCCACTGAGCCACGCTGCTTCTCCAGCAAAGTCCCTATTTTGCGGATGTGGTAACTGAGGCACAGAGAAGTCAAATGACTTGCCCAAGGTCACCCAGCAAGTAAGAGGCAGAGTTGGGATTAGAATCCAGGTCCTCTGACTCCCAGCTCCGTACTCTTTCCGCTGGGCCACACGGTTTCCCTAATCAATCCATTAACGGTATTTAGTGAGCGCTTACAGTGCACAGAGCACTGGACTGAGCGGGGTTGGGAGAGTGTAATGCAATCGAGTTGGTACTAATAATGATGGCATTTATTAAGCGCTTACTATGTGCAAAGCACTGTTCTAAGCGCTGGGGAGGTCACAAGGTGATCAGGTTGTCCCACGGCGGGGTCACAGTCTTCATCCCCATTTTACAGAAGAGGTAATTGAAGCACAGAGAAGTGAAGTGACTTGCCCAAAGTCACACAGCTGACAATTGGTGGAGCTGGGACTTGAACCCATGACCTCTGACTCCAAAGCCCAGGCTCTTTTCCACTGAGCCACACTGGTAGACATGATCCCAGCCCTCAAGGAGTTTATAATCCAGGGCAGAGATTGGGTTAATCTCTTTTGGAACGACCAGAGGGTCTGGACTAGCAGGAATCTTCCCCTTTTGTTTATTTGTTTGTTTAATCAATCAATCGATCGTATTTATTGAGCACTTACTGTGTGCAGAGCACTGTACTAAGCGCTTGGGAAGTACAAGTTGGCAACATTTAGAGACGGTCCCTACCCCACAGTGGGCTCACAGTCTAAAAAGCAGCGTGGCTCAGTGGAAAGAGCATGGGCTTTGGAGTCAGAAGTCAAGGGTTCAAATCCCGGCTCCGCCAATTGTCTGCTGTGTGACTTTGGGCATGTCACTTCACTTCTCTGTGCCTCAGTTACCTCATCTGTAAAATGGGGATTAAGACAGTGAGCCCCCCATGGGGCAACCTGATCACCTTGTACCCTCCCCAGCCCTTAGAACAGTGCTTTGCACATAGTAAGCGCTTAATAAATGCCATTATGCCAAGGGAGGGGAGAACAGCCGAGCGAAAGGGTGATGCAGAAGGGAGAGAAGAGGAAATGGGTAGGGGACCGTCTCTATATGTTGCCAACTTGTACTTCCCAAGCGCTTAGCACAGTGCTCTGCACACGGTAAGCACTCAATAAATACGATTGATTGATTGATTGATTGAAATGAGGACTTAATCAGGGGAGGCTTCTTGGAGGAGGTGTGATTTCTTTTTTTTCTGACCTTGAAGGCGGGAGAGAAATCATGGTCTGTTGGACTTGAGGAGGGAGGGCATTCGGGGCCAGAGGCAGGGCCTGAGTGATGAAATAGATGAGACTGAGGTACCCCTTTCCTTTATGGAGATGTATGTATGTATGTATGTATGTATGTGTGTATATATATATATATATATTTATTTATTTATTTTACTTGTACATATTTACTACTCTATTTATTGTATTTTGTTAATATGTTTTGTTTTGCTGTCTGTCTCCCCCTTCTAGACTGTGAGCCCGCTGTCGGGTAGGGACCGTCTCTATCTGTTGGCAACTTGTACTTCCCAAGCGCTTAATCCAGTGCTCTGCACACAGTAAGCGCTCAATAAATACGATTGAATGAATGAATGATCATTATTATTGTTATTATTTCCACCCCTCCTCCCGCCATTCAGCTGCAGACCAAGGGATGGTTTCATCTGCTGAGCTCGTATCAAGAGAAGCAGCGTGGCTCAGTGGAAAGGGCCCGGGCTTGGGAGTCAGAGGTCGGGGGTTCAAATCCCGGCTCCGCCACTTGTCAGCTGGGTGACTTTGGGCAAGGCACTTCACTTCTCTGGGCCTCAGTTCCCTCATCTGGAAAATGGGGATGAAGACTGTGAGCCCCGCGTGGGACAACCTGATTACCTTGTATCTACCGCAGTGCTTAGAACAGTGCTTGGCACATAGTAAGCGCTTAACAAATACCAACAATATTATTATCTGCCTGGACTTCTGACTCCCCTTTGCCTCTTCACCTGTTTCTTCCTCTCTCTCTCTCCCCCCTCAGCAGTGCTTCCCAGGCCTTCCCAGACTGAGCCCCTTCCTTCCTCTCCCCCTCGTCCCCCTCTCCATCCCCCCCATCTTACCTCCTTCCCTTCCCCACAGCACCTGTATATACGTATATATGTTTGTACATATTTATTACTCTATTTATTTGTTTATTTTACTTGTACATATCTAGTCTATTTTATTTTGTTAGTATGTTTGGTTTTGTTCTCTGTCTCCCCCTTTTAGACTGTGAGCCCAACGTGGGTAGGGACTGTCTCTATATGTTGCCAATTTGTACTTCCCAAGCGCTTAGTACGGTGCTCTGCACATAGTAAGCGCTCAATAAATACGATTGATGATGACTGATGATGATGCTGAGGGGAAAGAGGAAGAGGAAATGGAAGAAGAGGCAAGAGATGGAGGACGAAAGGGGATGGCGTTGGTGGGGAGGGAGGGTGGGGTCTTTTGACAGGGAGAGGGTGGCATACACTGACTCACTTTCTTGCCTTCTCTTTTCTGTGTTTCTTCGGGATTTTCGTTGAATTTTCGGGAAAGGCCTGGCCCCTTCTCCGTGACTAATATGTTCTTAAACCAAACCCAGAAGGCAGGAGGCCTGGGCTCCCAGCAGGGCAGCCAGGCAGACTGACTGTGACTCATACCTCAGTCCAGCTGGTGAGGGCAGGTGGGGTCGGGAGAGGTGGACGGCATTGACTTTCAGGCCCCCAAACCCAGTCCACTCCCCCGTCCTACACCCCCACTTCTCCGGGGGTCTTTCTGGGGGAGGGGGATGCGGGCAACGAGGTGGAAGGAAGCTGGGATGGGGTCAGTGCCCACTGGGCTGCTCGGATAACCAACGGGCTTGGCGGGGTGCCTGCTTTATTTTTTTTCATTGCATTTGTTAAGTGTCTACAGTGCCAGGCATTGTACTAAGCGCTGGGGTATGTCCAAGCTAATCAGGTCAGACCACAGTTCCTGCCCCACATGGGGTTCAAAGTCTTACTGTTTTGCAGAAGAGGTCACTGAGGACCAGAGAAGTGAAGTAACTTGCCCAAGGTCACACAGAAGAAGCTTGTTGTGGGTAGGGGATGTGCCTGTTTTTGTATTGTACTCACCCAATCAATCAATCAATCGTATTTATTGAGCGCTTACTGTGTGCAGAGCACTGTACTAAGCGCTTGCTCTCGGTACAATGCTCTGCACACAGTAAGCACTCTGGGGGTCTTTCTTGGGGAGGGGGATGCAGGCAACAAGGTGGAAGGAAGCTGGGATGGGGTCAATGCCCACTGGGCTGCTCGGATATCCAACGGGCTTGGCGGGGTGCCTGCTTTCTTTTTTTTTCATTGCATTTGTTGTGTCTACAGTTCCAGGCATTGTACTAAGCGCTGGGGTATGTCCAAGCTAATCAGGTCAGACCACAGTTCCTGCCCCACATGGGGTTCAAAGTCTTACTGTTTTGCAGAAGAGGTCACTGAGGACCAGAGAAGTGAAGTAACTTGCCCAAGGTCACACAGAAGAAGCTTGTTGTGGGTAGGGGATGTGCCTGTTTTTGTATTGTACTCACCCAATTAATCAATCAATCGTATTTATTGAGCGCTTACTGTGTGCAGAGCACTGTACTAAGCACTTGCTCTCGGTACAGTGCTCTGCACACAGTAAGGGCTCTGAGTGGTCTTTCTTGGCGAGGGGGATGCAGGCAACAAGGTGGAAGGAAGCTGGGATGGGGTCAGTGCCCACTGGGCTGCTCGGATATCCAACGGGCTTGGCAGGGTGCCTGCTTTATTTTTTTTCATTGCATTTGTTAAGTGTCTACAGTGCCAGGCATTGTACTAAGCGCTGGGGTATGTCCAAGCTAATCAGGTCAGACCACAGTTCCTGCCCCACATGGGGTTCAAAGTCTTACTGTTTTGCAGAAGAGGTCACTGAGGACCAGAGAAGTGAAGTAACTTGCCCAAGGTCACACAGAAGAAGCTTGTCGTGGGTAGGGGATGTGCCTGTTTTTGTATTGTACTCACCCAAGCTCTCGGTACAGTGCTCTGCACACAGTAAGCACTCTGGGGGTCTTTCTAGGGGAGGGGGATGCGGGCAACGGGGTGGAAGGAAGCTGGGATGGGGTCAGTGCCCACTGGGCTGCTCGGATATCCAACGGGCTTGGCGGGGTGCCTGCTTTCTTTTTTTTCATTGCATTTGTTAAGTGTCTACAGTTCCAGGCACTGTACTAAGCGCTGGGGTATGTCCAAGCTAATCAGGTCAGACCACAGTTCCTGCCCCACATGGGGTTCAAAGTCTTACTGTTTTGCAGAAGAGGTCACTGAGGACCAGAGAAGTGAAGTAACTTGCCCGAGGTCACACAGAAGAAGCTTGTTGTGGGTAGGGGATGTGCCTATTTTTGTATTGTACTCACCCGAGCTCTCGGTACAGTGCTCTGCACACAGTAAGCGCTCTGGGGGTCTTTCTGGGGGAGGGGGATGCGGGCAACGAGGTGGAAGGAAGCTGGGATGGGGTCAGTGCCCACTGGGCTGCTCGGATATCCAACGGGCTTGGCGGGGTGCCTGCTTTATTTTTTTTCATTGCATTTGTTAAGTGTCTACAGTGCCAGGCACTGTACTAAGCGCTGGGGTATGTCCAAGCTAATCAGGTCAGACCACAGTTCCTGCCCCACATGGGGTTCAAAGTCTTACTGTTTTGCAGAAGAGGTCACTGAGGACCAGAGAAGTGAAGTAACTTGCCCGAGGTCACACAGAAGAAGCTTGTTGTGGGTAGGGGATGTGCCTGTTTTTGTATTGTACTCACCTGAGCTCTTGGCACAGTGCTCTGCACACACTAAGCGCTCTGGGGGTCTTTCTGGGGGAGGGGGATGCGGGCAACGAGGTGGAAGGAAGGTGGGATGGGGTCAGTGCCCACTGGGCTGCTCGGATAACCAACGGGCTTGGCGGGGTGCCTGCTTTATTTTTTTTTTCATTGCATTTGTTAAGTGTCTACAGTGCCAGGCACTGTACTAAGTGCTGGGGTAGATCCAAGCTAATCAGGTCAGACCGCAGTTCCTGTCCCGCATGGGGTTCAAAGTCTTACTGTTTTGCAGAAGAGGTCACTGAGGACCAGAGAAGTGAAGTAACTTGCCCAAGGTCACACAGAAGAAGCTTGTTGTGGGTGGGGGATGTGCCTGTTTTTGTATTGTACTCACCCAATCAATCAATCGTATTTATTGAGCGCTTACTGTGTGCAGAGCACTGTACTAAGCGCTTGCTCTCGGTACAGTGCTCTGCACACAGTAAGCGCTCTGGGGGTCTTTCTGGGGGAGGGGGATGCGGGCAACGAGGTGGAAGGAAGCTGGGATGGGGTCAGTGCCCACTGGGCTGCTCGGATACCCAACGGGCTTGGCAGGGTGCCTGCTTTCTTTTTCTTCATTGTATTTGTTAAGTGTCTACAGTGCCAGGCACTGTACTAAGCGCTGGGGTATGTCCAAGCTAATCAGGTCAGACCGCAGTTCCTGCCCCCCGTGGGGTTCAAAGTCTTACTATTTTGCAGAAGAGGTCACTGAGGACCAGAGAAGTGAAGTAACTTGCCCAAGGTCACACAGAAGAAGCTTGTCGTGGGTAGGGGATGTGCCTGTTTTTGTATTGTACTCACCCGAGCTCTTGGTACAGTGCTCTGCACACAGTAAGCGCTCAATAAATACAATCGAGTGACTGACGAGTGGAGGAGGCGGGACTAGAACCCAGGCCCGTGCTCCACTAGACCACGCTGCTTCTGTTTTGCGCCTCCAGCCTGGATCCTTTCTCTGTTCATTCAACCGTATTTATCTCTACCACCGGAGCCCTCTCCCAGCTGGGGATTTTCCTTTACAGTGAGTCATCCTTCCGAGATTCCATGCACCTTCCCTGCTCTTCCTTCTTCCCAGGATAGCAGGCTTGCTTCCCTATCCAAGGCAGGAGGAGAAACTTCACAGGGGAGATCCCAAGGGGCTCCTTGCCCTATCCCCAGAGCCTGGGGAAGCCAGGCAGAAGATGTGGGTTTACTGGATCATCATCAATTGTATTTATTGAGCGCTTACTGCGTGCAGAGCACTGTACTAAGCGCTTGGGATCAGTCAATCAGGGGAATTTATTGGGTGCTGACTGCACGCAGGGCACTGTAGTGAATGCTTAGGAGAGTCCAATAGAGTTGGTAGACATGATTCCTGCCCTCGAGGAGCTTTCAGTCTATTATAAGCTATGTCCATCTCTATTAATTATTTATTTATATTACCACCTGTCTGCCCATCTAGACTTCAAGCTCACTGTGGGCAGGGAATGTGCCTACCAACTCCGTTGACCTCTCCCAAGCGTTTAGTTCAGTGCTCTGCATAGAGTGAGTGCTCACTAAATACAATTAATGGACTGACTGTACGCAGAGCACTGTGCTAAGCGCTTGGGAGAATCCAACAGCTAGCAGACATGATCCCGCCCTCAATTTGCTTACAGTCTACTCTGTGCAGAGCACCGTACCGACAGCCTGGACAAAGATAATAGAGAAGCAGCGTGGCTTAATGGCTACAGCCCGGGCCTGAGAGTCAGAAGGACCTGGGTTCTAATCCCGGCTCCACGACTTGTCTGCTGTGGTACCTTGGACAAGTCATCATCATCATCAACAATTGTATTTATTGAGAGCTTACTGTGTGCCGAGCACTGTACTAAGCGCTTGGGATGTACAAGTTGGCAACATATAGAGACAGGGCCTTGGTTCCTCATCTGTAAAATGGGGATGAAGACCGCGAAGCCCCATGTGGGACAGGGACTTTGTCCAACCTGATTAGCTTGGATCTACTCCAGGGCTTAGAAGAGTGCTCGGCACACAGTAAGTGCTTAACAAGTCCTTCCCTTCCCCACAGCACCTGTATATATGTATATATGTTTGTACATATTTATTACTCTATATTTATTTATTTTACTTGTACATATCTAGTCTATTTATTTTATTTTGTTAGTATGTTTGGTTTAGTTCTCTGTCTCCCCCTTTTAGACTGCGAGCCCACTGGTGGGTAGGGACTGTCTCTAGATGTTGCCAATTTGTACTTCCCAAGCGCTTAGTACAGTGCTCTGCACATAGTAAGCGCTCAATAAATACGATTGATGATGATGAGGAAGTACCATAATAATTATCATTATTATTTGTACATTATTTGTCCATATCTATCCTATTTATTTTATTTTGTTGGTATGTTCGGTTTTGTTCTCTGTCTCCCCCTTTTAGACTGTGAGCCCACTGTTGGGTAGGGACTGTCTCCATGTGTTGCCAATTTGTACTTCCCAAGCGCTTAGTACAGTGCTCTGCACATAGTAAGCGCTCAATAAATACGATTGATGATGATGATTATTTAGTTCGTAGACACGTCCGGTGGCCCCTCTGGCTGTGGGGTGGACACAGAGGGGACAGGAGAAGGATGGGGGGCTTGGGTGGTGAGGTTTGGGACCCTCAGGGCAACAGGATCCTCCCCGGGGGCGGGGTGGTGGGGGAACTGAGGCAGATTTGGTGGGGGGGGGGCGGCCTGAGTCCTGGAACTCCTCCCTTCCACAGGGATGACGGCCAATCCCATTTCTTGGAGCCACGGGGATAGAGTTAACGGGGGCCTTGCCTTTCCCAGAAACACTGGGCAGGGGGTAGGGCCGCTCTCCCCCCAACTGCCCCCCGGGGTGGGACCCTGAGGGTCAGGGGGTCAGAGGCCTCGCTGCCCCCTCCGCCTTTCCCCTTCCATTAAAACTGACCGAAAACATTAGAAAAGCAATAAAAGGAGCAGGCGCCTTGGGAGGCTTGGCTCAAGCCTGGCTGAAACGCCCATTGATCTGCTGTTATTAAAAACAGCAATAACGGGCCTGTCGGGAACTTTCAGGGAGGCTGGCACACTCTCACACTTACTGGAAAGGTTGGGGCTGCGCGTGGAAACGTTTCGATGGATGGCTCGGGATGCCGCCCTTCCCCCCCGGCCACCCGCTCCCCAAGGCGGCCCTCCTTTTTTGGGGGGGGGGGGAGAGCAGGTGGGCCCCCCTGGTTGGCAGTCACCCCTCCGCTGGCGAGTGGCGGTGGGCAGAGGTGGAGCTGGCTGGATTTCATTCAATCCTATTTATTGAGCGCTTACTGTGTGCAGAGCACTGTACTAGGCGCTTGGGAAGTCCAAGTTGGCAACATATAGAGACGGTCCCTACCCAACAGCGGGCTCAATGCCATCATCATACATATCTGCTCTATTTATTTATTTATTTTATTTTGTTAGTATGTTTGGTTTTCTTCTCTGTCTCCCCCTTTTAGACTGTGAGCCCAATGTTGGGTAGGGACTGTCTCTATATGTTGCCAATTTGGACTTCCCAAGCGCTTAGTACACTGCTCTGCACATAGTAAGCGCTCAATAAATACGATTGATGATGATGATCATCATCAAGGCCTCCAGGAGGCCTTCCCAGACTGAGCCCCTTCCTTCCTCTCCCCCTCGTCCCCCTCTCCAACCCCCCATCTTACCTCCTTCCCTTCCCCACAGCACCTGTATAGATGTATATATGTTTGTACATATTTATTACACTATTTATTTATTTTACTTGTACATATCTATTCTATTCATTTTAGTTTGTTAGTATGTTTGGTTGTGTTCTCTGTCTCCCCCTTTTAGACTGTGAGCCCACTGTTGGGTAGGGACTGTCTCTATATGTTGCCAACTTGTACTTCCAAGCGCTTAGTACAGTGCTCTGCACACAGTAAGCACTCAATAAATACGATTGATGATGATGATGATCATCGTTATTATTATTACTCTGAGGAGACCCCTCCCCTCCGAGGAGATTCATTCATTCAATCGTATTTATGGAGCGCTTACCGTATGCAGAGCACTGTACTAAGCACTTGGGAAGTACACATTGGCAACATATAGGGATGGTCCCTACCCAACAGCGGGCTCAGAGCCTCGTCATTATTGTTATTATTATTATCCTGAGGAGATCCCTCCCCTCAGAGGAGATTCACTAAGCGCTTGGGAAGTACAAGTTGGCAACGTATAGGGATGGTCCCTACCCAACAGCGGGCTCAGAGCCTCATCATTATTGTTATTATTATTATCCTGAGGAGATCCCTCCCCTCAGAGGAGATTCATTCATTCAATCGTATTTATTGAGTGCTTACTGTGTGCAGAGCACTGTACTAAGTGCTTGGGAAGTACAAGTTGGAAACATATAGGGATGGTCCCTACCCAACAGCGGGCTCAGAGCCTCATCATTATTGTTATTATTATTATCCTGAGGAGATCCCTCCCCTCAGAGGAGATTCACTAAGCATTTGGGAAGTACAAGTTGGCAACATATAGGGATGGTCCCTACCCAACAGCGGGCTCAGAGCCTCATCATTATTGTTATTATTATTATCCTGAGGAGATCCCTCCCCTCAGAGGAGATTCATTCATTCAATCGTATTTATTGAGTGCTTACTGTGTGCAGAGCACTGCACTAAGCACTTGGGAAGTACAAGTTGGCAACATATAGGGATGGTCCCTACCCAACAGCGGGCTCAAAGCCTCATCATTATTGTTATTATTATTATCTTGAGGAGATCCCTCCCCTCAGAGGAGATTCATTCAATCGCATTTATTGAGCACTTACTGTGTACAGAGCACCGTACTAAGCGCTTGGGAAGTCCAAGTTGGCAACATCTAGAGACGGTCCCTACCCAACAGCGGGCTCAATGCCATCACCATTATTCTTATTACTCTGAGGAGACCCCCTCCCCTCAGAGGAGATTCATTCAATCGCATTTATTGAGCGCTTACTGTGTACAGAGCACCGTACTAAGCGCTTGGGAAGTCCAAGTTGGCAACATCTAGAGACAGTCCCTATCCAACAGCGGGCTCAATGCCATCATCATTATCCTTATTACTCTGAGGAGACCCCCTCCCCTCAGAGGAGATTCATTCTTATCGCATTTATTGAGCGCTTACTGTGTGCAGAGCACTGTACTAAGCGCTTGGGAAGTCCAAGTTGGCAACATCTAGAGATGGTCCCTACCCAACAGCGGGCTCAATGCCATCATCATTATCCTTATTACTCTGAGGAGACCCCCTCCCCTCAGAGGAGATTCATTCTTATCGCATTTATTGAGCGCTTACTGTGTGCAGAGCACTGTACTAAGCGCTTGGGAAGTCCAAGTTGGCAACATCTAGAGATGGTCCCTACCCAACAGCGGGCTCAATGCCATCATCATTATCCTTATTACTCTGAGGAGACCCCCTCCCCTCAGAGGAGATTCATTCTTATCGCATTTATTGAGCGCTTACTGTGTGCAGAGCACTGTACTAAGCGCTTGGGAAGTCCAAGTTGGCAACATCTAGAGATGGTCCCTACCCAACAGCGGGCTCAATGCCATCATCATTATTCTTATTACTCTGAGGAGACCCCCTCCCCTCAGAGGAGATTCATTCTTATCGCATTTATTGAGCGCTTACTGTGTACAGAGCACCGTACTAAGCGCTTGGGAAGTCTAAGTTGGCAACATCTAGAGACGGTCCCTACCCAACAGCGGGCTCAGTGCCATCGTCATTATTCTTATTACTCTGAGGAGACCCCCTCCCCTCAGAGGAGATTCATTCAATCGTATTTATTGGATTTGCCAGGAGGGCACCTCCCCTCACCCACTGGCAGGGTGGGCACTCCCCTCTCCGCCAATTCCGGGCCCTTTTCAGGGGACCCCATTCCCTGCACCCCAGGGAGGAGCCAGGGGCTGCCTGGAATAGGAACAGGGTAGGGGGGAGAGACAGAGCAGAACCTGGACCCCCCCTACCCACCCTTGAAGCTCCCCCAGAAGGGAGACCACGGCTGCCCCAGAGCGAGGTTTTAATCCCGACTCTGCAGCTTGTCTGCTGTGTGGCCTTGGGCAAATAATAATAATAATAATAATGGCATTTATTAAGCGCTTACTCTGTGCAAAGCACTGTTCTAAGCGCTGAGGAGGTTGCAAGGCGATCAGGTTGTCCCACGGTGGGGGGCTCACAGTCTTCATCCCCATTTTCCAGATGAGGTCACTGAGGCCCAGAGAAGTGAAGCGGCTTGCCCAAAGTCACACAGCTGACAAGTGGCAGAGCTGGGCAAATCACTTCACTTCTCTGGACCTCAATTCCCTCATCTGTACAATGGGGTTGAAGACTGAGCCCCACGTGGGACCGGGACTGCGTCCAACCCCATTTGCCTGTGGCCACCCCAGTGTTTCATACAGTGCCTGGCACGGAGTAAGTGCTTAACAAATAATTAATTAATGAGAAGCCAGAAAAATGCCCCCTTGGGATGCCAGCTTGGGGGGAGAGGGATGCAACCTGGGGTTTTTGCCGGAGGTCTGCGCTCTCCCATCGCCCCCAGCCCTGCTCCCCAGCGGCCCCCTCTTTCCGGAAGCTGGCCGGCTGACCATTCCCAACGGATGATTGGGAAGCCAGAGGAAGGCCTTGATGGAAAAACCAGGGGCTTGGACAGGGTCACGGTGAGGAAAGGTCACTTGGGGGGGCGGAAAGTGGTCCCTGCGGCCTCCTGGGGACCCCCATTCCTGGGAGAGGGGGCAATTGAGAGGGAGAAACCCCCTCCCACTCACTGTCCCCCCAGCCCATAACCTGTCAGCTGCTGGAATGTCTTGGGATCAGCAGGGGCACATCCCACAAAAACTCCCCCACCCATCCGGCTGCCGTGCTGAGCCACGCTGCTTCTCCAGTGTGTATTAATAATAATAACAATAATGGCATTTATTAAGCGCTTACTATGTGCAAAGCACTGTTCTAAGTGCTGGGGAGGTTATAAGGTGATCAGGTTGTCCCACGGGGGGCTCACAGTTTTAATCCCCATTTTACAGCCAAGGGAACTGAGGCCCAGAGAAGTGAAGTGACTTGCCCAAAGTCACACAGCTGACAGTTGGCAGAGCTGGGATTCGAACCCCTGACCTCTGACTCCAAAGCCCCCCAGATCAGCAGGTTAATAATAATAATAACAATAATAATAGCGGTATTTGTTAAAGGCGCTTACTACGTGTCAAGCACTGTTCTAAGCATTGGGGGGAATACAAGCTAATCAGGTTGGACGCAGTCCAGGTGCCACCTGGGGCTCAAAGCATCATCAATCGTATTTATTGAGCGCTTACTGTGTGCGGAGCACTGTACTAAGCGCTTGGGAAGTACAAGTTGGCAATGTATAGAGACAGTCCCTACCCAACAGTGGGCTCACAGTTTAAAAGGGGGAGAGCATTAATCCCTATTTTTCAGATGAGAGAGCTGAGGCCCAGGGAAGTAAAGTGACTTGCCCAAGGTCACAGAACCGACAAGCGGCAGAGCCGGGATTGGAACCCAGGTCCTTCTGACTCCCAGGCTCGAGCTCTATCCATTAGACCACCCTGCTTCTTGGTTCATTAGCCCGGCCAATCCATTGGACTACTGGATGCGGCCTCCGGGCTACCTGGAGCTCAGCAGAAGCCATTCATTCATTCATTCGTTCGTTTAATCATCATCATCATCATCAATCGTATTTATTGAGCGCTTACTGTGTGCAGAGCACTGTACTAAGCGCTTGGGAAGTCCAAGTTGGCAACATATAGAGACAGTCCCTACCCAATAGTGGGCTCACAGTCTAATATTTATTTCTTGAATGCTGTACTGAGCACTAGGGAGAGTACAACAGAGAAGCAGCGTGGCTCAGTGGAAAGAGCCCGGGCTTTGGAGTCAGGGGTCATGGGTTCGAATCCTGGCTCTGCCACGTGTCTGCTGTGTGACCTTGGGCAAGTCACTTCACTTCTCTGAGCCTCAGTTCCCTCATCTGTAAAATGGGGATGAAGACTGCGAGCCCCCCATGGGACAACCTGATCACTTTGTATCCCCCTCCCCAGCGCTTAGAACAGTGCCTTGCACATAGTAAGCGCTTAACAAATGCCAACATTATTATTATGACAACAGAACAATAAACAGAGAGATTCCCTGCCCACAAAGAGTTTCTAGTCTAGAGGGGAAACAGGTCTCCCAACTCAGAGAGACGCAAGCAAGGCGAGAGAGGTCTATTGGGTGGCAAGGCTGGGGAAGGGGAAGGAGAAAATTTCACTTTCTCTCTCTTTCTCTCTTTTAATTTTCCTTTTCTGACTCGCCATCTCCCCGGGCCCACTCGCAGACCCACAGCCCGCCCCGGCAGGCCCTGGGGAGGCAGGAGACAGGAGCCCCCCATGCTAAATCAGAGCCAGTCAACTCTCAGTTTCCATCTGTGTGTCGGCGTCCCTCTCGAGAGAGAGGGTTTCTTCTGAAAACGGGCCGGGGAGGGGTGTTCGGGGGCGGCAGGGGGGTGAGAAGGAACTGAAATTGCAGCTCTGAGATGACAGCGGGGATTCCTCGCAGTGGGTGAGAGAAGGGCTTTTTCTTACAGTAAGAGAGAGATTTGAGAATCACGGAGGAAGCTCGAGATGTGAGGGCTGCCACAAACATCAGCTCTGGGCCGCCCTCCCCCTCAACCCCAAGGATCTTAAAATAAGTCCTTTCCCCGGCTCACACACACACATACACCCACACCATCATCATCAATCGCATTTATTGAGCGCTTACTATGCGCAGAGCACTGGACTAAGCGCTTGGGAAGTACAAATTGGCAACATCTAGAGACAGTCCCTACCCACCAGTGGGCTCCCAGTCTAAAAGGGGGAGACGGAGAACAGACCAAACATACTAACAAAATAAAATAAATAGAATAGATATGTACAAATAAAATAAATAAATAGAGTAATAAGTATGTACAAACATACATATATACAGGTGCTGTGGGGAAGGGAATGAGGTAAGATGGGGGGATGGAGAGAGGGACGAGGGGGAGAGGAAGGAAGGGGCTCAGTGTGGGAAGGCCTCCTGGAGGAGGTGAGCTCTCAGCAGGGCCTTGAAGGGAGGAAGAGAGCGAGCTTGGCGGATGGGCAGAGGGAGGGCATGAGAGTTGAAGCTTTCAAACTCTCCCTTCAACCTTCTAGACTCCTTTCAACCCTTCTAGACTGGGAGCCCACTGTTGGGTAGGGACTGTCTCTATATGTTGCCAACTTGGACTTCCCAAGCGCTTAGTACAGTGCTCTGCACACAGTAAGCGCTCAATAAACACGATTGATGGAGTGATTGATTGACTGAGGTAAGGTGGGGGTGGAGAGGGGGAGGAGGGGGGGAGGAAGGAGGGGGGCTCAGTGTGGGAAGGCCTCCTGGAGGAGGTGAGCTCTCAATAGGGCCTTGAAGTGAGGAAGAGAGCTAACTTCTCTGTACCTCAGTGACCTCATCTGTAAAATGGGGATGAAGACTGAGCCCCATGTAGGGCGAGGGGCTGTGTCCAACCTGATGATCTTGTATCTACCCCAGTGCTTAGTACGTAGTAAGCACTATGTACCATAAAAGAAGGAGGAGGGAGACAGAAGGAGAAGGAGGAGGAGAGGGGAGGGGGTGGGAGAGTTGAACCTGACAGACTGTGAGCCCGCTGTCGGGTAGGGACCGTCTCTAGATGTTGCCAACTTGGACTTCCCAAGCGCTTGGTACAGTGCTCTGCACACAGTAAGCACTCAATAAATACAATTGATTGATTGATTGCTTGATTGTACTTCCCAGGCACTTAGTAATTAGGACTTCCCAAGCGCAATGAATGAACGACAGGAAGCGTGGGCACGGAGCCCCGCACCAGTGGTGTTGCGGGAGGGGGAGCGGTGGAAACCGACTCGCCCCCACGGCTGCGGTCAGAGCGAGACTCCCGCTCTGACGGCTGGCCCTCCCAGCCTGAGTCTGCTGGGCTGCCCGCCGCCCGCCGCCCGCTTTCTCGGGAATTCCGCTCCCCGCCTTCCCGCAACTCCAGGCCTGCGACCCCCTGATCTCCGTCGGGCGAGGGGACTCTGGGGGTGGTGGTCTTCCAACTGGAGGGAGAGCTGGGGGCCATGGGGGTGTAGGGCATGGGGAAGATCTGGGGGCCCAGGAGGGTTGGGGGGTCATTCATTTCGTATTTATTGAGCAGTTACTGTGTGCAGAGCACTGTACTAAGCACTTGGGAAGTCCAAGTTGGCAACATAGAGAGACGGTCCCTACCCAACAGTGGGCTCACAGTCTAGAAGGGGGAGATGGAGAACAAAACATATTAACAAAATAAAATAAACAGAATAAATATGTACAAATAAAATAGAGTAATAAATCCGTACAATCAATCAATCAATCGTATTTATTGAGCGCTTACTGCGTGCAGAGCACTGGACTAAGCGCTTGGGAAGTCCAAGTTGGCAACATCTAGAGACGGTCCCTACCCAACAGTGGGCTCACAGTCTAGAAGGGGGAGATGGAGAACCAAACAAAACCTATTAACAAAATAAAATAAATAGAATAAATATGTACAAATAAAACAGAGTAATAAATCCGTACAATCAATCAATCAATCATATTTATTGAGCGCTTACTGTGTGCAGAGCACTGGACTAAGCGCTTAGGGAGTCCAAGTTCGCAACATATAGGGACGGTCCCTACCCAACAGTGGGCTCACAGTCTAGAAGGGGGAGACAGAGAACAAAACAAAACATTAACAAAATGAAATAAATAGAATAATTTTTTTATATATACATGAGAAGTGAAGTGACTTGCCCAAAGTCACACAGCTGACAATTGGCGGAGTGGGGATTTGAACCCTGGGCTCTTTCCACTGAGCCACGCTGCTTCCGGGAAGTCAGAGGGATGGGGGTTGGAAAACGGGAAGAGGGGGAAGCTGACAGGGATAGGGAAGCTGGGGGTTGTCGGGGGTCCAGAAGGCTGGGGTTGAGGGATGGGGTGGATGAGGGGCTGCCCAAGGTTGGGAGGACTGGAGCCTAAGCCGGTAGAGGTTTGGGCGGGCCCTGCTCCCTCGATTCGGGGTCCCGGGGGGCAGGGGCCCAGGCCCCCCAGTTCGGTGAGCCCACTGTTGGGTAGGGATTGTCTCTATATGTTGCCAACTTGGACTTCCCAAGCGCTTAGTACAGCGCTCTGCACACAGTAAGCGCTCAATAAATACACTTGATGAGGAGGAGGAGGAGGTACTCAGCCAACTGGCTGTCGAGAAAGAAAATCTTGGGAAGTGTTGGGAAAGGGGAAGAGCCCAAGTGGAGTGCTCGGGGAAGGGCGGGTCTGGAATGCTGAGAGAGAAGGCTTGGGCCTGGGAATTCTAACCCGGCAGGTGCTGGGCTGGAATGCCGAATGGGAATGTCCCGGGGAAATCTAGGCCCCGAGCGCTGGCTGGGGAATGTGCACAGCTGGTAGAATGAGGAAGCAGAGGAAGAATAATAATAATGCTATTTGTTAAGCGTTTACTATGTGCCAGGCACTGTACTAAGTGCCAGGTTGGACACAGTTCCTGCCCGCCACGGGGCTCACAGTCTGAGCAGGTGGAAGGAAAGAGAGTGAACTGCGGGGAGGCAGAGCCGGGGAGGAGAGAGTGTAGCACAGTGGAGAGATCACGGGTCTGTGGGCCAAGAGACCGGGGTTCTAATCCATCTGCTGTGTAACCTCGGACAAGTCACTTACCTTCTCTGTGCCTCGGTTTCCTATTCTGTAAAGTGGGGATTCTAATAATAATAATAATAATGGCATTTATGAAGAGCTTACTATGTGCAAAGCACTGTTCTAAGCACTAGGGAGTTTACAAGGTGATCAGGTTGTCCCATGGAGGGCTCACAGTCTTAATCCCCATTTTACAGATGAGGGAACTGAGGCCCAGAGAAGTGAAGTGACTTGCCCAAAGCCACACAGCTGACAATTGGCAGAGCTGGGATTTGAACCCATGAACTCTGACTCCAAAGCCCGGGCTCTTTCCAGGGAGCCACACTGCTTCTCCATCTAATCCATCTGCTGTGTAACCTCGGACAAGTCACTTACCTTCTCTGTGCCTCAGTTTCCTATTCTGTAAAGTGGGGTTTAAGACTGCGATCCCTATGAGGGGCAGGGACTGTGTTCAACTCTCCACTTGGGCTCTTCCCCTTTCCCAACACTTCCCAAGGTTTTTACCTCCTCCTAACTGGGGAGCCTCGGCCCCTGCCCCCCGGGGCCCCGAATCGAGGGAGCAGGGACCGCGTTCCTTGTCAGCGTGGCTCAGTGGAAAGAGCCAGGGCTTGGGAGTCAGAGGTCATGGGTTCGAATCCCAGCTCCACCACATGTCTGCTGTGCGACCTTGGGCAAGTCACTTAACTTCTCTGTGCCTCAGTTATCTCATCCGTAAAATAGGGATTAAAACTGTGAGCCCCCCGTGGGACAACCTGATCACCTTGCAACCTCCCCGGCGCTTAGAACAGTGCTTTGCACATAGTAAGCGCTTAACAAATACCATCATTATTATTGTCAAGCCTAGCGCCCGCCCAGACCTCAACCCGCTTAGGCTCCAGTCCTCCCAACCTTGGGCAGCCCCTCATCTACCCCGTCCCTCAACCCCAGCCTTCTGGACCTCCGACACCCCCCAGCTTCCCTGTCCCTGTATCTACCCTGTGTGGGAGAAGCAGCATGTAGTAAGCGCTTAATAAATGCCCTTATTATTATTATTATTATTATTATTATTATTATTACCCCAGGGCTTAAAACAGTGCCTGACACATAGAAAGCGCTTAACAAATACCATTAAAAAAAAAAAAAAGGCAGGATAGCCCTGGGCTAATCCCACGTGGAAATAGGAGGCTGAGAATGCAGCCGGCATCTAGGCAGGGGGACAAGAAAGGAGTAGGAGGGGCTACCATTATTATTATTTACATTCATTCTATCGTATTTATTGAGCGCTTACTACTACTACTAATAATAATGATGGCATTTATTAAGCGCTTACTATGTGCAAAGCACTGTTCTAAGCACTGGGGAGTTTACAAGGTGATCAGGTTGTCCCATGGGGGCCTCACAATCTTCATCCCCATTTTACAGATGAGGGAACTGAGGCCCAGAGAAGTGAAGTGACTTGCCCAAAGTCACCCAGCTGACAATTGGCAGAGCCGGGATTCGAACCCATGAACTCTGACTCCCCCTTCTAGACTGTGAGCCCGCTGTTGGGTAGGGACCGTCTCTATGTGTTGCCGACTTGGACTTCCCAAGCTCTTAGTCCAGTGCTCTGCACACAGTAAGCGCTCAATAAATAATAATATAATAATATAATATTATTAATATATATGTATGTATATAATATATAACTACTATAATATAATAATATAATAATATAATAATGATAGCCCCTCCTACTCCTTTCTTGCCCCCCTGCCTAGATGCCAATAATACGATTGATTGATTGATTGATTGACTCCAAAGCCCGTGCTCTTTCCAGTGAACCACGCTGCTTCTCTGCTTCCCATGTGCAGAGCACTGTACTAATAATAATTATAATAACTGTGGTATTTGTTAAGCGCTTACTTTGGGCCAGGCACTTAGATACGAATTTGTCAGGTTGGACTCAGTCCCTGTCCTGCATGAGGCTCGCCATCTTAATCCCCACTTTACAAATGAGGCAACTGAGGAAGAGAGAAGTGAAGCGAGTTGCCCAATGTCACAAAGGGCAGAGCTGGGATTAGCTGGGGTACCAGCTGGCCCATCCAGCCCAGCCCGAGGGGGAGGGGGAATGTCTCCGACTGGGCCAATGGGTTCCCAAGACCCAGCTGATATTCCTTGTAGGAATATCAGCTGCCAGGGGTAGACCTTCCCTCCCCCCCCCCCCCAGCCCCCAAACTTGGAGGAATCGGATCCCCTCTGCTCGTGGATTCCTTGACAAGCCCGCCAGTGCTGGGAAGTGGGGGTATCTTTAGCTGCTTTTACTGGCAGACCCCTGGCATTCGGCCCAAGATGAACCTTGGCACCCACTGGCTGCCAGGATGCCCCGCCACCTGGGGAGAGGAGGAGCTGTGTTGAGGGGGGACAACCCCGGGCCCAGCCGGGCCTGCACCCAGCTGGAGTGGCGGTTCCCTCCCTTGGGTGCCCCTTCGGTGCCCCTTCGACCCCCTCCTTCACCTGGGAGTGGGCATCTCCCTCTTCCACTTCCCCACTGGGGAGGGGGGGTCCCTGTGGCGAAGCCGGAACGCCGGAGTCCTGGCTCCCATGTGCCAGGAAGGGCACCCTGAAAGGGTTGGAGGAATGGGATTGAGTTTAGACTGTGAGCCCGGTGTTGCGTAGGGACCGTCTCTATATAATGATAATGATAAATATATGATATATCTCTCTCTATATATAATATATATAATGATATATATATATCAGAAGAGGGTAGCTCCTCACCGTACCTCATTCTCGCCTGTCCCGCCATCGACCCCCGGCCCACGTCGTCCCCCGGGCCTGGAATGCCCTCCCTCTGCCCATCGGCCAAGCTAGCTCTCTTCCTCCCTTCAAGGCCCTATTGAGAGCTCACCTCCTCCAGGAGGCCTTCCCACACTGAGCCCCTTCCTTCCTCTCCCCCTCGTCCCCCTCTCTGTCCCCACCATCTTACCTCCTTCCCTTCCCCACAGCACCTGTATATATGTATATATGTTCGTACATATTTATTACTCTATTTATTTATTTATTTTACTCATACATATCTATTCTATTCATTTTATTTTGTTAGTATGTTTGGTTTTGTTCTCTGTCTCCCCCTTTTAGACTGTGAGCCCACTGTTGGGTAGAGACTGTCTCTATATGTTGCCAACTTGTACTTCCCAAGTGCTTAGTACAGTGCTCTGCACACAGTAAGCGCTCAATAAATACGATTGATGATGATATATTATATATAATGATACATATAATATATATCTAATATATATAATGATATATATCTCTATATAATATAATAATAATCTTCTAGACTGTGAGCCCACTCTTCTAAACTGTGAGCCCACTGTTGGGTAGGGACTGTCTCTATATGTTGCCAGCTTGTACTTGTACTTGGAGAAGCAGCATGGCTCAGTGGAAAGAGCCCAGGCTTTGGAGTCACAGGTCATGGGTTCAAATCCCGGCTCCGCCAATTGTCAGCTATGTGACTTTGGGCAAGTCACTTCACTTCTCTGTGCCTCAGTTACCTCATCTGTCAAATGGGGATGAAGACTGTGAGCCCCACGTGGGTTACCTCCTTCCCTCCCCCACAGCACCTGTATATATGTATATATGTTTGTACATATTTATTACTCTATTTATTTATTTATTTATTTTACTTGTACATATCTATTCTATTTATTTTATTTTGCTAGTATGTTTGGTTTTGTTCTCTGTCTCCCCCTTTTAGACTGTGAGCCCACTGTTGGGTAGGGACCGTCTCTAGATGTTGCCAACTTGGACTTCCCAAGCGCTTAGTACAGTGCTCTGCACACAGTAAGCGCTCAATAAATACGATTGATGATGATGATGATGACCACCTGATCACCTTGTATCCCCCCCAGCGCTTAGAACAGTGCTTTGCGCATAGTAAGCGCTTAACAAATGCCATTATTATTATTATTATCCATTCTATTGTATTCTCCCCAGCACTTAGTACAGTGCTCTACATACAGTAAGCGCTCAATAAATATGACTAGCTGACCGACTGACCTGAGTTCTAGTCCTAGCTCCACCACTTGTAGGCTGCGTGACCTCGGGTGAGTCACTTCCTCTGTGCCTCAGTTTCTTCTCCCAATGCCGTTGAGTCGTTTCCGCCCCGTTGCAATTCCATGGACACTCCCTCTTCAGAACTTCCCATCTTCGGTCATAAAGTCTTTCCGGTATCTATAACCGGAGAGTTTTCTTGGTAAAGATACGGAAGTGGAAGTGAGGCTCATCAGTGCCTCAGTTACCTCATCCGGAAAATGGGGATTGAGACTGTGAGCCCCATGTGGGACAGGGACTGTGTCCAACCTGATTTGCTTGGATCCTCCCCAGCAATCAGTACATAGTAAGTGCTTAACAAATACCACAGTTATGATTATTCTCGGTGTCTCAGTTACCTCATCTGTAAAATGGGGACTCAGTGGGACATGGACTGTGTCCAACCTGCTGTGCTTACTACAGTGCCTGGAACACAGTAAGCGCTTAACAAATACCTTAAAATAAAATCCCCATTTTGCAGACTAGGGAACTGAGGCCCAGAGAAGTATAGTGACTTGAAGTGAAATGAAGTGACTAGAGAAGCAGCGTGGCTCAGTGGAAAGAGCATGGGCTTTGGAGTCAATCAATCAATCAATCATATTTATTGAGCGCTTACTGTGTGCAGAGCACTGTACTAAATGCTTGGGAAGTACAAGTTGGCAACATATAGAGACGGTCCCTACCCAACAGTGGGCTCACAGTCTAGAAGGCACTACTAGCTAACACTCATAGAGAAGCAGTGTGGCCCAGTGGAAAAAGCCTGGGCTTTGGAGTCGGAGGTCATGGGTTCAAATCCCAGCTCCGCCACTTGTCAGCTGCGTGACTTTGGGCAAGTCGCTTCACTTCTCTGGGCCTCAGTTCCCTCATCTGTCAAACGGGGATCAATCAATCAATCGTATTGATTGAGCGCTTACTGTGTGCAGAGCACTGGACTAAGCGCTTGGGAAGTACAAGTCGGCAACACATAGAGACAGCCCCTACCCAACAGCGGGTCACTTCGCTTCTCTGGGCCTCAGTTCCCTCATCTGTCAAACGGGGATGAATCAATCAATCAATCAATCAATCATATTTATTGAGCGCTTACTGTGTGCAGAACACTGTACTAAGCGCTTGGGAAGTACAAGTCGGCAACACATAGAGACAGTCCCTACGCAACAGCGGGTCACTTCACTTCTCTGGGCCTCAGTTCCCTCATCTGTCAAACGGGGATGAATCAATCAATCAATCAATCGTATTTATTGAGCGCTTACTGTGTGCAGAGCACTGTACTAAGCGCTTGGGAAGTACAAGTCGGCAACACATAGAGACAGTCCCTACCCAACAGCGGGTCACTTCACTTCTCTGGGCCTCAGTTCCCTCATCTGTCAAACGGGGATGAATCAATCAATCAATCAATTGTATTGATTGAGCGCTTACTGTGTGCAGAGCACTGGACTAAGCGCTTGGGAAGTACAAGTCGGAAACACATACAGACAGTCCCTACGCAACAGCGGGTCACTTCGCTTCTCTGGGCCTCAGTTCCCTCATCTGTCAAACGGGGATCAATCAATCAATCGTATTGATTGAGCGCTTACTGTGTGCAGAGCACTGTACTAAGCGCTTGGGAAGTACAAGTCGGCAACACATAGAGACAGTCCCTACCCAACAGCGGGTCACTTCGCTTCTCTGGGCCTCAGTTCCCTCATCTGTCAAATGGGGATGAAGACTGTGAGCCTCCCGGGGGACAAGCGGATCACCTTGGAACCTGCCCAGCGCTTGGAACGGTGCTTTGCACATAGTAAGCGCTTAATAAATGCCATTATTCTTATAGCCAGTGGCCAGTTGGGAATTCCTGGCTAGTTCCTTCTGGCTCTCCAAGTCAGCTGCTCAGCTCAGATCCAAGTCTCCACCTAGTGGGATTGGGAGAAGCGAGTTCGGATCGGGAGACTGGCCACTTTGCAAACCCACACCACGGAAAATAATCAGAAAAAATAAAGAGTTTCCAGTCAACGGGGGTAAGGAGTCTGAGAAATGGAGCAGCTTCATTGTGCAAAGGACCCAAGCTGTTCAAAGGACCCAAGCGCTTAGGACAATGCTCTGCACACAGTAAGCGCTCAATAAATACGATTGATTGCTTCATTCTAGAGAAGCAGCGTGGCCCAGTGGAAAGAGCCCGGGCTTTGGAGTCAGAGGTCATGGGTCCAAATCCCGCCTCCGCCACTTGTCAGCTGGGTGACTTTGGGCAAGTCACTTCCCTTCTCTGGGCCTCAGTTCCCTCACCTGTCAAATGGGGATGAAGACTGTGAGCCCCCCGTGGGACAACCTGATCACCTTGGAACCTCCCCAGCGCTTAGAACGGTGCTTTGCACATAGTAAGCGCTTAATAAATGCCATTATTATATTCATTCATTCATTCAGTCGTATTTATTGAGCGCTTACTGTGTGCAGAGCACTGGACTAAGCGCTTGGGAAGTCCAAGTTGGCAACATCTAGAGACGGTCCCTACCCAACGGCGGGCTCACAGTCTAGAAGGGGGAGACAGACAGCAAAACAAAACATATTAACAAAATAAAATAAATAGAATAAATATGTACAAATGTACAATAATCAATCAATCATATTTATTGAGCGCTTACTGTGTGCAGAGCACTGCACTAAGCGCTTGGGAAGTACAAGTTGGCAACATATAGAGATGGTCCTTACCCAACAGTGGGCTCACAGTCTAGAAGGGGGAGACGGAGAGAAAAACCAAACATTAACAAAATAAAATAAATAGAATAGATATGTACAAGTAAAATATAGAGTAATAAATATGTACAAACGTATATACATATATACAGGTGCTGTGGGGAAGGGAAGGCGGTAAGACGGGGGGATGGAGAGGGGGAGGAGGGGGAGAAGTAATAATATTACTATTACTACTACTAATAATAATAATGGCATTTGTTATAGTGCTTACTATGTGTCAATCACAGTTCTAAGCGCTGGAGTAAACACAATCTAATCAGGTCAGACAACAGTCCCGGTTCCACCTGAGGCTCAAAGTCTTACTCCCCATTTTACAGATGAGGTAGCTGAGGCACGGAGAAGTGAAGTGATTTGCCCAAGGTCACCCAGCAGACAAGTGGTGGGACTGGAATTAGAACCCACGTCCTTTTGACTCCCGGGTCATTCATTCAATCGTATTAATTGAGCACTTACTGTGTGCAGAGCACTGTACTAAGCACTTGGGAAGTACAATCAATCAATCAATCGTATTTATTGAGCACTTACTGTGTGCAGAGCACTGTACTAAGCGCTTGGGAAGTACAAGTTGGCAACATATAGAGACGGTCCCTACCCAACGGTGGGCTCACAGTCTAGAATAAATGCCTTAGTGATGGCATTTATTAAGCGCTTACTATGTGCAAAGCACTGTTTTAAGTGCTGGGGAGGTTACAAAGTGATCAGATTGCCCCACGGGGGGCTCACAGTCTTAATCCCCATTTTCCAGATGAGGGAACTGAGGCCCAGAGAAGCGACTTGCCCAAATTCACACAGCTGACAATTGACGGGGCTGGGATTTGAACCCATGACCTCTGACTCCAAAGCTCGTGCTCTTTCCACTGAGCCACGCTGCTTCCTGTATTAGCCTGGTATTTGTTAAGCACTTATTACATGCCAAGCTCTATCAGATTGGACATAGTCCCTTTCCCCCAGAGGGCTTAAGGTCTAAAGAGGAGGGATGCAATCCCTGTTCCACAGATGAGGAAACTGAGGCCTGGGGAAATTAAGCAACTTGCACAAGATCACACACCAGATGAGTGGATGGAGCAGGGATTAGAACCCAGGTCTCCTGACTCCCAGTACGTCAAACTACTCCTCGTTTGCATATTATTCACATACTATGCACGCAATCCTTTGAATGCCCAAATGTAACCATGATCCACTCAGGCCTCTTTTGCTCCACACATTTAATAATAACAATGATGGCATTTATTAAGCGCTTACTTCATTCATTCATTCATTCATTCATTCAATCGTATTTATTGAACGCTTACTGTGTGCGGAGCACTGTACTAAGCTACAAGTTGGCAACATCTAGAGACGGTCCCTACCCAGCAGTGTAAAGCGCTGTTCGAAGCACTGGGGAGGTTTCAAGGTGATCAGTTTGTCCCACAGCCTTCATCCCCATTTTCCAGATGAGGTAACTGAGGCCCAGAGAAGTGAAGTGACTTGCCCAAAGTCACCCAGCTGACAAGTGGCGGAGCCGGGATTGGAACCTACGACCTCTGACTCCAAAGCCCGGGCTCTTTCCACTGAGCCACGCTGCGTCAGTCAGCCAATCAATCATTTATTGAATGTCAACCGTGTAGAGAACTGTACTAAGCGCTTGGGAGTGTCCGATAAAATAACATAACTGACTCATTTCCTGCCCACAACAAACTGTCTAGAGGGGGAGATCGACATTAATATAAATAATTATAGGGACATATAATTATATTATTATAATACAATATAATATAACATAATATAATATAATATTATGTTATGTTGTTATGTTATATTATGTTATATTATATCGCACTATATTATATTATGTTATAATATTACATTATATTGCAATATTATATTGTAATATTATATTATGATGTTGCAATATTATATTATGATATCATACTATAATATGAAGTTATATTATAATATTGCATTATAATATTATTTTATATCATTATATTATATGATTATTATATTATATTATATATTATTATAGTTATTATATTATAGCAATTGACAGGGACATAAGTATTGTGGGGCTGTGGGGGGAGATGAATAAAGGGAACAAGTCAGGGCGACCCAGAAGGGAGGAAGAGAAGAGGTAAAGAGGGCTGAAGTCAGGGAAGGCCTCTTGGAGGAGATGGGCCTTCAATAAGGCTTTGAATCAATCAATCCATCAGTCGTATTTATTGAGCACTTACTGTGTGCAGAGCACTGGACTAAGCGCTTGGGAAGCACAAGTTGGCAACACATAGAGACGGTCCCTACCCAACGGTGGGCTCACAGTCTAGAAGGGGGACACAGAGAACAAAACCAAACATATTAACAAAATAAAATAAATAGAATAGATATGTACAAGTAAAATAAATAAATAAATAGAGTAATAAATCATCATCATCATCATCAATCATATTTATTGAGCACTTACTGTGTGCAGAGCACTGTACTAAGCACTTGGGAAGTACAAGTTGGCAACATGGGGTTGTCCCTAGTTTTTGACCCTGCAACCGCCTCCTCCAGCCCTCAGTTGGATCAGGTTGGGTTGCTCAGCATGGAAAATTAGCCAGCTGGGCTGGGAGGAGCCTCACCTACAGCTTTCCATGTTTTCTCAATCCTATTTACTTACAGCTTTGATGTCCTCCCTCTCAATACTTCTCAAGGGGGAAGGTGCCAGCTCTAGGCAGGGAAGGGAGGAAGAGAAGAGGTTAAAGAGGGCTGAAGCCAGGGAAGGCCTCTTGGAGGAGATGGGCCTTCCATAAGGCTTTGAATCAATAAATCAATCGTATTTATTGAGCTCTTACTGGGTGCAGAGCACTGGACTAAGTGCTTGGGAAGTACAAGTTGGCAACACATAGAGACAGTCCCTACTCAACGGTGGGCTCACAGTCTAGAAGGGGGAGACAGAGAACAAAACCAAACATATTAACAAAACAAAATAAATAGAATAGATACGTACAAGTAAAATAAATAAATAAATAGAGTAATAAATCATCATCATCATCATCAATCGCATTTATTGAGCGCTTACTGTGTGCAGAGCACTGTACTAAGCGCTTGGGAAGTACAAGTTGGCAACATATAGAGACAGTCCCTACCCAACAGTGGGCTCACAGTCTAAAAGGGGGAGACAGAGAACAAAACCAAACATACTAACAAAATAAAATAAATAGAATAGATATGTACAAGTAAAATAAATAGAGTAACAAATATGTACAAACATATATACATATATACAGGTGCTGTGGGGAAGGGAAGGAGGTAAGATGGGGGGGATGGAGAGGGGGACGAGGGGGAGAGGAAGGAAGGGGCTCAGTGTGGGAAGGCCTCCTGGAGGAGGTGAGCTCTCAGTAGGGCCTTGAAGAGAGCTAGCTTGGTGGATGGGCAGAGGAAGGGCATTCCAGGCCGGGGGAGGACGTGGGCCGGGGTCGATGGTGGAGGAGCTTTGATCTCCTCCCTCACTGTTCCTCCCTCTCAATACTTCTCAAGGGGGAAGGTGCCAGCTCTAGTCAGGGGCCCATTTGGGGGGCATGCTTCAAGAGAGTGAGTGAGTGTGTGTGTGTGTGTGTGTGTGTGTGTGTGTGTGTGTGTGTGTGTGTGTGTGTGTGTGTGTGTTTTGGGTGGGGGGGCTCTGCCATGAGCACAGGGCCTCCACTGAGGCCGGACATCCTCCTTCCCTCCCCCGGGGCTCTTCCTGTGACTGGTTTCCACCCAGGAACATTTGCTTATGGGTATTTGCCGCCTCCTCCCCCGGCCCTTGGGCTGCCCCAGGTGGGGCAGAATGTGTGGGTGGACTTGTTTGCTTTGGAGTGGGGAGTGTGGAGGTGGGGGAGATTTGGCCCCTTCTTCCCCTCCCCGCCCTTCCTCTTTCAAGGAAGGTTAGTAGTCGGGAATCCTGGAACACTGGTTCTTTTCCCATCTCTTCCCGGCTACCGTGAGGCCTGGGCAAGGGGCCTGTATTCATAATAATAATGGCATTTATTAAGCGCTTACTATGTGCAAAGCCCTGTTCTAAGCGCTGGGGAGTTTACAAGATGATCAGGTTGTCCCACGGGGGGCTCACAGTCTTCATCCCCATTTTCCAGATGAGGGAACTGAGGCCCAGAGAAGTGAAGTGACTTGCCCAAAGTCACACAGCTGACAAGTGGCGGAGCCGGGATTTGAACCCATGACGTCTGACTCCAAAGCCCGGGCTCTTTCCACTGAGCCATGCTGCTTCCCTAGCTATCTATCTGAAACATGGGGAATTCATCACAAGTTGGCAACACATAGAGACGGTCCCTACCCAACAGCGGGCTCACAGTCTAGAAGGGGGAGACAGAGAACAAAACCAAATGTATTAACAAAATCAAATAAATAGAATAGACATGTACAAGTAAAATAAATAAATAAATAGAGTAATAAATATGTACGAACATATATACGTACATACAGGTGCTGTGGGGAAGGGTTGGGAAATGCTTACAACAGTGCTCTTCCACGTAGAAAGCACTCGGTAAATATCACTGATTGCTTAACAGATGACATTAAAAAAAAGTAAGCGCTTAGATAAAAACATTCTTAAGGTGTTTACATTCTACAGGGGAGACAGACATTAAAGCAAATTACAAATAGGAGAAATATAGGGATAGAGCTATATCCCCTTTTAGACTGTAAGCTCTAGATGGGCAGGAATTGTGACTACTGACTCTGTCACATTATACTCTCCCAAGTGCTTATTTCTGTGATCCACACACAGTAAGCGCTCACTAAATACAACTGATTGATTGATTGAAGGAGGGTGGAGATGAGGGCTTAGTCCTTGTATATATGTATATATGTTTGTACATATTTATTACTCTATTTATTTATTCATTTTACTTGTACATACCTATTCTATTTATTTTATTTTGTTAGTACGTTTGGTTTTGTTCTCTGTCTCCCCCTTTTAGACTGTGAGCCCACTGTTGGGTAGGGACTGTCTCTATAGGTTGCCAACTTGTACTTCCCAAGCGCTTAGTACAGTGCTCTGCACACAGTAAGCGCTCAATAAATACGATTGATTGATCGATTAGTCAGGGAAGAGGAGGGAGAGAGGCAGAAGGGATCTTGGGCAAGTCACTTCACTTCTTTGTGCCTCGGTTCCCTCGTCTGTAAAATGAGAATTGAGACTGTGGGCCCCACGTGGGACAGGGACTGTGTCCGAACTGATTAGCTTGGATCTACTCCCATGCTTAGTACATAGCGAGCGCTTAAGAGATACCATAAAAAAAAAAAAGGAGAGGAGGAGGAAAGAGGGGGTAAGAGGATTGATGAAAGGAAGCCAGTGAGGGTGTAGAGTGTGGGCTCAGGCGGCCCGTCTCCAGCCGGGATGGGGAGCCTGGGACTGTTTGGGCTCACAAAGGCAGTGGGCCATAGCTCAGCTCATCAGACCTCTGCTTTTTTTTTTTTTTCCGTCCCATTTTCTGTCATTACTGGAAACACGGTCAACCTCCCAAGCTCTCTGCAAGCCCGCCTGCTGATAAATCACAGTTTTCCCCTCTCCCCGCCTCTCCCACCCATTTCCCCGCAGCCGAGCACAAGAGCCCAGCGGCTGGGGGTGGGAAGTGGGGAGACCGGAGAGGGCCACGGCCCCTGCCAGACAATCCTCCGGCCTCCGTGCCGGTCCGGGGGTTTGGAGAGTGGTCCCCCCTCTGAGGATTGAGTGGTTCCGGCCTCTGTCGAGAGGCCCTGGCTTTGGACGGGGTACCGCTCCTTTCCCAGCTGATTTATAGAAACCGGAGGCCATCCTGCCAGCGAGACAAACAGCTAAGGAGAAACAAGGAAATCCTTGTTGGAGCCTTTATGGAGATGCGGGAATATGGCAGTGAAGGGACGGGGAGGATGGGGGGAGTCTGGGAGACCCATACCCTCCTTCCCCCACCGCCCTCCCCAGTCTCCGTAGGGAAAAAAAAGCACCTACCTCTGGTTCGAATGGGAGAATGGGGGAAATAGTGGTTAGGGGAGGCCGTCATGGCAGGAATGACACCCAGATGATGATGATGGCATTTATTAAGCGCTTACTATGTGCAAAGCACTGTTCTAAGCGCTGGGGGAGGTTACAAGGTGATCAGGTTGTCCCACGGGGGGCTCACAGTCTTCATCCCCATTTTCCAGATGAGGGAACTGAGGCCCAGAGAAGTGAAGTGACTTGCCCAAAGTCACACAGCTGACAATTGGCGGAGCCAGGATTTGAACCCATGACCTCTGACTCCAAAGCCTGGGCTCTTTCCACTGAGCCACGCGGCTTCTCTTGAAGCACTCAGGACTCGGCACTCAAGGACTCAGATGAGAGTCCTTGGAGGCCCAACTGGGACTCTGGTGGGATTGAGGGGGGCAGTGGGGTAGAGTGGGAAGCGCTCCCCTCTGAGAGCTTGGGGCGGGGGGGACCCATGTTTGATTCTCAGCTCTGCCATCTGCCTGCTGTGCCGCCTTGGGCAAGTCGCTCAACTTCTCTGGGCCTCAGTGTCCTTCTCTGTAAAACGAATTAATCAATTAATTATGGTACTCGTTAAGTGCTTACTTTGTGCCAAACACTCGGGTAGATACCAGTTAATCAGGTTGGACACAGTCCCCGTTCCACATGGGGCTCACACTCTCAGTCCCCATTTTACAGATGAGGGAACCGAGGCCCGGAGAAGTGAGGTGACTTGCCCAAGGTCACACTGCAGACATGCGGCGGAGCCAGGATGAGAACCCAGGTCCTTCTGACTCGCAGGCCCGGGCTCTAACCACTAAATCACGCTGCTTTTCTAAGATGGAAAGAAGATCCCTGTTGGTTTCTCTCAGTTTCCTTGCCTGGGGATGATAAAATCTGCCTCTTCCCTACCCCAGGGGATCTTGTGAGAAAGTTATATGAGACCACTTTGGAAGCAACATGGCCGAGTGGAAAGAGAACGGGCTTGGGTGTCAGGGGGCCTGGGTTCTAATTCTGCCACTTTCCATCTGTGCGAGCATGGGCGAGTCATGTCACTTCTCTGGGCCTCAGTTTCCTCACTTGTAAAATGGGGATTAAGTATCTGCTCTCCCTTTCCTTTAGACTGGGAGCCCCAAGTGGGCGAGAGACTGTGTCCGATCTACCATATTACCCTGGCGCTTAGCACAGTGCTTGGCCCATAGTAAGTGCTTAATGAATATCACAACTAGAATTATCAGTGGACTGTCTGAATGTTGGGACCAGTCCAGTGACCAACACCCCTCTCACGGGCTGGGCAGTGAGGGTGGAGGGCAGGAGAAACACCCTCCCACAAAAGGATGAGTTCTCTCCCTCCCAACTGGAGAGCAGAGAAGTGGAGGAAGGGACATTGGGATGTGCAAATTTGGGGAAGGGAAATCCCAGGCTCCAGAGGAGGAAGGACATCCAACCCTGGGGAGAAGGGAGGGAGGGGGCACTTAGAGGAATCAATCAATCAATCAATCGCATTTATTGAGCGCTTACTGTCCACAGGGAAGTACAAATTGGCAACATATAGACAGTCCCTACCCAACAGTGGGCTCACAGTCTAAAAGGGGAAGGAAGAAGCTAGGAAAGGCCTGGGGGAGGGAGGGGGAGGGAATGAGCCCCCCCACTCCCAGTATTCAAAAAGAGACCCATTTTTCTTAGAAGATGCGGCAGCCTCTCCAGCCCACCCATCTCCTCCCTTCCAAGAAACCACAGAGGCCAGCCTGGGGGCGGGGGGTGAGGGGCAGGTGACTCACATAACCCATTGCCTGGCCCTCAAAACCCTCTCATGGGGCTTTCCAACCCCAAAAGCCCCTCCCGGGACAGATCCAGGGGGGTGGGACCCCGTGACCCAGCGAGGGGGGGTTCAACCAACGCTCCCTTGGCCCTGCCCCTCCCCAAAGCAGACCCTCAAGGGGAGCGGGGTGATCTATTCCACCTCCCACCAACCCCTTTTCTCCCTTACCCCATTCGTTCAATCCTATTTATTGAGCGCTTACTGTGTGCAGAGCACTGGACTAAGCGCTTGGGAAGTCCAGGTTGGCAACATCTAGAGACGGTCCCTACCCAACAGTGGGCTGACGGTCTAGATGGGGGAATGGCAGATGTCAAAAAAAAATTGCTGGACTCCACCTGTATCCTGAAGCAGTGTTGGACTTGTTCATTCATCATTCATTCAATTGTATTGATGGAGCGCTTACTGTGTGCGGAGCACTGTACTAAGCGCTTGGGAAGTCCAAGTTGGCAACATCGAGAGACGGTCCCTACCCGACGGCGGGCTCACAGTCTAGAAGGGGGTGACAGGGAACAAAACAAAGCATATTAACAAAATAAAATAATGAGAATAAATATGTACAAATAAAACAGAGCAACAAATCCGTACAAACATCTATATATATATATATATATATCCAGGTGCTGTGGGGAGGGGAAGAAGGCAAGGCAGGGGTGATGGGGAGGGGGAGATGGGGAAGAGGAAGGAGGGGGCTCAGTGGCTTTCTGTTCTACTGCTAAGCTAGGAGGCAGGCAGGATATATATCATCATCATCAATCGTATTTATTGAGCGCTTACTATGTGCAGAGCACTGTACTAAGCGCTTGGGAAGTACAAATTGGCAACATATAGAGACGGTCCCTACCCAACAGTGGGCTCACAGTCTTAAAGGGGGAGACAGAGAACAAAACCAAACATACTAACAAAATAAAATAAATAGAATAGATATGTACAAGTAAAATAAATAAAGAGAGTAATAAATATGTACAAACATATATACATATATACAGGTGCTGTGGGGAAGGGAAGGAGGTAAGATGGGGTGATGGAGAGGGGGACGAGGGGGAGAGGAAGGAAGGGGCTCAGTCTGGGATATATATCCATATACTTATATTCTACTGTTACCCCGACCTGTCATTTATTTTAATGTCTGTCTTCCCCTTTAGACTGGAAGCCTCTCGAGGGCATGGATCATATAATAATAATAATAATAATAATAATAATAATGACATTTGTTAAGCGCTTACTATGTGCAAAGCACTGTTCTAAGCACTGGGCGGGGGGGAATACAAGGTGATCAGATTGTCCCGCGTGGGGATCACAGTCATCATCCCCATTTTACAGATGAGGGAACTGAGGCTCCGAGAAGTTAAGTGACTTGCCCAAGGTCACACAGCAGACATGTGGCAGAGCTGGGATTCGAACCCATGACCTCTGACTCCAAAGCCCGGGCTCTTTCCGCTGAGCCACGCTGCTTCTCATATCTGCCCCATCGCTTAGTATAGTGCTGGACACAAATTAAGCACTTAACAAATATCACTATTATTATTATTATTAACTCTGTTGTGTTCTCCCAAGTGCTCCGTACACAGTAGACTGGAAGCTTCCTGAGAGCAGTGATCGTGTCGACCACTACTATTAGTAATAGTTCTAATCCTTAGACTAGAGCAAGCGCTTAGTACAGTGCTCTGCACACAGTAAGCGCTCAATAAATACGACTGATTGATGGATTGATTAACCCTGGCTGCTCCACCTGCCGGTTGTGCGACCTTGGGCGAGCAACTTAATTCTCTGTGCCTCAGTTTCCTCCACTGGAAAAGGGGGATTCAAACCCTGTTCGCCCTCCTACTTAGACTGTGAGCCCCATGGGGGACAGGGACCGTGTCTGGCCTGGTTATCTCATAACTACCTCAGCGCTTAATACAGCGCTTGGCACATAGTGAATAGGAGCAGCGTGGCTCAGTGGAAAGAGCCCGGGCTTTGGAGTCAGAGGTCATGGGTTCGAATCCCGGCTCCACCACAAGTCTGCTGTGTGACTTAACTTCTCTGAGCCTCAGTTACCTCATCTGTAAAAATGAGGATGAAGACTGTGAGCCCCACGTGGGACAACTTGATCACACTGTATCCCCCCCAGCGCTTAGAACAGTGCTTTGCACATAGTAAGCGCTTAACAGATGCCACTATTATTATTATTATTAAAAAGTAGCATTAAAAAAAAAAAGTGGATCTTCTTCAAGGAGCCAAAGTCAGAGACAGAGAGAGGCGAGGCAGTGTGTGGGTGGGAGCGTCATACGTAAATATACATATATATAAATATATATACACACACACATATAAAGAAGCAGCGTGGCTCAGTGGAAAGAGCACAGGCTTTGGAGTCAGAGGTCATGGGTTCAAACCCCGGCTCTGCCGATTGTCAACTGTATGACTGTGGACAAGTCACTTCACTTCTCTGTGCCTCGGTTACCTCATCCGTAAAATGGGGATGGAGACTGTGAGCCCCCTGTGGGACCACCCGATCACCCTGTAACCTCCCCAGCGCTTAGAACAGTGCTTTGCACATAGTAAGCGCTTAATCATCATCATCATCAATCGCATTTATTGAGCGCTTACTATGTGCAGAGCACTGTACTAAGCGCTTGGGAAGTACGAATTGGCAACATCTAGAGACAGTCCCTACCCAACAGTGGGCTCACAGTCTAAAAGGCTTAATAAATGCCATTATTATTATTATTATCCCTGGGTCACGAGTTGCCACCCCCATTTTACGGCTGAGAAAAGGCCCAGAGAGGTAAGGCAACTTACCCAAGGTCATCCAGCAAACCAATGGCAGAGCTGGGATACCAGGATTCCGTCTGCTCCCGCCCGCTTTCCCCCCACCCAGAGTGGCATTCCCTGAGCCCGGGGAAGCAGCGGGCGGGAAGAAGGAGGTCAGAGAGGAGGGAAGAGGAGTGGAGGGGCCCGGTGAGCGGGGCAGAGAGGAGGCGGTGGGTCCTGAGCTCAAATTAAATGCCTTCCAGCTAGGCCCCCCCGTCCCCCGCTCCTTGAGAATTTATTTTATCATCTCGAGCAGAGCATTTACAGTCGATAAACGGGCTAATTAATTCTCTTCAAAGACCTCTCAATTATTCATCCGGGCCACAGACAGAACAATTAAAGCACTTTTCCACCCCCCCCAACCCCACAACGCCACCCCAGTCCCATCACTGCTCTCCAGGGTGGAGGCGGGGGCTGGGCCCAGGGCACTGCCCGGTTGGCACCGGGCACTCATCCGAGGACCCCCCTGGGCAACCCTGGCTCCTTTACAGAGACGCCCCGGTGCCTTGGGAAAAGAGGCCGGGAAGAAGGCCAATCTCACTGGGCATTTGGGATGGAGCCCCCGATCCGGGAGAGATTCCATCTCTGGGATTTCCTTGCAGTGGGGAGGATTTGAGCCCACTGTTGGGTAGGGACCGTCTCTCTATGTTGCCAACTTGGACTTCCCACGCGCTCAGTACAGTGCTCTGCACACTGTAAGCGCTCAATAAATACGATTGGTGATGATGATGATTTGGATGGAGCTTGCAGGTGAGGGGTGGAGGTGAATCCTCTAGATGAAGGGTTTCTGGGGGCTCTGCCTTCCCCCTTTCAGACTGTGAGCCCACTGTTGGGTAGGGACTGTCTCTATATGTTGCCAATTTGTACTTCCCAAGCGCTTAGTACAGTGCTCTGCACATAGTAAGCGCTCAATAAATACGATTGATGATGATGATGCCTCAGGACCCCCCCCCCCGGCCCCAGGGACGGCAGACGGACCCCCGTGGCTTCCCCGGAGACCCCTCTGAGGGTGGGCTGGGCCAGGGGAGCAGAGACTGGAAGCATCTGGAATGGGGTTGAACTCAATGCTAATATAATAGTGTGTTGCACATAGTAAGTGATTAACAAATGCCATTATTATTATTATAACAATAATAATGGCATTATTAAGCTGTGTGCAAGGCACTCTTCTAATAATAATGATGGTATTTGTTAAGCGCTTACTATGTGCAAAGCACTGTTCTAAGCGCTAGGGAGGTTGCAAGGTGATCAGGTTGTCCCATGGGGGGCTCCCAGTCTTCATCCCCATTTTACAGATGAGATAACTGAGGCCCGGAGAAGTGAAGTGACTTGCCCAAAGTCACACAGTTGACAACTGGTGGAGCCGGGATTTGAATAACATTAAAGTGCTTACTCTGTGCCAAGTGTTGAGGTAATAATAATAATAATGATGGTAATTTGTTAAGCACTTACTATGTGCAACACACTGTTATATTAGCATCGAGTTCAACCCCATTACAGATGCTTCCAGTCTCTGCTCCCCACATGGGGCTCTCAGTCTAAATAGGAGGGAGAACAGGGATGGAATCCCCATTTTGCAGATGAGGGAACTGAGGCTGAGAAGTGACTCGTCCAAGGTCACCCAACAGGTAGGCGGCAGAGCGGGATTAGAACCCAGGTCCTCTGACTCCTGGAGCCGGATGCTTTCCACTGGACCACACCGCCTCTCTGCCCTGAGAAGCAGCGTGGCTTAGCGGAAAGAGCCCGGGCTTGAGAGTCGGAGGTCGTGGGTTCTAATCCCGACTCTGCCACTTGTCAGCTGTGTGACCTTGGGCAAGTCACGTCACTTCTCTGGGCCTCAGTTGCCTCATCTGGAAAATGGGGATGAAGACTGTGAGCCCCACGTGGGAGAACCTGATTACCTTGTATCTCCCCCAGCGCTTAGAACAGTGCTTGGCACACAGGAAGCGCTTGGCTGCTCCTTCTACCACCCCACGGCATCCTTCACTCTTGGTTCTGGGTGCAAATTCACCCCACTCCCACAGTCAGCCCTGAGATCCAGGCAAGAAGCAGTATGGCCTAGCGGATAGAGCGCTTAAGAAATAGTGCTTAACAAATACTATTTGAAAAAAAAAACCCAAAACAGCAGGGGTTCTAATCCTGACTCCATTGCTTGCCCGCTCTGTGACCTTGGGTAAGTCCCTTCACTTCTGTGGGCCTCAGTTTGCTCCTCTGTAAAACAGGGACTAAATACCCGTTCTCCTTTCCACTTAGATTGCGCGTCCCATGTGGGACAGGGACTGGGTCTGCCCTGCTCATCTTGTCTCTCCCCCAGGGCTCGGTTCATCATCATCATCATCATCAATCGTATTTATTGAGCGCTCACTGTGTGCAGAGCACTGGACTAAGCGCTTGGGAAGTACAAGTTGGTAACATATAGAGACAGTCCCTACCCAGCAGTGGGCTTACGGTCTAAAAGGTTCAGCGCTTGGCACATAGTAAGCGCTTAACCGCTACCACAGTCACTCATCTTACCCAGAGGAGTGCGAGTTCGAGGAAGCAGTAATCCGGCCCCCCCGCTACTTGGGTGTGTGGCGGGGCGTCCTTTGGAATAAGCCCAGATTTCGGTTTTCCTGAGCTGCTGGAGGAGTCTGGGTTATTCCTTGACCATCCTCCCCTTTGACCCCTTGGGAATGGGGCAGGTCTCCCCCTTTCTCCCCTCCTCCTGGATTTCCCCCCTCCCTGCACTCCCACACTCTCCCTCCTTCCCCAAACCAACATGCACAGGGTTAAATCCCAACTCTTTCACCCGCTTTGACAGGCGGGCCCGTGGGGGGGTGGTGGGAGGGAGGGGTGTGGGGGCGTGTCTGTCGGGAAGTATGGATTTCTACAGTGGTTTTACTGGAAAAGCCCAGTCGAGGGTGGGAGGGGTCACCATGGCAACGCTCAGCTGTGGGAACAGGTTAGTTGGGGGAAGCGGATTCTTTCCCAGGAGTTCCTGGGGTGGTGCGGAGGGGTCCCCCATCCCCGCACCCTGACACCCCCACGGGCTGCGGGGTCCCTGACAGGCCAAGGTCCCACCAGGGATGCTTTGGGGCCAATCAATCCTATTTATTGAGCACTTACCGTGAGCAGAGCACTGTATTAAGCGCTTGGGAGAGGACACTAGAACAGAGTTGGTAGATGTGTTTCCTGCCCACAATGAGCTGTCAGTTTAGGGGGCTGCTTACAGTCTGGGGGGCGGTGGGGTTACAATCTAGAGAGGTCCACTAATTATAATAATAATGGTAGTACTTGCTAAGCGCTTACTATGTGCCAAGCACTGTTCTAAGCATTGGGGATACAAGGTGATCAGGTTGTCCCACGTGGGGCTCCCACACTAGCAGCAGCGGGTGCCCGGGACAACAGGGCAGAGGGGGTCGGGGGTACCACCTGTCAGTCCCGGCGGGATGGGGTGGGACTGTGCGCTTAGTACAGTGCTCTGCACACAGTAAGCACTCAGACAGCCCCTTCCTTCCTCTCCCCCTCGTTACTCTCCATCCCCCCCTTCTTACCTCCTTCCCTTCCCCACAGCACCTGTATATATGTATATATGTTTGTACATATTTATTACTCTATTTATTTATTTATTTATTTTACTTGTACCTATCTATTCTATTCATTTTATTTTGTTAGTATGTTTGGTTTTGTTCTCTGTCTCCCCCTTTTAGACTGTGAGCCCACTGTTGGGTAGGGACTGTCTCTATATGTTGCCAATTTGTACTTCCCAAGCGCTTAGTACAGTGCTCTGCACACAGTAAGCGCTCAATAAATACGATTGATGATGATGATAGTAAGCGCTCAATAAATACGATTGATGATGATGAATAAATACGATTGAATGAATGAATGAATGAACGGCCGTATCCAATCCTGAGCCAGTGAGCGTGAGGACCACCTAATTATATCTATTCAACTGGGTGCCCACTCTGCGCTGAGCCCTGGGGTGGGCCCAAGATCGTCAGCTAGAACACAGTACCTGTCCCACACGGGGCTCTCCCTGTCTAAGAGGGAGGGAGAGCAGGGAAACGACCCCCATTTTACAGATGAGAAGGTTGAGACCCAGGAAATTAAGCAACCTGCCCACGCTCACACAGCAGGGCACGGCGGGAGCTGGGACCAGAGTCTCTTGGTTCAAGGTTCTTTCCATTCGACCATGTCCGTTCCACATGGGACAGACTAAGAGCACAGGCTTTGGAGTCAGAGGGCATGGGTTCAAATCCTGGCTTCTCCAGCTGTCAGCTGTGTGACTTTGGGCAAGTCACTTCACTTCTCTGGGCCTCAGTTGCCTCATCTGTAAAATGAGGGTTAAGACTGTGAGCCCCCCGTGGGACAACTTGATCACCTTGTAACCTCCCCAGCGCTTAGAACAGTACTTTGCACATAGTAAGCTCTTAATAAATGCCATTATTATTATTATTATTATTATTATTATTATTACCACCCACGGTCTAGGGTGGGAGTCTGGAGATCTGGGTCCTAAACCCACTCCCCCCCACAAGCCTGCTGTGTGACCTATGGCAAGTGAGAAGCAACGTCAGCGGAAAGAGCCCGGGCTTTGGAGTCAGAGGTCGTGAGTTCAAATCCCGGCTCCGCCAATTGTCAGCTGTGTGACTTTGGGCAAATCACTTCACCTCTCGGTGCCTCAGTTCTCTCATCTGTAAAATGGGGATGAAGACTGTGAGCCCCCCATGGGACAACCTGACCACCTTGTAACCTCTGGCCCCCCAAAACAGGGGTCAAGACTCTATTTCTGGGGCCCGGACTCAGGGGTTTGTGGGATAGTGAGGCAGCGTGGCTCAGTCGAAAGAGCCCGGGCTTTGGAGTCAGAGGTCACGGGTTCAAATCCCTGCTCCGCCAATTGTCAGTTGCATGACTTTGGGCAAGTCACTTAACTTCTCTGTGCATCAGTTCCCTCATCTGTAAAGTGGGGATTAAAACTGTGAACCCCCCGCGGGACAACCTGATGACCTTGTAACCTCCCCAGCGCTTAAAACAGTGCTTTGCACATAGTAAGCGCTTAACAAATGCCATCATAATTATTATTATTACGTGACTCACCCTCTCTGTTTCCTCAACTTTAAAATGGAGATGATACCCGCTCTTCTTTCTGTTTGGGTCGTGAGCCGCGTGTGGAACGGTGTCTGATCTGATTCACCCCCTTTCTAATTGGGCGCTTGGCCCGGAATGCCGAAGCTCGGCGGGTGGGCCTTGAACCCGAGACTTCAGGACCAAGAATCCGGGCGGAGGAGTTGATGAAGGTGCTGGTGGCTTGCCCAGCGCTTCCCACGCTCGCCCATTCCCATCCGTCGGGTTCTCGCTTGGAAGTGGAGCTCAACAAGGGAGTAACGGGGGTGTAGCACGTTGCCAAGGGCACCCGGAGGGGCCGTGGCACCGTGTGACCTGGTGGGTGGCCGCCTCGGGAGCCACTGAGGACATCGTCACCCGGGCCCCAAAGACCCCCAAAGATCGACCCCCGGCCCACGTCCTCCCCCTGGCCTGGAATGCCCTCCCTCCACACATCTCTTCCTCCCTTCAAAGCCCTACTGAGAACTCACCTCCTCCAAGAAGCCTTCCCACACTGAGCCCCCTTTTTCCTCTCCTTCTCCCCATCCCCCCCACCCTACCTCCTTCCTCTCCTCACAGCACCTGTATATATGTTTGTTCAGATTTATTTCTCTATTTGTTTTACTTGTACGTATTTACTATTCTATTAATTTTGTTAATGATCATCTTCAATCGTATTTATTGAGCGCTTACTATGTGCAGAGCACTGTACTAAGCGCTTGGGAAGTACAAATTGGCAACATATAGAGACAGTCCCTACCCAACAGTGGGCTCACAGTCTAAAAGGGGGAGACGGAGAACAAAACCAAACATACTAACAAAATAAAATAAATAGAATAGATAGGTACAAGTAAAATAAATAGAGTAATAAATATGTACAAACATATATACATATATACAGGTGCTGTGGGGAAGGGAAGGAGGTAAGATGGGGGGGATGGAGAGGGGGACGAGGGGGAGAGGAAGAGCACTGTACTTTATTTCTATTTATTCTGATGACTTGACACCTGTCCACATGTTTTGTTTTGTTGTCTGTCTCCCCCTTCTAGACTGAGCCCGTTGTTGGGTAGGGACCGTCTCTAGATGTGGCCGACTTGTACTTCCCAAGTGCTTAGTACAGTGCTCTGCACACAGTAAGTGCTCAATAAATACAACTGAATGAATGAGTGAACCCCTTACCTCCTCCAGAAGGCCTGTCATGATTATTATTATTATTATACACAAGTGCCGACTAAGGGCAGTGGGAGTGGAAGGGAAGAAGCAAGCTCACCTCCTCCAGGAAGCCTTCCCAGACTGAGCCCCCTTTTTCCCCTCTTTCTCCCCATCCCCGCCGCCCTGCCTCCTTCCCCTCCCCAGAGCACCTGTATATATGTATGTACAGATTTATTACTCTATTTTACTTGTACATATTTACTATTCTATTTAGTATTCTATGATCAATCAATCAATCAATCAATCGTGTTTATTGAGCGCTTACTATGTGCAGAGCACTGTACTAAGCGCTTGGGAAGTACAAATTGGCAACACATAGAGACAGTCCCTACCCAACAGTGGGCTCACAGTCTAAAAGGGGGAGACAGAGAACAGAACCAAACATACCAACAAAATAAAATAAAGAGGATAGAAATGTACAAGTAAAATAAATAAATAAATAAATAAATAGAGTAATAAATATGTACAACCATATATACATATATACAGGTGCTGTGGGGAAGGGAAGGAGGTAAGACGGGGGGATGGAGAGGGGGACGAGGGGGAGAGGAGGGAAGGGGCTCAGTCTGGGAAGGCCTCCTGGAGGAGGTGAGCTCTCAGCAGGGCCTTGAAGGGAGGAAGAGAGCTATGATGTACATCTAGCTTTAATTCTATTTGTTCTGACCACTTGACACCTGTCCACGTTTTGTTTTGTTGTCCGTCTCCCCCTTCTAGACTGTGAGCCCGCTGTTGGGTAGGGACCGTCTCTATATGTCGCCGACTTGGACTTCCCAAGCGCCTAGTCCAGTGCTCTGCACGCAGTAAGCGCTCAATAAGTACGATTGAATGAATGAATGACCGGGAGAGGCTGCTCAATGCCCAGCCTATTGATCTTCCACTTCTCTTTGCAATAAATATGTCAGGACGAGCTGTGTTTGGGGAGCAGCCGTCGGGGCCCCGGCCTCTTCCCCCTCCCGCACTCCGGGACCAGGCGGATCCCGATAAAACATTAGGGGGGAGATAAGTGCTGGGTATAAATAATTAAGGCGACATGCATATTCGCCAACAACGAAAAAAAAAGTTTCAAAACCCCGTTCCCGGAACAGCCCTCTTACCAGGGGCCCAGAGGAGGAGGAGAGAAGAAGAGGAGGAAAGGAGGAGGAGGAGAGATGAAGACGGGGACAGGTGGAGGAAGAGGAGAGGAAGAACAGGGAGAGGAAGAGGGCGAGAAGGAGGACAAAGAGAAGGCCAGGAGGAAGAAGAGGAGGAGGAGAGAAGAGGACAGGAGGAGGAAAAGGAGGAGGAGGAGGAGAGGAAGAGGGCGAGAAGGAGGACAAAGAGAAGGACAGGAGGAAGAAGAGGAGCAGGAGAGAAGAAGAGGACAGGAGAAGGAAAAGGAGGAGAAGAAGGAGGAGAGGAAGAACAGGGAGAGGAAGAAGGTGAGAAGGAGGACAAAGAGAAGGACAGGAGGAAGAAGAGGAGGAGGAGGAGAGAAGAAGAGGACAGGAGGAGGAAAAGGAGGAGAAGGAGGAGGAGAGGGAGAACAGGGAGAGGAAGAGGGTGAGAAGGAGGACAAAGAGAAGAGAAGAGAAGGACAGGAGGAAGAAGAGGAGGAGGAGGAGAGAAGAGGACAGGTGGAGGAAAAGGAAGAGAAGGAGGAGGAGAGGAAGAACAGGGAGAGGAAGAGAAGAGAAGGACAGGAGGAAGAAGAGGAGGAGGAGGAGAGGAAGAACGGGAAGGAGGAGAGAAGAAGATAGGGACAGGAGGAGGAGGAAGAGGAGAAAAGGAGGAGAGGAAGAACGGGAGGAGGAAGAGGGGGAGAAGGAGGACGAGGAGAGAAGGACAGGAAGAAGTAGAGGAGGTGGAGGAGAGAAGAGGAGGAGAGGAAGAACAGGGGGAGGAGGGACAGAAGGTGGACGAGGAGGAGAACAGGGGGAGGGAGAAGAGGAGGAGAAAAGGCTAAGGAAAAGGGGAGGAGTGAGAGGAGGAGGAAGAGGTGAAGGAGGGGGATGCAGGAGAGGAGGAGGGAGGAGATGGGGAGAAAGGGGAGGAGGAGGAGGAGGAGAAGGAGGAGGGGGTGCCAGGAGGGCTGCGGCGAGCAGGGAAATCCCTCCCCCTCCCCACGTCCCCCCCCTCCGGGGTTGCGGCCCGCTAAGATCATGAATAAGACACTAATTTTAGCCTCCAAGACTTGCGCGTTGGGAGCGACCTCAGCCAGCCCGGGGCCTCCCTCCTTCCCTCCCTCCCTCCTTCCTTCCTTTCTTCCCTCTCTCCCACCTCCCGGGCCCGGCCCGCAAGCTGGCTGCCCTGCGGGGAAGCATCCGTGGAGGCTGGGGGGTGTTAGCAGGGCGAGGGGGACCGGTGCAGGGGACGGGGATGCCCTGGCCCTGCCCAGTTGAGGATCGGGGCCTGGGATCCCCCCAGTGGGTCAGTCTGACCCAAGGTGGGGCCGGGTGGGTCATTTTACAGATGAGGAAACTGAGGCACCGAGGACTGAAGCGTCTTGCCCAAGATCATCCAGCAGGCAAGTGGCAACACCGGGATTCGAATCCAGGTCCTCTGACTCCAGGGCCTGGGCTCTTTCTACTTGACCATGCTGTTTCCCATGTTGCCAACTTGGACTTCCCAAGCGCTTAGTCCAGTGCTCTGCACACAGTAAGCGCTCAATAAATACGACCGAATGAATGAACTGGAAAATCTTTTCTCTTTTGGCTAGGTGCAGGTGCCACCCTTAAAGATAATAATAATAATAATAACAATAATACTTGTTAAGCATACGACAATGAATGAACTGGAAAATCTTTTCTCTTTTGGCTAGGTGCAGGTGCCACCCTTAATGATAATAATAATAATAATAATAATACTTGTTAAGCACTGGTCTAAGCACTGGGTAGATACAAGTTCTTTAGAATATTTAGTTCTTTAGTTCAAATCCCGGCTCCACCACATGTCTGCTGTGTGACCTAGGGCAAGTCACTTAACTTCTCGGAGTCTCAGTTACCTCATCTGTCAAATGGGGATGATGACTGTGAGCCCCACGCGGGACAACCTGATCGCCTTGTATCCCCCAGCGCTTAGAACAGTGCTTTGCACATAGTAAGCGCTGAACAAATGCCAGTATTATTATTATCATTATTATTATTTAGATACCCACTGTTCCTGCCGGAATGGCTGACCTGGTCATAGCTTTTATTTCAAGGCCAGTCCCCACTTTTTATGGCATTTGTAGCTGGCGTAGCTACAAGATTATCAGGTTGGACACAATCCGTGTCCCACATGGGGATCACAGTCATAATCCCCATTTTCACAGATCGAGGTAAGTGAAGCCCAGAGAAATTAAGTGATTTGCCCAAGGTCACACGGCAGGCAAGTGGCAGAGCTGGGATTAGAACCCAGGTCCTACTGGAGAAGCAGCGTGGCTCACAGGGCTTTGGAGCCAGAGGTCATGGGTTCAAACCCCAGCTCTGCCAATTGTCAGCTGTGTGACTTTGGGCAACTCATTTAACTTCTCTGTGCCTCAGTTACCTCATCTGTAAAACGGGGATTAAGACTGTGAGCCCCCCATGGGACAACCTGATCACCTTGGAACCTCCCCGGCGCTTAGAACAGTGCCTTGCACATAGTAGGCGCTTAATAAATGCCACCATCATTATTATTATTACTGGTTCCCAGGCCCGGGCTCTACCCACTGGGTCATGCTGGTTCTCATGTTCCCTGTTCCCATGCCCCACTCCTGACTCAGTGGCTCTTACATCACCGCTTGGCCATGAGGCCTGGCCAGAGTGAGAGAGTTTGAGGATCACACTTCTGAAGACATTCCAGAAACAGGGGGATCGACAGGATGACCTCAAAAGGCACCATTCAGCCTCAGGATTCGGAAATAAAGTTCTCTTTCTTTATAAAAAATATGCATACATATACATAATTTAAATAAGATGTATATATGTATATCCTGTATATATGTTTGTACATATTTATTACTCTATTTATTTTACTTGTACATATTTGCCCCTCCGTCAAGCTAGCTCTCTTCCTCCCTTCAAGGCCCTGCTGAGAGCTCACCTCCTCCAGGAGGCCTTCCCAGACTGAGCCCCTTCCTTCCTCTCCCCCTCGTCCCCCTCTCCATCCCCCCATCTTACCTCCTTCCCTTCCCCACAGCACCTGTATATATGTATATATGGTTGTACATATTTATTACTCTATTTATTTATTTATTTATTTATTTTACTTGTACATTTCTATCCTATTTATTTTATTTTGTTGGTATGTTTGGTTCTGTTCTCTGTCTCCCCCTTTTAGACTGTGAGCCCACTGTTGGGTAGGGACTGTCTCTATGTGTTGCCAATTTGTACTTCCCAAGCGCTTAGTACAGTGCTCTGCACATAGTAAGCGCTCAATAAATACGATTGATTGATTGATTGATTGATTGATATTTATTCTACTCATTTTATTTTGTTAATATGTTTGGTTTTGTTCTCTGTCTCCCCCTTCTAGACTGTGAGCCCGCTGTTGGGTAGGGACCGTCTCTCTATGTTGCCAACTTGGACTTCCCAAGCGCTTAGTACAGTGTTCTGCACACAGTAAGCGCTCAATAAATACGATTGAATGAATGAATAAAAAGTGGTGTATGTTATTCATTCATTCAATCGTATTTATTGAGCACTTACTATGGGCCAGGCACTGTACTAAGCGCTGGGGTAGGGATCAGCTAATCAGGTTGGCCGCAGTCCATGTTCCAAACGAGGCTCAGAGTCTTAATCTCCATTTTACAGATGCTAGAGAAGTGAGGTGACTTGTCCAAGGTCATACAGCAGACAAGTGAGTTATTATTTATTATTCTAGCTGTTTGCAGTCTAGTGCAAGCAGAGCACTGGCCTAAGAGCTTGGGACAATACAACACAATAACAGGCACATTTCCCCGTCCACAGGGAGCTTAAAGTCTACAGGGCCTAGACTCCCTGCTTCAACGAATTTACCCTGAACTCTGCATTGAGTGCTTGGCAGAGTACAATAGAGTGGGTAGACTTTCATTCATTCAATTATATTAATTGAGCGCATGCCCTGTGCAGAGCACTGTCCTAAGAGCTTGGGAGAGTACAATATAACAATAAACAGGCACATTTCCTGCCCACAGTGAGCTCACCGCTCATGGTCTCTAGACACAACCCTGCCTTCGGGGAATTTGTAGTCTGCTATGTGCAGAGCACTGTAATAATAATAATAATAGTTATTATTAATAATAGTTATTATATCATTATTATATTATATTAATAATAGTTATTATTATAGTAATAATAGTTATTATTATTATTACAGTGCTCTGCACATAGCAGACTACAGACTTGGCACATAGCAGACTTGGCACATAGTGCTTAACAATTACCATAATAATAATAACTATTATTAATTATAATAATTATATAATTAATAATAATTATTATTATGGTAATTGTTAAGCACTATGTGCCAAGCACTGTTTTAAGCACTGCGTTTGAGTACAGCGCTTGGAACAGTGCTTTGCACATAGTAAGCGCTTAATAAATACCATCATTATTAAATACCATCATTATTACTCTTATTACTGTCCTGAGAGTACAATAGTTAGTAGGAATCCCCTGCCCTCAGGAAGCAGTGGAAAGAGCCCGGGCTTTGGAGTCAGAGGTCATGAGTTCGAATCCCGGGTCCGCCACAGGTCTGCTGTGTGACCTCGGGCAAGCCACTTAACTTCTCTGAGCCTCAGTGCTCTCAACTGTAAAACGGGAATTAAGACTGTGAGCCCCATGTGGGACAACCTGATCACCTTGTATCCCCCCAGTGCTTAGAACAGTGCTTTGCACATAGTAAGCGCTTAATCAATCAATCAATCGTATTTACTGAGTGCTTACTGTGTGCAGAACACTGGACTAAGCGCTTGGGAAGTCCAAGTTGGCAACATCTAGAGACAGTCCCTACCCAACAGTGGGCTCACAGTCTAAAAGGGGGAGACAGAGAACAAAACCAAACATACTAACAAAATAAAATAAATAGAATAGATATGTACAGGTAAAATAGAGTAATAAATAAATAAATAGAGTAATAGCTATTAGATGATGACTAGTATAGCTAAATAGATGATGGCTTAACAAATGCCATCATCATTATTATCATCATCATCATCATCAATCGTATTTATTGAGCGCTTACTATGTGCAGAGCACTGGACTAAGCGCTTGGGAAGTATAAATTGGCAACATATAGAGACAGTCCCTACCCAACAGTGGGCTCACAGTCTAAAAGTGTAAAAATTATTACTAGGAAGCTTCCAGTCTTACAGTCTAGACCCCGGCCAGGTCAGGGTTATTCATTCAGTTGTATTTATTGAGCGTTTTCCTTTAGGCAGAGCACCGTACTAAGCTCTCGGGAGAGTACACTAGAACAATAAGCAGCCACACTCTCTGCCCACAGCGAGCTTACGGTCCAGAGACGAGTCGGACACCGGAATTTCTCCGTCCCGTCCCCACCACCTCCTCCCTCCCGGTCTCCACTAGCAGTTTGGCTTCCCTACTCCTCCCATTTCCAGGAAATCTCTGGGAGAAAAGGGTCAGGCTGAGGGTGCGCTGGGTGGGGAAGGGCCGGGGTGCTCAGGGCCGGAGGGAATGGGGGGGACCCTGCCCTCGGCTCCCAAGTCCAAGCTCGGTAACAGGAAGCGGGCTGGTGTGAGGGCCTGCCGGTAAGTAAGATCCCGGAGATTAGAGGCCTCTCGGCCTAATCAGAAGCTGCTTGAAGTTGGAGGACCAAGTTACTGGAAGAAGGAGGAAACAGAGGCTGTAAATAAAGCCAAACTGTTAACATATGGCCCCCGTGCTCTATGGGAAACATAAGACAGATTAGGATATTTATGTTCCCAGGGTGGAGGGAGGGAGAAGGGGATTTAGGGAAGGGGCCAGGGGGTGAGAGGAGGGGGGTTGTCCAGCTTGGACCCAAGCCCGGCCCTAACCGGACCAAAGTCGGGGTGAGCGGCAGAGGAAAGGGCGGCTGATGCGGGATGCGACTTCAGGCCCGGGAAATCTGGGGAAGGGAACACCTCGGGGGTGACGGGTGGGACCGGGCGGCGCAGGAGGCCCCAATTCCTGGAAAGCCGGCCTTCCCGGTCGAGCCGAGGACGTCCGGATTAATAGACCTTCCAGGATCCAAAATCAGCTTCGGGGAGAACAGAGAGGGGGGAGGGGAGGAGGGGAGGAGGAAGGGAGGGGAATGTCTGTGTTCCAAGGACTCCTCCACACCCTCCCGATCCCCAGGACGGCCCCTGGGTCTCCCAGACCTTCCTTGGGAGAGCAGCGTGGCTCAGTGGAAAGAGCCCGGGCTTTGGAGTCAGAGGTCATCGGCTCAAATCCCGGCTCCGCCACTTGTCGGCTGGGTGACTTTAGGCAAATCACTTAACTTCTCTGGGCCTCGGTTACCTCATCTGTCAAATGGGGATGAAGACTGTGAGCCCCACATGGGACCACCTGATCCCCTGGTAAGCTTCCCAGCGCTCAGAACAGTGCTTTGCACATAGTAAGCGCTTAATAAATGCCATCAAATAAAAAAGGTCCTGGGTTCTAATCTCGCTCTGCCACTCGTCTGCTGTGTGATCTTGGGCAAGTCACTTGACTTCTCTGGGCCTCAGTTACCTCATCTGCAAAATGGGGATTGAGACAGAGAGCTTCACATGGGACCACCTGATCCCCTTGTAAGCTTCCCAGCACTCAGAACAGTGCTTTGCACATAGTAAGCGCTTAATAAATGCCATCAAAAAAAAAAGGTCCTGGGTTCTAATCTCGCTCTGCCACTCGTCTGCTGTGTGATCTTGGGCAAGTCACTTGACTTCTCTGGGCCTCAGTTACCTCTTCTGCAAAATGGGAATTAAGACTGCGAGCTTCACCTGGGACAGGGACTGCGTCCAATCCGATTTGCTTGTATCCACCCCAGCGCTTAGTACAGTGCCTGGCACGTAATAAGTGCTTAACATAGAGAAGCAGCATGGCTCAGGGGAAAGAGCACGGGCTTGGGAGTCGTCAGAGGTCATGGGTTTAATCCCTACCCCGCCACTTGTGTGCCAGTCACAACTTCTCTGTGCCTCAGTTACCTCCTCTGTAAAATGGGGATTAAGACTGTGAGCCCTACGTGGGACAACCCAATCACCTTGTATCCTCCCCAGTGCTTAGACCAGTGCTTTGCACATAGTAAGCGCTTAACAAATCCCATTATTATTATTATTATCCATCAATGGACTCAAAATCAATCAATCAATCAATCGTATTTATTGAGCGCTTACTATGTGCAGAGCACTGTACTAAGCGCTTGGGAAGTACAAATTGGCAACACATAGAGACAGTCCCTACCCAACAGTGGGCTCCCAGTCTAAAAGGGGGAGACAGAGAACAGAACCAAACATACCAACAAAATAAAATAAATAGGATAGAAATGTACAAGTAAAATAAATAAATAAGTAAATAAATAGAGTAATAAATATGTACAACCATATATACATATATACAGGTGCTGTGGGGAAGGGAAGGAGGTACACAACAAATTCCTCGGAGACCACCTTCTGCGGCCCCTTCCGTCTCCTTTGAGGAAACCGACGGGATCGTTCCCTGGATACCCACATACTTCACTTCAGGGGTCTCTGCGGACCCCTGGCCCACTTTCTGCCTCCGGCCCGGAACCCCCTCCCTCCTCAAATCCGACATCATCATCATCATCAATCGCATTTATTGAGCGCTTACTATGTGCAGAGCACTGTACTAAGCGCTTGGGAAGTACAAATTGGCAACATCTAGAGACAGTCCCTACCCAACAGTGGGCTCACAGTCTAAAAGGGGGAGACAGAGAACAAAACCAAACATACTAATAAAATAAAATAAATAGAATAGATATGTACAAGTAAAATAAACAGAGTAATAAATATGTACAAACATATATACATATATGCAGGTGCTGTGGGGAAGGGAAGGAGGTAAGATGAGGGGGATGGAGAGGGGGACGAGGGGGAGAGGAAGGAAGGGGCTCAGTCTGGGAAGGCCTCCTGGAGGAGGTGAGCTCTCAGCAGGGCCTTGAAGGGAGGAAGAGAGCTACAAAATAAACCAAACAGAATAAATACGTGCAAGTAAAATCGTGATTCTTGTAGGAGAAAACGAGGCCAGCCAGGCTGGATGGGGAGGAGGCCCAGCCCCAGGCCCGAAGTACCATGGCCAATGTTGGGGGGCAGCCATGACAGGACTGGTCAGGACCGGTCAGGACCGGTCAGGACTGGTCATGGCCGGACCTACCCCGTCCCTGTCGACCGTGCCGACCCCCCCTTTGTTACCTTGGTGCTGGGGTCGGGGTCGGAGCAGAGGGCGAAGGCCGCCTCGTCGCTGAGGCCCGACGCCATCGCCTCAGGCCCAACCGCCGCCATGACTAGGCCCGCCTCAGCCCCGCTCGGCCTCGCGCGCGACGCAATGCGCAGAAAATGACTCTCCCCTCGTGGCTCAGTGGAAAGAGCCCGGGCTTTGGAGTCGGAGGTCGTGGATTCAAATCCCCGCTCCGCCGACTGTCAGCTGTGAGACTTTGGGCAAGTCACTTAATAAGTTCCCTCATCTGGAAAATGAGGATTAAGACTGTAAGCTCCCCCGTGGGACAACCCGATCACCTCGTAACCACCCCAGCGCTTAGACCAGTGCTTTGCACATAGTAAGCGCTTAATAAATGCCGTCATTATTATGATGATTATTATTCAAAGCCTTGTCTCTATATGTTGCCAACTTGTACTTCCCAAGCGCTTAGCACAGTGCTCCGCACACAGTAAGCGCTCAATAAATACGATTGAATTAATTAATTATTGAAGGCCCATCTCCTCCAAGAGGCCTTCCCTGACTAAGCCCCACTTTTCCTCATCTCCCACTCCCTTCCTCATCACTGACTTATTCCCTCTTGCTCTTCCCCCTCACCCCAGCCCCACAGTGCTTATGTAGAGATCTGTCAATTTATTTATTTGTATTGATCAATCAATCAATCAATCGTATTTATTGAGCGCTTACTGTGTGCAGAGCACTGGACTAAGCGCTTGGGAAGTACAAGTTGGTGTCGGTTGGTATTGATGTCTGTCTCTCCGCCTCTAGGTGAGCTCGTTGTGGACAGGGAATCAATCAATCAATCAATCATATTTATTGAGCGTTTACTGTGTGCAGAGCACTGTACTAAGCGCTTGGGAATGTCACTGTATATTTATTTTTGTAGTGAAGCAGCATGGCTCCCTGGAAAGAGCCCGGGCTTGGGAGTCGGAGGTCGTGGGTTCACATCCTGGCTCCGCCACTTGTCAGCTGTGTGACTTTGGGCAAGTCACTTCACTTCTCTGGGCCTCAGTTCCCTCATCTGGAAAATGGGGATGAAGACTGTATATATGTATATATGTTTGTACATATTTATTACTCTATTTATTTATTTATTTTACTTGTACATATCTATTCTATTTATTTTATTTTGTTAGTATGTTTGGTTTTGTTCTCTGTCTCCCCCTTTTAGACTGTGAGCCCACTGTTGGGTAGGGGCTGTCTCTACATGTTGCCAATTTGTACTTCCCAAGCGCTTAGTACAGTGCTCTGCACATAGTAAGCGCTCAATAAATACAATTGATGATGATGATGATTATGTGAGCCCCCCCGTGGGACAACCTGCTCACCTTGTAACTTCACCAGTGCTTAGAACAGTGCTTTGCACATAGTAAGCGCGTAATAAATGCCATCATTATTATTATTATTAGTGTGCTTTCCCAAGCGCTTAGTCCAGTGCTCTGCACATAGTAAGCGCTCAATAAATACAATTGATGATGATGATGATTATGTGAGCCCCCCCGTGGGACAACCTGCTCACCTTGTAACTTCACCAGTGCTTAGAACAGTGCTTTGCACATAGTAAGCGCGTAATAAATGCCATCATTATTATTATTATTAGTGTGCTTTCCCAAGCGCTTAGTCCAGTGCTCTGCACATAGTAAGCGCTCAATAAATACAATTGATGATGATGATGATTATGTGAGCCCCCCCGTGGGACAACCTGCTCACCTTGTAACTTCACCAGTGCTTAGAACAGTGCTTTGCACATAGTAAGCGCGTAATAAATGCCATCATTATTATTATTATTAGTGTGCTTTCCCAAGCGCTTAGTCCAGTGCTCTGCACATAGTAAGCGCTCAATAAATACAATTGATGATGATGATGATTATGTGAGCCCCCCCCGTGGGACAACCTGCTCACCTTGTAACTTCACCAGTGCTTAGAACAGTGCTTTGCACATAGTAAGCGCGTAATAAATGCCATCATTATTATTATTATTAGTGTGCTTTCCCAAGCGCTTAGTCCAGTGCTCTGCACATAGTAAGCGCTCAATAAATACAATTGATGATGATGATGATTATGTGAGCCCCCCCGTGGGACAACCTGCTCACCTTGTAACTTCACCAGTGCTTAGAACAGTGCTTTGCACATAGTAAGCGCGTAATAAATGCCATCATTATTATTATTATTATTAGTGTGCTTTCCCAAGCGCTTAGTCCAGTGCTCTGCACATAGTAAGCGCTCAATAAATACGATTGATGATGATGATGATGATGTGAGCCCCCCCGTGGGACAACCTGCTCACCTTGTAACTTCACCAGCGCTTAGAACAGTGCTTTGCACATAGTAAGCACGTAATAAATGCCATCATTATTATTATTATTAGTGTGCTTTCCCAAGCGCTTAGTACAGTGCTCTGCACATAGTAAGCGCTCAATAAATACGATTGATGATGATGATGATGATGTGAGCCCCCCCGTGGGACAACCTGCTCACCTTGTAACTTCACCAGCGCTTAGAACAGTGCTTTGCACATAGTAAGCGCGTAATAAATGCCACTATTATTATTATTATTATTAGTGTACTTTCCCAAGCGCTTAGTACAGTGCTCTGCACACAGTAAGGGCTGGAGGGGCCCAAAGCTGAGCTCCGGCGTCCTCCTGTGGCAAATTCTGGGATTGCAGCCTCCGGGAATTCCGGGCGTTCATTCATTTATTCAATCAATCGCACTTATTGAGCGCTTACCGTGTGCAGAGCACTGTACTAAGCGCTTGGGGAGTACAAGTAGGCCACATATAGAGACGGTCCTTACCCAACAACAGGCTCACAGGCTAGAAGGAGGGAGACAGAGAACAAAACAAAACATGTATGCCTGGCTCCTCTCTGTGTGAATCAATCATCCTTTCATTCAATCGTATATATTTTGCCCCCCGTGGGACAACCTGATCATCATCATCAATTGTATTTATTGTATTTATTGAGCGCTTACTATGTGCAGAGCACTGTACTAAGCGCTTGGGAAGTACAAATTGGCAACATATAGAGACAGTCCCTACCCAACAGTGGGCTCACAGTCTAAAAGGGGGAGACAGAGAACAAAACCAAACATACTAACAAAATAAAATAAATAGAATAGATATGTACAAATAAAATAAATAGAGTAATAAATATGTACAAACATATCACGTTGTAACCTCCCCAGCGCTTAGAACAGTGCTTTGCACATAGTAAGCGCTTAACAAATACCAATATTATTATTGAGTGCTTACTGTGTCCGAAGCACTGTACAAAACTCTTGCTACAGCAAAACAGAACAATAAACAGACACATTCCCTGCCCACAACCAGCTAATAGTCTAGAGGGGGAGGCAGACAACAGAAATTCATTCAATCGTATTTACTGAGCGCTTACTCTCTGTGCAGAGCACTGTACTAAGCGCTTAAAAAATAAATAAAAGAAATAAATACATTACAGATAACGAACATAAGTGCTGTGGGGCGATCAATCAATCAGTCATCCTCATCAATCGTATTTATTGAGCGCTTACTATGTGCAGAGCACTGTACTAAGCGCTTGGGAAGTACAAATTGGCAACACATAGAGACAGTCCCTCAGTCGTATTTACTGAGCGCTTGCTATGTGCAGAGCGCTGTATGAGGCGCTTGGGAGAGGACGGCAGTGCTCTGCACGCAGTAAGCGCTCAATAAATACGATTGAATGAATGACAGAATTAGCAGACACTTTCCCTGCCCATGACGAGTTTACCGTCTAGAGGGGGAGGTAGACATTAGTATGAATAAATTATTGATAATATATTATTTAAAGATATGTACATAAGTGCGGTGGGGTTGGGGGGGCGAGGCGAATATTGAATGGCCAGAAGTCACCGATCAAAATGCATAGATGACGCAGAAGGGAAGCAGCGTGGCTCAGTGGACAGAGCCCGGGCTTGGGAGTCAGAGGTCACGGGTTCGAATCCCGGCTCCGCCACTTGTCAGCTGGGTGACTTTGGGCGAGTCACTTCACTTCTCTGGGCCTCAGTTCCCTCCTCTGTAAAATGGGGATTAAGACCGTGAGCCCCACATGGGACAGCTTGATCACCTTGTATCCCCCCCAGCGCTTAGAACAGTGCTTAACAAATGCCATTATTATTATTATTATTATTATTATTATTAAGGCTGCGTTCAACTTGATTTGCTTGCATCTACCCCAGCACTTAGTACAGGGCCTCGCACATAGTAAGCTCTTACCAAATACCACATTTATTGTTATTAGCCCACCACCCCAGCCCTGGGAAATTGTCTATTACGGCCCAGTGGAAAGTTCTCTGGCCTCTCGGACTTGGTCCCCGCCTGGCTGTGACTTCACTCCTCTGGGCCTCAGTTTCCTCATCCGCAAAATGGGGATTCAATACCTACTTTCTCTCCCCTTTAGGCTCTTAGCCCCCACAGGGGACAGGGACCGTTTCCGATCCAATGGCACTGAATCCTAGTGGATAAAGCCTGGGCCTGGGAGTGAGAAGGACCTAGATTCTAATCCCCGCTCCACCCCTCTTCTGTTGCGTGACCTTGGCCTCAGTTCCCTCATCTGTAAAATGGGGGCGAAGACTGCGAACCTCAACTGGGAGAGGTACTGGGGTAGAGAATGTAGAGAAGCAGCGTGGCTCAGTGGAAATCAAGCAATCGATCGTAGTTATTGAGCGCTTACTGTGTGCAGAGCACTGTACTAAGCGCTTGGGAAGTACAAGTTGGCAACATATAGAGACAGTCCCTACCCAACAGTGGGCTCACAGTCTAGAAAGAACCCGGGCTTTGGAGTCAAAGGTCATGGGTTCAAATCCCAGCTCCGCCAGTTGTCAGCTGGGTGACTTTGGGCGAGTCACTTCACTTCTCTGGGCCTCAGTTCCCTCATCTGCTAAAATGGGGATTAAGACTGTGAGCCCCCCGTGGGCCAAACTGATCACCTTGTAACCTCCCCAGTGCTTAGAACAGTGCTTTGTGCATAGTAAGCGCTTAATAAATGCCATCATTATTATTATTATTATTATTATTATTATTACTGTGTCCGACCCGATTAACTTTTGTCTCCTCCAGCGCTTAGTACGGTCTCTGGCACATAGTAAAGTGCTTTTAGACTGTGAGCCCACTGTTGGGAAGGGACTGTATATGTTGCCAACTTGTACTTCCCAAGCGCTTAGTACAGTGCTCTGCACACAGTAAGCGCTCAATAAATACGATTGATGGTGATGATGATGACTGTCTCTCTATGTTGCCGACTTGGACTTCCCAAGCGCTTAGTACAGTGCTCTGCACACAGTAAGCACTCAATAAATACGATTGATGATGATGACTATGTTGCCAACTTAAGCACTTAGTACAGTGCTCTGCGCACAGTAAGCGCTCAATAAATACGATTGATTGATTGACTGATTGATTAAAAATACCATAAAAAGCGTGCTTGCCACGCACCAGCGTTAGACCCGTTCTTGCTCCGTGCTGAGAAATGAGGAGCCCCCAATCTCAACCCCACCCGTCGCAGGACCCCTGCATCATCATCAATCGTATTTATTGAGCGCTTATTATGTGCAGAGCACTGTACTAAGCGCTTGGGAAGTACAAATTGGCAACATCTAGAGATGGTCCCTACCCAACAGTGGGCTCACAGTCTAAAAGGGGGAGACAGTCTAAAAGGGGGAGGGCAGGGTGGGTGAGCGGGGGTCTCCAGGCCCAGCTGCCCTAATTCCAACCTATGGGATCTTGGAGGGGGGTGGAATGAGGTGTCTGGACACGCATCGCTCCCGCTTTCCCCCCCTGCCCCGTCCCCTCGACCCCCTTTCCCATCCGGCTCCCCCCACCCATTGCCAGGTGGCCCTGGCATATTTCCAGAAATGCAGTCGGGGGGGGCCGCCTCATTTCCAGGAATGCCACCGGCCTCCTCCTCCCTGCTGGCTCCCGGCCTGTTGGTTTTGACTCGGAGCCAAACGGCCTATGGATTGATCCGGTGCCAGGGCTGCCCCCCACCCCCGCCACCGGTGCCAGGGGATGGCATCTGACCGACATTTCCATGCCACCTGTTTACCTTGCCACGGGCCGGGCCGGTTTGGGTGGTGTCCTCAACTCGGGTTCTCATCTGCCACCTCCCTTTCTCCCTGGCCTTTATTCCCAGCAGCGAGCGGGATTTCCTGCTAAGAGCCGGGGCCGTTATAGGAATCCTCGCCCTGCCCGGGTGTGCGCAAGTGCGTTGGGAAGCAGCCTGGCCTAATGGATAGAGCACGGGGCCGGGAATCACAAGGACCGGAGCTCTCATCCCGGCTCGCCACTTGTCTGCTGTGTGACCTCAGGCAAGTCGCTTTGCTTCTCTGGGCCGCTGTTCCCTCACCTGCAAAATGGGGATTAAGACTGAGAGCCCCAGGTGGGACAGGGATTGTGTCCAACCCGATTAGCTTGGATCAATCAATCCATCAACCGTATTTACTGAGCGCTTACTGTGTGCAGAGCACTGTACTAAGTGCTTGGGAAGTACAAGTCGGCAACACATAGAGACAGTCATCATCATCATCATCATCATCAATCGTATTTATTGAGCGCTTACTGTGTGCAGAGCACTGTACTAAGCGCTTGGGAAGTCCAAGTCGGCAACACATACAGTCATCACCATCATCATCAATTGTATTTACTGAGCGCTTACTGTGTGCAGAGCACTGTACTAAGCGCTTGGGAAGTCCAAGTCGGCAACACATAGAGACGGTCCCTACCCAACAGCGGGCTCACAGTCTAGAAGGGGGAGACAGAGAACAAAACCAAACATACTGACCAAATAAAATAAATAGAATAGATATGTACAAGATAAATAAATAAATAGAGTAATAAATATGTACAACCATATATACATATATACAGGTGCTGTGGGGAAGGGAAGGAGGTAAGATGGGGGGATGGAGAGGGGGACGAGGGGGAGAGGAAGGAAGGGATCTTCCCCAGTGGTTAGAACAGCGCTTGGCACATAGTAAGCGCTTACTTATACCACAATTATTACTATGCAGGGGTGCTTGTGTGCATATATGTGTATGTGTATACATGTATATATGTTGGTACATATTTATTACTCTATTTATTTTACATGTACATATTTATTCTATTTCTTTTATTTTGTTAATATGTTTTGTTTTGTTGTCTGTCTCCCCATTCTAGACTGTGAGCCCACTGTTGGGTAGGGACCGTATCTAGATGTTGCCAACTTGGACTTCCCAAGCGCTTAGTGCAATGCTCTGCACACAGTAAGCCCTCAATAAATACGATTGGATGAATGAATGAATGAATTTAGCTTTGCTCTGACGACTTGATACCTGTCCACATTTTGTTTTGTTGTCTGTCTCCCCCTTCTAGACTGTGAGCCCGCTATTGAGTAGGGACCGTCTCTGTATGTTGCCAACTTGGACTTCCCAAGCGCTTAGTACAGTGCTCTGCACACAGTAAGAGCTCAATAAATACGATTGATTGAATGAATGAATGAATTTAGCTTTGTTCTAACGACTTGACACCTGTCCACATGTTTTGTTTTGTTGTCTGTCTCCCCCTTCTAGACTGTGAGCCCGCTGTCGGGTAGGGACCGTCTCTAGATGTTGCCAACTTGTACTTCCCAAGTGCTTAGTATGGTGCTCTGCACACAGTAAGCGCTCAATAAATACGACTGGATGAATGAATGCGTAGGAGAATTAGCACACACCTCCTTGCCCCTCCCTCCAATCTTACCCAAACTCCCCTAGTGGCCTTGGGCACCAAAGAGCTGGGGCGGGGGGGTAAACTAAGGCAGGGCACACACATGCATTCTGGGAAACGGGACAAACTCTGAGTCGCTGGGGGGATGGAGAGGGCGCTTCATTTCCACTGACTGATCGATTTGATGATTGATTCCCCCCCCCCCCAAAGCTAGCCCTAGGACTGAGATAGAGATCTCTGGAGGCAGGGTGAGGTGAGGTGGTGCTGCCTGAAGGGAAGGAGGGACATAATAAGCTCCCACGGTCCACCCACCCCGGCATCTCTACCGGGAAGAGCCCGGGTAGACAAGTCACCTTTGGCACAGTGGGAATGGAAGGGCTTTGGCATCATTTCGGTGCCAGGACCCAACCCTTGCGTACCTCCTGGTGCCAGCCCTTACTTCTGGGTGGGAGGAGTGGAGTTGGCAGGGCAGATCATCCTGTTAATTGCACTGCAGGATTGAGGGCATCATCATCATCATCAATCGTATTTATTGAGCGCTGTGTGCAGAGCACTGTACTAAGCGCTTGGGAAGTACAAATTGGCAACATATAGAGACAGTCCCTACCCAACAGTGGGCTCACAGTCTAAAAGGGGGAGACAAAACCAAACGTACTAACAAAATAAAATAGAATAGATATGTACAAGTAAAATAAATAGAGTAATAAATATGTACACACGTATATACATATATACAGGTGCTGTGGGGAAGGGAAGGAGGTAAGATGGGGGGATGGAGAGGGGGACGAGGGGGAGAGGAAGGAAGGGGCTGAGTGTGGGAAGGCCTCCTGGAGGAGGTGAGCTCTCAGTAGGGCCTTGAAGGGAGGAAGAGAGCGAGCTTGGCGGATGGGCAGAGGGATTGGGGGCATTCCAGGCCAGGGGGAGGATGTGGGCCGGGGGTCGATGGCGGGACAGGCGACAACGAGGCACCGTGAGGAGATTAGCGGTGGCAGAGGAGCGGAGGGTGCGGGCTGGGCTGGAGAAGGACAGAAGGGAGGTGAGGGAGGAGGGGGCGAGGGGATGGACAGCCTTGAAGCCTCACAGGCATCACAGTAGTAGTAGCTAGTAAAAGTATTAATATCTGTCTCCCACCTCTAGACTGTAAGCTCACTGCGGGCAGGGAACGTGCCCGTCTATTGTATTGTACTCTCCCAAGGGCTCAAGACGGTGCCCTGCACACAGTAAGCGCTCAATCAATCAATCAATCAATAGTATTTATTGAGCGCTTACTGTGTGCAGAGCACTGGACTAAGCGCTTGGGAAGTCCAAGTTGGATACACTTGAATGAATGAATGAATGAGAAGCAGCATGGCTCAGTGGAAAGAGCCCGGGCTTTGAAGTCAGCAGTCATCATCATCAATCGTATTTATTGAGCACTTACTGTGTGCAGAGCACTGGACTAAGCGCTTGGGAAGTCCAAGTTGGCAACATCTAGAGACAGTCCCTACCCAACAGGGGGCTCACAGTCTAAAAGGGGTCATGAGTTCAAATCCCAGCTCCGCCAACTGCCAGGTGTGTGACTGGGCAAGTCACTTCACTTCTCTGGGCCTCAGTTCCCTCATCTGGAAAATGGGGATGAAGACTGTGAGCCCCCCGTAGGGCAACCCGATCGCCTTGTAACCTCCCCAGCGCTTAGAACAGTGCTTTGCACATAGTAAGCGCTTAGTAAATGCCATCGTTATTAGTAGTAGTAGTGGTGGCAGCCTACAGGATAGAGCCCAGCCCTGGGAGTCGAAAGTATCTGGGTTCTAATTCCCACTCTGCCACTTGTTTGCTTTATGACTTTGGGCAAGTCACTTCACTGTGCCTCAGTTACCTCATCTGTCAGATTCATTCAATCAATCGTATTTATTGAGCACTTGTTGTGTGCAGAGCACTGTACTAAGCGCTTGGGAAGAACAAGTTGGCAACATATAGAGACGGTCCCAACAGTGGGCTCACAGTCTAATTCATTCATTCAGTGGGCTCACATTCATTCATTCATTCAATCGTATTTATTGAGCGCTTACTGTGTGCATCATCATCATCAGCCGTATTTACTGAGCGCTTACTGTGTGCAGAGCACTGTACTAAGCGCTTGGGAAGTCCAAGTTGGCAACATATAGAGACGGTCCCTACCCAACAGTGGGCTCAGTCTAATTCATTCATTCAGTGGGCTCACATTCATTCATTCATTCAATCGTACTTATTGAGCGCTTACTGTGTGCATCATCATCATCAGCCGTATTTACTGAGCGCTTACTGTGTGCAGAGCACCGTACTAAGCGCTTGGGAAGTCCAAGTTGGCAACATATAGAGACGGTCCCTACCCAACAGCGGGCTCACAGTCTAATTCATTCATTCAGTGGGCTCACATTCATTCATTCAATCGTATTTATTGAGCGCTTACTGTGTGCATCATCATCATCAGCCGTATTTACTGAGCGCTTACTGTGTGCAGAGCACCGTACTAAGCGCTTGGGAAGTCCAAGTTGGCAACATATAGAGACGGTCCCTACCCAACAGTGGGCTCACAGTCTAATTCATTCATTCAGTGGGCTCACATTCATTCATTCATTCAATCGTATTTATTGAGCGCTTACTGTGTGCATCATCATCATCAGCCGTATTTACTGAGCGCTTACTGTGTGCAGAGCACTGTACTAAGCGCTTGGGAAGTCCAAGTTGGCAACATATAGAGACGGTCCCTACCCAACAGTGGGCTCACAGTCTAATTCATTCATTCAGTGGGCTCACATTCATTCATTCATTCAATCGTATTTATTAAGCGCTTACTGTGTGCATCATCTTCATCAGCCGTATTTACTGAGCGCTTACTGTGTGCAGAGCACCGTACTAAGCGCTTGGGAAGTCCAAGTTGGCAACATATAGAGACGGTCCCTACCCAACAGCGGGCTCACAGCCTAGACTGAGCCCCTTCCTTCCTCTCCCCCTCGTCCCCCTCTCCATCCCCCCATCTTACCGCCTTCCCTTCCTCACAGCACCTGTATCTATGTATATATGTGGTTGTACATATTTATTACTCTATTTATTTACTTATTTATTTATTTTACTTGTACATTCCTATCCTATTTATTTTATTTTGTTGGTATGTTTGGTTCTGTTCTCTGTCTCCCCCTTTTAGACTGGGAGCCCGCTGTTGGGTAGGGACTGCCTCTATGTGTTGCCAATTTGTACTTCCCAAGCGCTTAGTACAGTGCTCTGCACAGAGTAAGCGCTCAATAAATACGATTTATTATTATATTTATTAGAAGGGGGAGAGATCCAGGTAGCTTGTCAGCTCCTAGACGGCAGGGATCACGTCTGCTAAACTCTGTTGGACTCTTGGCAAGTGTTTAAAACGGGGCTGCACACTCAGTAAGCACAGAGCACTGTACTAAGCGCTTGGGAAGTCCAAGTTGGCCGAGGTGGGCGAGGGGGAGGAGGGCCAGCCGGGTGGGACGGCCGCCCGCGTGGTGCTCTTCCCCCGGACGGCGCGGTCCGTGCGGGCCGTCGGGCACCGGGACGTCCCGGCCGACAATTTGTACTTCCCAAGCGCTTAGTACAGTGCTCTGCACATAGTAAGCGCTCAATAAACACGATTGATTGATTGATTGATTGATTGAGGACACCCAGCTCGCCCTGCGCAAGCGGGGCTTGGTGCTGCGGCGGATCCGGCCCGTCCCTACACGTTGCCAACTTGGACTTCCCAAGCGCTTAGTACACTGCTCTGCACACGGTAAGCGCTCAATAAATACGACCGAATGAACGAATGCCAGGGTGGAGGGTGAAGGCAGGCCCACCCCCAGCAATCTCCTCTCGGCGCCTCAGTTCCCTCATCTGGAAAACGGGGGTGAAGGCTGTGAGCCCCACGCGGGACAGTGTCCAACCTATGTACCTCGTACCGACTCCGACGCTTAGAACGGAGCCTGGCACGTAGCAAGCGCTTAGCAAACACCAGCGTGGCTCAGTGGAAAAAGAGCGCGGGCTTGGGAGTCAGAGGTCATGGGTTCGAATCCCGCCGCCCCCACGTGTCTGCTGTGTGACCTCGGGCAAGTCACTTCACTGTGCCTCAGTTCCCTCACCTGTAAAATGGGGATTAAGACTGTGAGCCCCACATGGGACAACCTCATCTCCTTGTGTTCCCCCCCCAGCGCTTAGAACAGTGCTTTGCACATAGTAAGCGCTTAACAAATACCAACATTATTATTATTATTAAATACCATTGCATTAAAAAAAAACCCAAATACCATTATAAAGAAGAAAAACCCGCCTCAAGTCTTCCCCCACAAGGCCCCCCGGATCGAGACCCTCCCCTGGCGACTGATTGTCGATGGAGGGGGGGGGATTGTGTGCTCCCCAAACTCTCACATGAGAGAAGAGGGAGTCTTCTAGATTGTGAGCCCACTGTCGGGTAGGGACCGTCTCTATATGTTGCCAACTTGGACTTCCCAAGCGCTTAGTACAGTGCTCTGCACACAGTAAGCGCTCAATAAATACGATTGATGATGATGACGATATACCTTGAATTAATGAATGAATCCGCTGTTGGGTAGGGACCGTCTCTCGATGTTGCCAACTTGGACTTCCCAAGCGCTCAGTACAGTGCCCTGCACACAGTAATAGCTCGAGAAATGCAACTGAATGAATGAAATAGGGGGCCCGGGCCGGCGGCGTGGGAGCCCCCTTGGCAGCTCACCTCCTCCGGGAGGCCTTCCCAGACTGAGCCCCCTCCTTCCTCTCCCCCTCCTTCCCCTCCCCACGGCACCTGTGTATATGTATATATGTTTGTACGTATTTATTACTCTATTTATTTTACTTGTACATATTTATTCTATTTATTTTGTTAATAGGTTTTGCTGTATCGTCTGCCTCCCGCTTCTAGACTGGGAGCCCGCTGTTGGGTAGGGACCGTCTCTAGATGTTGCCAACTTGGACTTCCCAAGTGCTTAGTACACAGTAAACGCTCAATAAATACGATTGAATGAATGAATGAATAAATATGATTGAACGAATGACGCCGTGGGGCTGGGCTGAACTCCCTGCCAGGCTGAGGGCTCTTCTCGAGCTGGGGTCAAGGCAGACAGAGGGGGATGGAGGTGGGGGAGACGGAGCCAAAACCTTAGTTGGGGTCACTAAAGGCTCCCCTGCCCAAGCCCCCTCCCCACAACTCCAAGGATTATCACCTCTTTACAGACAGGAAACGTATTTGCTAATTCAGCTGCAATGTACTCGCCCAAGCGCTGAGTACGGTGCTCTACGCCTAGTAAGCGCTCAATAAATACCATTCATTGACTGACTGACCAGTGTACGGCGTCTCCTAGACACTTATTACCAAAGCCTCCTCTAAGATCTGGCAGGATCAGCATGGCACAGCCCTAATTTTGCGGGGGGAAATATTTCGAACGCGTGTTCACCCTCTCCCGCCTTTTTTTTAAATAATGGTATTTACTAAGCGCTTCCTATGTGCAGAACACTGTTCTGCAAAATTGCCAATCTGTACTTCCCAAGCGCTTAGTACAGTGCTCTGCACATAGTAAGCGCTCAATGAATACGATTGATGATGATGATGATGATGTTCTAAGCGCCGGGGGGGGGCGGGGGAGAATACAAGGTGATCAAGTTGTCCCACGTTGGGGCTCACGGTCTTAATCCCCATTTCCCAGGTGAGGTAACTGAGGCTCGGAGAAGCGAAGTGACTTGCCCAAGGTCACACAGCAGACATGGATTTGAACCCATGACCTCTTGACTCCAAAGCCCGGGCTCTTTCCACTGAGCCACGCTGCTTCTCTAGACAGTGAGCTCGAGACGCCTTAGACAGTGAGCCCCGTGTGAAACAGGAGTTGTTTGTACTCATCTCCTTTCACGCTTAGCACAGGGTTCAGCGCGTGGCGCTTCCCAACTAGCATTAGAAAAAGCGGACGGGGCCGTCAGTGTAGACCCCCTCTACTGAGAATGTGAGCCCCACAAGGTACCTGATTATTGTAGATCTGCCGGACACCAGGATAGAACATGAGCCCCACGAGGTACCTGATCTACTGCGGTGCTTAGTACAGCGCCTGGCACGTAGTAAGCGCTTCAACACCCCAGTTACTATTAAAATACTCCCCCCTTCCCTCTCCCTCCACTGGAGAGGTTTAGGCAACTGTTGGCAGCGCGGAAGTGCTCCTGAGACAGCAGAGATGGCACAAAGGAGACGGGAGAGGTAGGTGGTAGAGGGAGCTTTTTTCATTATAAAAAAAAAATACCCAAACCAAAGGAACATTAGCGGTAGTTTCGAGCAAGCTCAGGCCCTCGGCGGCTCAGGGGGGTTAGCTTTTCGGCCAGCCCTGCCCTGGGAAGGTGGCCCAGAGACGGGCGAGGCTTCTCCCACCGGGCATGGAGGGGTCTTCCAGGGGTCCAACGGTGCCCGTTTCGCATCAAAAAGCCCGCCCACCCTCGATTCCGCTTTCTTGACCGGACCATCACCGCCCCCGGGGATCCCAAGGCCCGCGGGTCAGCTTGGTTCCCCGGGGGAGCAATGGAAACCCGGGGTGACGGAGGGTGGAGAAGCTCACACCTCGACTCTCGGGCCGGGGAGAGATGGCCAGGGCCGGCTGCGATGGGGGCCGCCTCTTCTTCCTCGAGGAAAGAGAGCAGAGGAGGTGCGCTGGCCGCCCCCCGCCCCCCAGAAAGAGCGAGAGAGATGGCACGCTGCTTCCGTCGCTGTCCTCGTCCCCGTCAACTGTCACCTCAGACGACACACAGCTGGCGCCTTGAAACCCCTGATCGGGGGTCACCTCCTCCGAGAAGCCTTCTCTGCCTCAATGAGAGGGGCTGGGCAGTCCACACTTATAATCCTACTGTTAGCGTCGCCTCCCTCCCTCCCAACCCCCCCAAAATATACATATATACAGAATAAAGACACCATTGAATCCTACTAAGATCGGGCTGCAACTAGAGACGCGTGAGCCAGGCAAGACCGTGTGCTGTGCCAACATCTGCTCCAGATCCTTGGAAAGGATTAAGATGGGGGAGGAAAGGGCGGGAGGGGAAAAAAAATCCTTCTCACCAGGCTGGCTGCTCTTTTCAATTCCATTGTGAGTTTGGAAATCTATAAAATGTTCACTATTAAAGGACACGCGAGAAAGGCTCTGCTGCTTGCTTCATTCGGGGCTCGACTCGGAAGGGTTGGGTGATTTCACAAGCATTCGCCGCCGCTGCCCCGGGGAGATTCAGAATTAAAACCCGATGGACAGATTTAAAAAAAAGCCTCTTTTCGAGGATGCGGTGAGGTTCGGGGACGGGGGCTTTCTGGGGCGGCCCGGAAGAGATGGGGCGGGGGGGAAATAAATCACTCTGAATTTAAGGCTCTATATTCACCCAGAATGACAAGTCAAAGGTACGCAGCCTTGGCACATTGGGCCTAAGTCCACTACTTGAAGATTGTGGGGTTCTAACCTCGCCCACCTGGTGGGACCCCCTGCCCCGATCCGGGGGTGGGCAGACAGTCCTGAGGGGCTCAGGCCTTTGTCCGGCGGGGAGGGAGGGAGGAGGGAGACCGGCGCCCGCGGATTGTCGGCACAAGCTAAAAGACAAATACGGGTCCAGTCCTAAAAAGACAAACCAGCGGAGAGAGTAGAAGAGGAAGTCACGTGGCGCTAGGGTTGGTCTTTCCCGGTCGTGGAGCTCCTGCCCTGGGGTCCCCCGCAACTGCAGAGGGGTGTGGGGGGCTGGTGGGGGGCAGGAGGGGGGCAGCGGGGGCTCAGTCACTCACAGGAGCCCAGCTGTTCGATGGCGCTGCGCACTTTCTTGGCCTTCTCTTCGAACGTGGCTCTCTTCTGGGAGGTTTCCTTTTGCTGGAAAGGAAGGAGAGACCCCCCCACAACCGAGGCGTCAGGGCTGGGGACCCGCCACATTTGGGGGCGGTGGGGTAGCTGGGTGGGAAGGAGAGAGTGGGGACCCCCCCCTCAACACTGGGAAGAGGGGGCAGGGCACGTGACTGGAGCTTAGGTTGTAGTAGCGGTAATATTAAAGTGCTGAGCGCGGGGAAGAAAACGGGAAGGGGATTTAGACACGGTCCCCCGTCCCGCAGAGGCTCCCAATCTAAGAGTAAAGGGGTTCTGGGGTGCGTATGGTGGGGGTTGGCAACTGAGCCACAGGAACAACGAAGATACAAAAACATAAAACGAGAACAATGGTTGGTGATTCCCCTCTTCCCCTCGTCCCGCTCTCCATCCCCCCCATTTTACCTCCTTCCCTTCCCCACAGCACCTGTATATATGTATATATGTTTGTACATATTTATTACTCTATTTATTTATTTTACTTGTACATATCTATTCTATTTATTTTATTTTGTTAGTATGTTTGGTTTCGTTCTCTGTCTCCCCCTTTTAGACTGTGAGCCCACTGTTGGGTAGGGACTGTCTCTATATGGTGCCAATTTGTACTTCCCAAGCGCTTAGTACAGTGCTCTGCACATAGTAAGCACTCAATAAATACGACATGATGATGATGATGATGATTATTCACTCATTCACTCAATCATATTTATCAAGTGCTATGTGCGGAGCACTGTGCTGAGCTCTTGGCATAGCCGTAACTTATGCACACGTTTGTAATTTATTTATATCGATGCCTGCCTCCCCCTCTAGACGGGAAGCTCCTCGTGGGCAGGGAGCGTGTCTTCCAACTCTTAGACTGGACTCTTCCAAGTGCTTCGTAAATACGCGCTCAATATATATCATCGATTGGTCTACCTCCAAAGTGCTCAGTACAGTGCTCTGCCCACAGAAAGGGCTCAACGGAAACCATTGGCTGATTGCTCTATCTCCCAAGCGCTTAGTACAGTGCATTGTGCCTAGTGGGCGCTTAGTAAACACCAATTCTGCTGCTCTCCCGATACTCCCCGGCCGAACCGATCGACAGAGCCCGGGAGTGGGATGGTTTGAAGTGGCGACTCCAAGGTGAGTAAAGCTACGGGGTGGCGGCCACCGGTACCCACGTGGATTTGGTCTTCCTTCAACTGGGGGGCTCGAGGAGCACCCCCTCCCAAGTCAGAGGGCCCAGGGGGGTGGCAGAAGCCTCCTTGAAATAGAAGCTTGCCTCATTATCCTTATTCTCTGCCATCTCTCCTAGGATTTAATGTCTGCCCCCGCCAGAGACTAGGGATCACGTCATCATCATCATCATCAATCGTATTTATTGAGCGCTTACTATGTGCAGAGCACTGTACTAAGTGCTTGGGAAGTACAAATTGGCAACATATAGAGACGATCCCTACCCAACGGTGGGCTCACAGTCTAAAAGGGGGAGACAGAGAACAAAACCAAACATACTAACAAAATAAAATAAATAGAATAGATATGTACAAATAAAATAGAGTAATAAATACGTACAAACATATATACATATATACAGGTGCTGTGGGGAAGGGAAGGAGGTAAGATGGGGGGGATGGAGAGGGACGAGGGGGAGAGGAAGGAAGGGGCTGAGTGTGGGAAGGCCTCCTGGAGGAGGTGAGCTCTCAGCAGGGCCTTGAAGGGAGGAAGAGAGCGAGCTTGGCGGAGGGGCAGAGGGATTGGGGGCATTCCAGGCCCGGGGGTCGATGGCGGGACGAGCGAGAGCGAGGTACGGTGAGGAGATCAGCGGTGGAGGAGCGGAGGGTGCGGACTGGGCTGTTGACGTCTACAGACGTCTGCAGACGTCACGTCTGCCCTACTCTGTTAAATCATAGTCTCCTAAGGACCTAGTCCAGAGCTCTGCACGCGGGAAGCACTCGATAAAAACCAGCGATTGATCGACTGGCTGTTGGGCCGCGGGGGTTTCTTTAGGGATGCCAGCAAAGGGCCACAGGCGTTCGTTCATCAGCGACCTCTCCCTGCCCCGCGTCTCGGCGCCCGTTACTTACAATCAGGTTTTTCGCTCTCTGCTTGTCCAGCTTCAGGAACTCCTGCACGGTCAGGTCTTCGATCTTCTTCTTGAGCGCGACGAAGGCACAGCCAGGGGAGTGATTCTTGTGTTCCTGTCTGGAAGGGAGGGCAACGACCCGTGAGGAGAATCTAGAAGCTCAGCAGAAGACCTGCATATACGTATACACACCTGTATATATGTTTGTATGTAGTTATTACTCTATTTATTTGTACATATTTATTTTATTTTGTTAATGTTTTGTTTTGTTGTCTGTCTCCCCCTTCTAGACTGTGAGCCCGCTGTCGGGTAGGGACCGTCTCTCTATGTTGCCACCTTGGACTTCCCAAGCGCTTAGTACAGTGCTCTGCACACAGTAAGCGCTCAATACGATTGAATGAATGAATGAAAAGACCTCAGGGTTGGTCACGCTTCCTCATGGCCTTGGAAAATTCATTTATGTCACGTCCCACATCACTGAAACATTGGCTCGTCCCCCAGAAGCTAACGCCGGGGGGAGGCTCTTCGCTCCTCTGGGCCTCTGCTTCCTCCTCTGTAAAATGGGGGTGAAATCCCTGTTTTCCCACCCCTTCAAGCCCCTTGTGGGGCAGGGTCTTGTCTGACCTGATTGCCTTATATCTTCCCAACCTGCACTTAATGGTAGTCATTAGCAATAATCATTATTATTGGATTTGTTGAGCGCTTACTATGTGCCAGGCACTGTTCTAAGTTCTGGGGTGGATAGAAGGTAATTGGGTTGGACACAGTCCCCGTCCCACATTGGGCTCGCAGTCCCAATTCACATTTCACAGATGAGGCAACTGAGGCCCCAGAGAGGTGAAGTGACTTGCCCAAGGCCACACAGCGGACAATTGGCGGAGCCGGGATTAGAACCCATGACCTTCTGATTTCCAGGCCGGTGCTCTATCCACTACACCAAGCTGCATAGCACATAGACTAATAATAATAATAATGGTATTTGTTAAGCCCTTACTATGTGCAAAGCACTGTTCTAAGCGCTGGGGGGGATACAAGGTGATCAGGTTGTCCCACTGGGGGCTCACAGTCTTAATCCCCATTTTACAGATGAGGGAACTGAGGCCCAGAGAAGTGAAGTGACTTGCCCAAAGTCACACAACTGACAAGTGGCGGTGCCGGGATTTGAACCCATGACCTCTGACTCCAAAGCCCGGGCTCTTTCCACTGAGCCACGCTGCTTCTCTTAATAGTCACCACTATTATAACTAGAAGCCCCAGGAGATACACACTTCTCCTCTAGACTGTAAGCTTGTCGTGGGCAGCTAATAACCTTGTAACCGCCCCAGCGCTTAGAACGGTGCTTTGCACATAGTAAGTGCTTAACAAATACCATCATTATTATTATTAGCTGAGTCTGTTATATTGTACTCTCCCTAGCGCTTAGTACAGTGCTCTGCACACAGTAAGCACTCAATAAATATGATTAATGGAATGAATGAACAGGATTGAATAAATGAATTAATAATAATAATGGCATTTATTAAGCGCTTACTATGTGCAAAGCACTGTTCTAAGCGCTGAGGAGGTGATTAGGTTGTCCCAAGGGGGCTCACAGTCTTAATCCCCATTTTACAGCTGAGGGAACTGAGGCCCAGAGAAGTGAAGTGACTTGCCCAAAGTCACACAGCCGACGAGTGGCGGAGCCGGGATTTGAACCCATGACCTCCAACTCCAAAGTCCGTGCTCCTTCCACTGAGCTGCGCTGCTTCTCTAATATGATTGATGGCTGGATTCCGTTAATAAGAATAATGATGGTATTTGTTAAGCGCTTACTATGTGCAAAGCACTGTTCTAAACGCTACTATCGGCTCTGCATTTTGCCCTTCTTCCCTTAGGGAACTTCGCTTGGAAACAAAGAGTCTGGCCTGGTCCAACCTGTCCCCGGAGCTGGGGAGGGGAGCGTTGCGGGGGACCTCATCATCATCATCATCATCATCATCAGTCGTATTTATTGAGCGCTTACTGTGTGCAGAGCACTGTACTAAGCGCTTGGGAAGTACAATTTGGCAACATATAGAGACAGTCCCTTTGCGAGGGACCTCATCATCATCATCAATCGTATTTATTGAGCGCTTACTGTGTGCAGAGCACTGTACTAAGCGCTTGGGAAGTACAATTTGGCAACATATAGAGCCAGTCCCTACCCAACAGTGAGCTCACAGTCTAAAAGGGGGAGACAGAGAACAAAACCAAACGTACTAACAAAATAAAATAAATAGAATAGATATGTACAAGTAAAATAAATAGAGTAATAAAAATGTACAATCATATATACATATATACAGGTGCTGTGGGGAAGGGAAGGAGGTAAGATGGGGGGGATGGAGAGGGGGACCTCTTGGAACCCAGGAGACGCACGCTTCTCCTCGAGACTGTAAGCTTGTCGTGGGCAGCTAATGACCTTGTAACCGCCCCAGCGCTTAGAACAGTGCTTAATAAATGCCGTCATTATTATTATTATTATTATTATTACAGGGGGTCGTCGTCGGGCTCCCAGCCCTCCAGCTCCTTGAAGCAGAAGAAACACTGTGCCACGTCCGGCCCGTTCTCGCTTGGGCAGTGCAGGAACCCGGCTGCGGCCATCTGCGGGGAGGGAAGCACAGCGGTGAAACCGGCGGGTGAGGAGGGCGGAGGGGAAACCGTCATCATCAATCGTATTTATTGAGCGCTTACTACGTGCAGAGCGCCGGACTAAGCGCTTGGGAAGTACAAGTTGGCAACATACTGAGGCAGTCCCTACCCAGCAGTGGGCTCACGGTCTAAAAGGGGGGGACAGAGAACAAAACCAAACATACTAACAAAATAAAATAGAATAGATATGTACAAGTAAAATGAATAAATTAATAAATAATAAATAATAAATAATAAATAATAAATAAAACCATCCTGCGGTTATCCGGCAGTGCCCAAGCCCTTCGGTTTTCCGGGGCGTTCCCACCCTCATCGTCACCCTTCGTGGTACTGGGTGGGCATATTCGGGGCGCACAGAGTTTTTTGGGGGGGACACAAGGCCCGCCTCGAGGGGTTGGCGGCCTAGGGAGACGAGGCAAGCGGGCGGCTGAAATACAGGCCTCTGCACCGAGTATCAATCAGTGATGATGATGGCATCTGTTAAGCGCTTACTATCATCATCATCATCAATCGTATTTATTGAGCGCTTACTATGTGCAGAGCACTGGACTAAGCGCTTGGGAAGTACAAATTGGCAACATATAGAGACAGTCCCTACCCACCAGTGGGCTCACAGTCTAAAAGGGGGGGACAGAGAACAAAACCAAACGTACTAACAAAATAAAATAAATAGAATAGATATGCACAAGTAAAATAAATAAATAAATAAATAATAAATAATAAATAAAACCGTCCTGCGGTTATCCGGCGGTGCCCAAGCCCTTCGGTTTTCCGGGGCGTTCCCACCCTCATCGTCACCCTTCGTGGTACTGGGTGGGCATATTCGGGGCGCACAGAGTTTTTTGGGGGGACAGAAGGCCCGCCTCGAGGGGTTAGCGGCCTAGGGAGACGAGGCAAGCCGGCGGCTGAAATACAGGGCTCTGCACCGAGTATCAATCAGTGATGATGATGGCATCTGTTAAGCGCTATGTGCAAAGCACTGTTCTAAGCGCTGGGGGGGACACAAGGCGATCACGTTGTCCCACGTGGGGCTCACAGTCTTAATACTTGCCCGGGCTCGGCAGTCAGAGGTCATGGGTTCGAATCCCAGCTCCGCCAATTGTCAGCTGGGTGACTTTGGCCAAGTCACTTCACTTCTCTGGGCCTCAGTGACCTCATCTGTAAAATGGGGATGAAGACTGTGAGCCCCCCGGGGGACAACCTGATCACCTTGTAACCTCCCCAGCGCTTAGAACAGTGCTTGGCACATAGTAAGCGCCTCATAAATGCCGTTATTATTATTCTTTTAGACTGTGAGCCCAATGGTGGGTAGGGACTGTCTCTATATGTTGCCAATTTGTACTTCCCAAGCGCTTAGTACAGTGCTCTGCACATAGTAAGCGCTCAATAAATGATTGATTGATTAATACATATATATGTTTGTACATATTTATTACTCTATTTATTTTACTCGTACCTATCTATTCTATGTATTTTATTCTGCTAGTATGTTTGGTTTTGTTGTCTGTCTCCCCCTTCTAGACTGTGAGCCCACTGCTAGGTAGGGGCTGTCTCTATATCATCATCATCATCATCAATCGTATTTATTGAGCGCTTACTATGTGCAGAGCACCGGACTAAGCGCTTGGGAAGTCCAAACTGGCAACATCTAGAGACAGTCCCTACCCACCAGTGGGCTTACAGTCTAAAAGGGGGAGACGGAGAACAAAACCAAACATACTAACAAAATAAATAGAATAGATAGATGTTGCCAGCTTGTACTTCCCAAGCGCTTAGTCCAGTGCTCTGCACATAGTAAGCGCTCAATAAATACGATTGATTGATTGATTGATCCCCATTTTTACAGATGAGCATCAGGCAGAAACCTGCGCATCAGGCAGAAACTCCTCACCCTGGGCTTCAAGGCTGTCCATCCATCCCCTGGCCCCCTCCTACCTCACCTCCCTTCTGTCCTTCTCCAGCCCAGCCCGCACCCTCTGCTCCTCCACCATTAATCTCCTCACTGTACCTCGTTCTCGCCTGTCCCGCCATCGACCCCCGGCCCACGTCCTCCCCCGGGCCTGGAATGCCCCCAATCCCTCTGCCCCTCCGCCAAGCTCGCTCTCTTCCTCCCTTCAAGGCCCTGCTGAGAGCTCACCTCCTCCAGGAGGCCTTCCCACACTGAGCCCCTTCCTTCCTCTCCCCCTCGCCCCCCTCTCCATCCCCCCATCTTACCTCCTTCCCTTCCCCACAGCACCTGTATATATGTATATACGTGTGTACATATTTATTACTCTATTTATTTTACTTGTACATATCTATTCTATTTTATTTTGTTAGTATGTTTGGTTTTGTCTCCCCCTTTTAGACTGTGAGCCCACTGTTGGGTAGGGACTGTCCCTAGATGTTGCCAATTTGGACTTCCCAAGCGCTTAGTCCGGTGCTCTGCACACAGTAAGCGCTCAGTAAATACGATTGATGATGATGATGAGGCTCAATAATAGGATTGATTGATTGATGGTTCCAAGAAAAAATACGATTGAATGAAAGGAAGAGAGGGAGCGAGGAGGGGCCCACCAGGGGGGAGGAGGAGGGAGGCGGGTCCCCCTTGGCTCACCCGCTCCGGGGTGCAGGAGCAGCCCTCGGTGAAGGGCCAGTTCTTGTAGGTGGCGATGCGGTCTTGCAGGCGGTAGAGCCGCAGGGCGGAGGGCAGCTGGGCGGCGTCCATGCGGGAGGCGCCCATCACCACCTCCTAAAGGCCTTTCAAATTGGACCGTTGCTAGGCAGCGCGCAGCATGCCGGGAACGCCCGCCTTGCCCTCCTCCTTGGCCGCGCGCCGCGGGGCACGCCGGGAGAGTGGTCCTCCTTGGCCGCGCGCCGCGGGGCATGCCGGGGGATGCAGTCCTCCCCTTTCCCGCGCACGCGCCGTGCCGGGAGGTGCGGCCCTCCCCCCAGCGCGCCGCGGGGCATGCCGGGAGGTGTAGTCCTTCTCTCCCCTTTCCCGCTCCGTTCCCGGAGGTGCGGTCCTCCCCCAGCGCGCCGCGGGGCATGCCGGGAAGTGTAGTCCTTCTCTCCCCGCGCGCGCGCGCGCGCCGTGCCGGGAGGTGCGGCCCTCCCCCCAGCGCGCCGCGGGGCATGCCGGGAGGTGTAGTCCTTCTCTCCCCTTTCCCGCTCCGTTCCCGGAGGTGCGGTCCTCCCCCAGCGCGCCGCGGGGCATGCCGGGAGGTGTAGTCATCATCATCATCATCATCATCAACCGTATTTATTGAGCAATTACTGTGTGCAGAGCACTGTACTAAGCGCTTGGGAAGTACAAATTGGCAACATCTAGAGACAGTCCCTACCCAACACTGGGCTCACAGTCTAAAAGGGGGAGACGGAGAACAAAACCAAACATATTACCAAAATAAAATAAATAGGATAGATAACGTACAAGTAAAATGAATAGATAAGTAAATTTAGTCCTCCTCTCCCCTTTCCCGCGCGCCGTGCCGGGAGGTGCGGTCCTCCCCCAGCGCGCCGCGGGGCATGCCGGGAGGTGTAGTCCTCATCAGCATCATCATCATCAATCGTATTTATTGAGCGCTTACTGTGTGCAGAGCACTGTACTAAGCGCTTGGGAAGTCCAAGTTGGCAACATCTAGAGACAGTCCCTACCCAACAGTGGGCTCACAGTCTAAAAGGGGGAGACAGAAAACAAAACCAAACATACTAACAAAATAAAATAAATACGATAGATAATGTACAAGTAAAATGAATAAATAAGTAAATTTAGTCCTTCTCTCCCCGCGCCCGCGCGCGCCGTGCCGGGAGGTGCTGCCCTCCCCCAGCGCGCCGCGGGGCATGCCGGGAGGTGTAGTCCTTTTCTTCCCCCGCGCGCGCGCAGTGCCGGGAGGTGCGGTCCTCCCCCAGCGTGCCGCGGGGCATGCCGGGAGGTGTAGTCCTTCTCTCCCCGCGCGTGCGCCCTGACGGGAGGTGCCGTCCTCCTCCAGCGCGCCGCGGGGCATGCCGGGAGGTGTAGTCCTCCTCTTCCCGCGCGCCGCGGGGCATGCCGGGAGGTGTAGTCCTCCTCTTCCCGCGCGCCGCGGGGCATGCCGGGAGGCGTAGTCCTTCTCCTCAGCCAGAGAGCCATGGGCCCCTGGAACTGGCCACCTGCCCCTCTTCAGGACCGTCTACTAACGAGCTTTTTGTTGTTGTTTTCTTAATTTTGTTAATTTTGTATTTGTTAAGAGCCGACTGTGTGTCAGGCCCAGTGCTAAGTGCTGGGGTAATAATAATAATTACCCCATAATAATAATAATAATAATAATAGTAAGCACTTAAATACCACACCCCATAATAATTATTATTAATAATAAGCACTTAAATACCATTATTATTATTATTATGGCATTTATTAAGCGCTTACTATGTGAAAAGCACAGTTCTAAGCACTGGTGAGGTTACAAGGTGATCAGGTTGTCCCACAGAAGGCTTACAGTCAATCCCCATTTTACAGATGAGGTAACTGAGGCACAGAGATGTTAAGTGACTTGCCCAAGGTCACACAGCAGACACAGAAGGGCACCAGTCCTTTGCTTCTCCGGGCCTCAGTTCCCTCATTTGTAAAATGGGGATAAAGACTGTGAGCCCCCCGTGGGACAACCTGATCACCTTGTATCCCCCCGCCAGTGCTTAGAACAGTGCTTTGCACGTAGTAAGAGCTTAACAAATACCATCATCATTATTATTATTCTCTGGGCCTCAGTTCCCTCATCTGTAAAATGGGGATGAAGACTGTGAAGGGCGTCAATAAGGACCAAGGCTACATCCGTTTGTTTTTTTTAATCATCATCATCATCATCATCATCATCAATCGTATTTATTGAGCGCTTACTGTGTGCACAGCACTGTACTAAGCGCTTGGGAAGTCCAAGTTGGCAACATATAGAGACAGTCCCTACCCAACAGTGGGCTCACAGTCTAAAATGCTAATTAATGCTATTTATTAATTGATTGATTTAAAATGGTAGGTGCCAGGCACTTTATTAAGCGCTGGGGTAGATCAAAAGAGTAGGCTTGGACAGAGTCCCCGTCCCACATAGGCCTCGCAGTCCTCATCCCCATTGGACAGATGAGGAAACTGAGGCCCAGGGAAGTGAAGTGATGCCCCCCCCCAAGTCATCCAGCAGACAAGTAGCAGGGCTGGGATTAGAACCCAGGTCTTTCAAGCGCTTAGTCCAGTGCTCTGCACACAGTAAGCGCTCAATAAATACGATTGATTGATTGATTGATTGATTCTTACTTCCAGGCCGAGGCTGGAGCCATTAGGCGAGGCTTACTTTCTCACGTTTGGGGGTGTCTTTGTCCCCCCAGTTCGTGCACGGGGATTCTCGCTGTTGCTGCCGGAGGAGGCCATTGACAGGTCATTCGGTTGGTTGTACATATTTATTACTCTATTTATTTATTTATTTATTTATTTATTTTACTTGTACATTTCTATCCTATTTATTTTATTTTGTTGGTATGTTTGGTTCTGTTCTCTGTCTCCCCCTTTTAGCCTGTGAGCCCACTGTTGGGTAGGGACTGTCTCTATGTGTTGCCAATTTGTACTTCCCAAGCGCTTAGTACAGTGCTCTGCACATAGTAAGCGCTCAATAAATACAATTGATTGATTGATTCGGTCATTCAATCGGATTTATTTCTCTCGGCTAGAGAAGCCGCGTGGCTCAGTGGAAAGAGCGCGGACTCTGGAGTCAGAGGTCATGGGTTCGAATCCCAGCTCCACCAATTGTCAGCTGTGTGACTTTGGGCATGACACTTCACTTCTCTGGGCCTCCGTTCCCTCATCTGGAAAATGGGGATTAAGACTGTGAGCCCCACGTGGGACAACCTTGTAACCTCCCCAGCGCTTAGAACAGTGCTTTGCACATAGTAAGCGCTTAATAAATGCCATCATTATTATTATTAATATTATTGAGCGCTTAGTGTGTGGAGAGCACTGTACTAAGCACGTGGGAGAGGACACTATAATAACAGACACATTCCCCATCCACAGTGAACCTTGAGGGGCTTAGGCTACGATAATAATAATAATGATGGCATTTATTAAGCGCTTACTATGTGCAAAGCACTGTTCTAAGCGCTGGAAAAAATACTAATGACATTTATTAAGTGCTTACTGTACTAAGCGCTGGGGAGGTTACAAGGTGATCAGGTTGTCCCATGGAGGGGCTCACAGTCTTCATCCCCATTTTACGGATGTGGTAACTGAGGCCCAGAGAAGTGAAGTGACTTGCCCAGAGTCACACAGCTGACGGTGGAGCCGGGATTTGAACCCAGGACCTCTGACTCCAAAGCCCGGGCTCTTTCCGCTGCGCCACGCTGGCCCCTAACCGCCCTCCCCAGCTCCCTCTCTCCGTTTTATTTTCTATGTTGTTTTGCCATTTATATTATTTCACCTCTCCCACCTTAATAATAATAATGATAGTGGTATTTGTTACCTCAGTTACCTCGTCTGTAAAATGGGGATTAAAACTGAGCCCCACACGGGACAGTCCGATTACCCTGTATCTATCCCGGTGCTCGGCACATAGTAAGCGCTTCACAAATACCGTCGTTATTATTATTATTCAGTACTTACTATGTGCCAGGCGCTGTACTAAGCGCCGGGGTGGTTATAAGCAAATCGGGTTGGCACAGTCCCTGTCCCACATGCCCCATTACACATCTCCCTTTTCCCGATTCAAAGGCGGCCCCCGGAAAATGGTCTCCAGGATGATCTGCAACAGGAAACAGAAAATTCATTCATTCGGTTGTATTTATTGAGCACTTACGGTGTGCAAAACACTGTAATAATAATAATAATAATAATAGTATTTATTGAGCACATCTTCCTTCCCTTCCCCACAGCACCTGTATATATGTTTGTACATATTTATTACTCTATTTATTTATTTATTTTACTTGTACATATCTATTCTATTTATTTTATTTTGTTAGTATGTTTGGTTTTGTTCTCTGTCTCCCCCTTTTAGATTGTGAGCCCACTGTTGGGCAGGGACTGTCTCTATATGTTGCCAATTTGTACTTCCCAAGCGCTTAGTACAGTGCTGTGCACACAGTAAGCGCTCAATAAATACGATTGATGATGATGCAAAGCACTGTTCTAAGCGCTGGGGGGATACAAGGTGATCAGGTTGTCCCTCACAGTCTTCATCCCCATTTTCCAGATGAGGGAACTGAGGCCCAGAGAACTGAAGTGACTTGCCCAAAGTCACACAGCTGACAAGCGGCGGAGCCGGGATTTGAACCCACGGCCTCTGACTCCAAAGCCCGGGCTCTTCCCACTGAGCCACGCTGCTTCTCTCATTAAGCGCTTGGAGAGTACAACACAACAACCGACACAGTTCCTGCCCGCAACATCATCATCATCATCAATCGTATTTATTGAGCGCTTACTGTGTGCAGAGCACTGTACTAAGCGCTTGGGAAGTACAAATTGGCAACATCTAGAGACAGCCCCTGCCCAACAGTGGGCTCCCAGTCTAAAAGGGGGAGACAGAGAACAAAACCAAACATACTAACAAAATAAAATAAATAGAATAGATATGTACAAATAAATTAGAGTAAAAAAAAAATATGTACAAACATATATACATATAGCAACAAGCTCCCGGTCTAGAGGGGGAGACGGGCATTAATATACACAAATAAATGACAAATGTGCTGTGAGGATGGGAGGGGAAATAGGTTCTACGGATTCATTCTAGGATCAGTGGTATTTACTGAGCACCCACTGGGAGCAATACACTATACTAGACACTTGGAAAAGCACAAAAGGCACCCAAAAGGTGTTCCCTGCCCACAAGGAGCTTCAGCTCCAAGCGGGAAGAGATGGATCCTTTGAAAATCTAAGAAGGAAAGAAGTCACCAGAAGGAAAGAAGGCAATCAACGGTTGTACATATTTATTACTCTATTTATTTTACTTGTACATATCTATCCTATTTTATTTTGTTGGTATGTTTGGTTTGGTTTTCTGTCTCCCCCTTTTAGACTGTGAGCCCACTGTTGGGTAGGGACAGTCTCTATACGTTGCCAATTTGTACTTCCCAAGCGCTTAGTCCAGTGCTCTGCACATAGTAAGCGCTCAATAAATCCGATTGATGATGATGATCAATGGTATCTATAATAATAATAATAATGGCATTTATTAAGCGCTTACGATGTGCAGAGCACTGTTCTAAGCGCTGGGGAGGTTACAAGGTGATCAGATTGTCCCACGGCGACGGGGCTCACAGTCTTCATCCCCATTTTACAGATGAGGGAACTGCGGCCCAGAGGAGTGAAGCGACTTGCCCGGAGTCACACAGCCGACAAGCGGCCGAGCCGGGATTTGAACCCATGTAGTATTTGAACCATGTGGTACTGTGGTCTCCCAAACGCTTAGTACAGTGCTAGTACTGGTAAATAGTACTTGGTAAATTAGTAAAGTAGTCCTTGGTAAATGGGATTGACCGACTGACGGTTAAGGGTCCTGTCCAAGGTCCCACAGCAGGCCAGGGGCTCGCCCCACTAGGCCATCCTGCCTGCCTCTCCGCAGGGGAGACGCGACCCTCCCCGATCACGTTTTTTGGGGGGCTAGGGGTCCATACCTGAGTCAGGACGTAATCCTCCCATTGCAGCTTCTCCACCACGTCGAAGTGATCGACGCCAGCGATGTCCTCCAACGAGACCGCCCACCCCGCCGAGCGCAGAGCCTGAGGAAGGCCGAGGGGGCCAGTGAGGTGGGGGGACGGGGGCCCAAGTGCTCAGTACAGCGCTCCGCACCCAGTGAGCACTCAATAAATAGCCCCGGCCAGCTGACTGGCTATCCGGGAAGACGGGGAACAGCAGGGGTGAAATTTGGGCAGCGCGGGCACTGTGCTAAACGCTGACTCCGACACAGGTCCCTCGGTCGTCACCAAGTTGGGGCTGTTTTTTTTAACGGCCTCTTTTAAGCGCTTGCTATGTGCCAGCCGCCGTCCTAAGCACTGGAGTAGATAGTAATAATCATAATGATGGCATTTGTTAATCAATCAATCGTATTTATTGAGCGCTTACTGTGTGCAGAGCACTGTACTAAGCGCTTGGGAAGTACAAGTTGGCAACATATAGAGACATATAGAGACATATAGGTCCCTACCCAACAGTGGGCTCACAGTCTAGAAGCAAGCACAGTGTAGTGCCGAGCACTGTTCTAAGCACTGGGGAGGACACGAGGTGATCAGGTTGTCCCACGTGGGGCTCACAGTCTCAACCCCCATTTACCAGATGAGGGAACTGAGGCCCAGAGAAATAATAATAATGATAATGTTGGTATTTGTTAAGCGCTTACTGTGTGCCAAGCACTGTTTTAAGCGCTGGGGGGATACAGGGTAATTAAGGTTGTCCCACGTGGGGCTCACAGTCCTCATCCCCATTTTACAGATGAAGGAACTGAGGTTGAGCGCTTACTATGTGCCAAGCACTGTTCTAAGCGCTGGGGTAGATACAAGGTAATCGGGTTGTCCCACGCGGGGCCCACAGTCTTCATCCCCATTTTCCAGATGAGGGAACTGAGGCCCAGAGAAGTGACTTGCCCCAAGTCCCCCAGCTGAAAAGTGGCGGAGCCGGGATTGGAACCCATGACCTCTGACTCCAAAGCCCGGGCTCTGTCCACTGAGCCACGCCGCTTCTCTCGATACGAGCTAATAGGGTCGGACACAGGCCCAGAGAAATAATAATAATGATAATGTTGGTAATTGTTAAGCGCTTACTATGTGCCAAGCACTGTTCTAAGCGCTGGGGTAAGATACAAGGTAATCGGGTTGTCCCACGCGGGGCTCACAGTCTTCATCCCCATTTTCCAGATGAGGGAACTGAGGCCCAGAGAAGTGACTTGTCCAAAGTCACACAGCTGACAAGTGGCGGAGCCGGCATTCGAACCCATGACCTCTGACTCCAAAGCCCGGGCTCTTTCCACTGAGCCACGCCGCTTCTCTCGATACGAGCTCATAGGGTCGGACGCAGTCCCCGTCCCCCTCGGGGCTCGCAGCCTTAATCCCCACTTTTACAGAAGAGGGAACTGAGGCCCAGAGAAGTGAAAAGGTCCCGCGGCGGAGCCGGAATTAGAAGCCGGCTCCCGGGAGGCTCACCTCGAAAAATTCCCGGGATTGGCGGCGGAATTCCGGGGAGTCGTACTGGGCCAGGGCCACTTTCACCTCGCAGGTTCCAGCATTGCGCTTCACCATCCGCACGCGAAGCTGGGGGCTGTTCCGCCTCGCCACCTCCCTGAGCCGGGGACACAGGAAAATCCCGACTCCAGCCGTCGCCCATCCCACCGGGAGGGAATCCCGCTGCTCGGCCCTTCGCCTGCTCCTCCCAAGCGCAGAGAACCTCGCCTTAGTCTACTTGAGGAATATAGTTTTTAATATTTGTTACATAAGCGCTTAGTACAGTGCTCTGCATGTAGTAAGCGCTCAATAAATACGATTGATGATGATGATGATCCCATCTTACCTCCTTCCCTTCCCCACAGCACCTATATATAGGTATATATGTTTGTACATATTTATTACTCTATTTATTTATTTTACTTGTACATATCTATTCTATTTATTTTATTTTGTTAGTATGGTTTGTACATATTTATTACTCTATTTATTTTACTTGTACATATCTATTCTATTTATTTTATTTTGTTAGTATGGTTTGTACATATTTATTACTCTATTTATTTATTTTACTTGTACATATCTATTCTATTTATTTTATTTTGTTAGTATGTTTGGTTTTGTTCTCTGTCTCCCCCTTTTAGACTGTGAGCCCGCTGCTGGGTAGGGACCGTCTCTATATGTTACCAACTTGGACTTCCCAAGCGCTTAGTCCAGTGCTCTGCACACAGTAAGCGCTCAATAAATACGATTGATGATGATGATGATGATGATGAGCGCCGGGGGTCGATCCAAGCTAATCAGGCTGGACACAGTCCCCGTCCCCCGAGGGGCTCGCGGTCTTCATCCCCATCCTACAGATCGGGGAACTGAGGGCCGGAGAAGTGAGGTGATTTGCCCGGGGTCACTCAGCAGGCGGATTCATTTTACTTTATTCATATTAATGTCTGTCTCTCCCTCCTAAGCTCAGGACAGAAGGCAACGGCGTCTTCTATGTCTATCGTATTGGACTTTCCCAAGCGCTTAGTCCAGCGCCTTTTAGACTGTGAGCCCGCTGTTGGGTAGGGACTGTCTCTATATGTTGCCAACTTGTACTTCCCAAGCGCTTAGTAAGCACAGTAAACACTCAATACATTCATTCAATTGTATTTATTGAGCGCTCAATAAGTACGATTGATTGATTAGTCCAGTGTTCTGCACACAGTCAGCACTCAATACACTCATTCAATCGTATTTATGGAGCGCTTACTGTGTGCACAGCACTGTACTAAGCACTTGGGAAGTCCAAGTTGGCAACATCTAGTGACGGTCCCTACCCGACAGCGGGCTCACAGTCTAGAAGGGGGGAGACAGACAACAAAACATATTAACAAAGTAAAATAAATAGAATAAATATGGGCAAATAAAATAGAGTAATAAATATGCACAAACATATATGCATACATACAGGCCCAGTGCTTATTCATTCATTCATTGATTCAATCGTATTTATTGAGCGCTTACTGTGTGCAGAGCACTGGACTAAGCGCTTGGGAAGTCCAAGTTGGCACCATCGAGAGACGGTCCCTACCCGACAGCGGGCTCACAGTCTAGAAGGGGGGAGACAGACAACAAAACAAAACATATTAACAAAGTAAAATAAATAGAATAAATATGGACAAATAAAATAGAGTAATAAATACGTACAAACATATATGCATATAAACAGGCCCAGCACTTATTCATTCATTCATTCAATCGTATTTATTGAGCGCTTACTGTGTGCAGAGCACTGGACTAAGCGCTTGGGAAGTCCAAGTTGGCAACATATAGAGATGGTCCCTACGCGACAGCGGGCTCACAGTTTAGAAGGGGGAGACGGACAACAAAACCAAACATATTAACAAAGTAAAATAAATAGAATAAATATGTACAAATAAAATAGAGTAATAAATACGTACAAACATATATGCATATAAACAGGCCCAGCGCCTACTCATTCATTCATTCATTCAATCGTATTTATTGAGCGCTTACGACAGCGGGCTCACAGTCTAGAAGGGGGAGACGGACAGCAAAACCAAACATATTAACAAAGTAAAATAAATAGAATAAATATGTACAAATAAAATAGAGTAATAAATACGTACAAACATATATGCATATAAACAGGTCCAGCGCTTACTCATTCATTCATTCATTCAATCGTATTTATTGAGCGCTTACTGTGTGCAGGGCACTGTACTAAGCGCTTGGGAAGTCCAAGTTGGCAACATCTAGTGATGGTCCCTACCCGACAGTGGGCTCACAGTCTAGAAGGGGGGAGACAGACAACAAAACAAAACATATTAACAAAGTAAAATAAATAGAATAAATATGGACAAATAAAATAGAGTAATAAATACGTACAAACATATATGCATATAAACAGGCCCAGCACTTATTCATTCATTCATTCAATCGTATTTATTGAGCGCTTACTGTGTGCAGAGCACTGGACTAAGCGCTTGGGAAGTCCAAGTTGGCAACATATAGAGATGGTCCCTACGCGACAGCGGGCTCACAGTTTAGAAGGGGGAGACGGACAACAAAACCAAACATATTAACAAAGTAAAATAAATAGAATAAATATGTACAAATAAAATAGAGTAATAAATACGTACAAACATATATGCATATAAACAGGCCCAGCGCTTATTCATTCATTCATTGATTCAATCGTATTTATTGAGCGCTTACTGTGTGCAGAGCACTGGACTAAGCGCTTGGGAAGTCCAAGTTGGCACCATATAGAGACGGTCCCTACCCAACAGTGGGCTCACAGTCCCACTGTCCCACTATTATTAATAATAGTAATAATGATGGCATTTGTTAAGCGCTTACTATGGGCAAAGCACTGGGGAGGATACACGTGGGGCTCACAGTCTTAATCCCCATTTTCCAGATGAGGCAATTGAGGCCCAGAGAAGCGAAGTGACTTGCCCAAGGTCACACAGCTGACAGTTGGCGCGGGGGGGTGGGGGGGGGGGGGAATTTGAACCCGTGACCTCGGACTCCCAAGCCCGGGCTCTTTCCATTGAGCCACGCTGCTTCCTTTAAGCGCCTTACTGTGCTCAAAGGACTGTACTAAGCGCTTGGGAACCCACTCACCGGGTCATGTGGAGCTTGTCATTCACGTAGAGGTTCAGGATGGGCTCCAGATCATAAATCCCACTCACCAGGAAAGCACCTGCCAAATTGAACCAACAGAAGAGAGAAACAGTGCGGCCCCGTGGAAAAGAGCCCGGGCCGGGGGACCTGGGTTCTAATCCTGCCTCTGCCTCTTGGCTGCTGCGTCACTTCAGGCAATCAATCAGTCGGTCTTATTTATTGAGCGCTTACTAAGAAGCAGCGTGGCTCGGTGGCAAGAGCACAGGCTTTGGAGTCAGAGGTCATGGGTTCAAATCCCTGCCCCGCCACTTGTCGGCTGGGTGACTTTGGGCAAGTTGCTTGCACCCCGCACCCTCCGCTCCTCTGCCGCTAAGCTCCTCGCCGCGCCTCAATCAATCAATCAATCGTATTTATTGAGCGCTTACTGTGTGCAGAGCACTGTACTAAGCGCTTGGGAAGTACAAGTTGGCAACATATAGAGACGGTCCCTACCCAGGAGTTCTCGCCTGTCCCGCCATCGACCCCCGGCCCACGACTTGCCCCGTGGCTCGGTGGAAAGAGCCCGGGCTTTGGAGTCAGAGGTCATGGGTTCGAATTCCGGCTCCACCACAAGTCTGCTGTGTGACCTTGGGCAAGTCACTTCACTTCTCTGAGCCTCAGTTCCCTCATCTGTAAAAATGGGGATTAAGACTGTGAGCCCCACGTGGGACAACTTGATCACATTGTATCCCCCCCAGCGCTTAGAACAGTGCTTTGCACATAGTAAGCACTTAACAAATGCCATTATTAATTAATCCCTCTGGCCTGGAATGCCCCCAATCCCTCTGCCCATCCGCCAAGCTCGCTCTCTTTCTCCCTTCAAGGCCCTACTGAGCACTCACCTCCTCCAGGAGGCCTTCCCAGACTGAGCCCCCTCCTTCCTCTCCCCCTCGTCCCCCCTCCATCCCCCGTCTTACCTCCTTCCCTTCCCCACAGCACCTGTATATATGTATATATGTTTGTACATATTTTTTTACTCCATTTATTTATTTTATTTGTACCTATCTATTCTATTTATTTTATTTTGTTAGTACGTTTGGTTTTGTTCTCCGTCTCCCCCTTTTAGACTGTGAGCCCACTGTTGGGTAGGGATCGTCTCTAGATGTTGCCAACTTGTACTTCCCAAGTGCTTAGTACAGTGCTCTGCACATAGTAAGTGCTCAATATGATTGATGATGATGAATAAATACCATCGATTGATTGATTGATAAACACTCCTGACAGTCGTAATCCCCATTTACAGACGAGGGACCCGAGGCCCAGAGACGTGAAGTCCCGGCTCCACGTCACACAGCAGACGGGCGGTGGAGCCGGGGTTAGAACCGAGGTCCTTCTGGCTGTCAGGCCCGGGGACTCTGTATTAGACTACCCGGCGTCTCCACGTAGGGTAGTCCTGCCCAGGGATCGAGGCGGCCTTCCAGTGCCAACCGAGGGGCGGAACGTCGAACTCGGAGCCTCGCCCTGCTGCGCGATCCGCCCCCGGGGATACCTTTCAGGTTGGGCCGAAGGCCGAGGTCGGTCCAGTCCGTCAAGAGCGCCATGGCTGCCAGGTGTGCGCCGGCTGAATGCCCGCACAGGTAAATGCCGCTGGGAAGAGGGGCAGGAGAGAAGACCAAGAGGAAGCGTCTCCCTCGGGATCACAACTGTGCCACTTGCCATGCGCTCACTATGTGCGGAGCAGTGTGCTGAGCAGCGGGGTAATAATATCAATCCATCCATCAATCGTATTTATTGAGCGCTTACTATGTGCGGAGCACTGGACTCAGAGCGCTTGGGAAGTCCAAGTTGGCAACATCTAGAGACAGTCCCGACCCACCAGCGGGCTCACAGTCTAAAAGGGGGAGACAGAGAACAAAACCAAACATACTCACAAAATAAAATAAATAGAACAGATAAGGACAAGTAAAATAGAGTAATAAATATGTACAAACATATATACATATATACAGGAAAATAAAATAAATAGAACAGATATGGACAAGTAAAATAAATAGAGTAATAAATATGTACAAACATATATACAGGTGCTGTGGGGAAGGGAAGGAGGTAAGATGGGGGGGATGGAGAGGGGGACGAGGGGGAGAGGAAGGAAGGGGCTCATTATTATTGTATAATAATAACAATAATGATGGTATCTGTTCTGTTCTAAGCGCTGGGGGGGATACAATAATAATAATTGGCATTTGTTAAGCGCTTACTATGGGCAAAGCACTGTTCTAAGCGCTGGGGAGGATACAGGGTGATCAGGTTGTCCCATGTGGGACTCACAGTCTTAATCTCCATTTTCCAGATGAGGGAACTGAGGCCCAGAGAAGTGAAGTGACTTGCCCAAGATCACACGGCAGACATGTGGTGGAGTCGGGATTCGAGCCCATGACCTCTGACTCCAAAGCCCGGGCTCTTTCCACTGAGCCACGAGGTGATCAGGTTGTCCCACGTGGGGCTCACAATCTTCATCCCCATTTTACAGATGAGGTCACTGAGGCCCAGAGAAGTGGACTTGCCCAAAGTCACACAGCTGACAGTCGGCGGAGCCGGGATTTGAACCCAGGACCTCTGGCTCCAAAGCCCGGGCTCTTTCCACTGAGCCACGCTGAGACAATAATAATAATAATAATGATGGCATTTGTTAAGCACTTACTATGTGCAAAGCACTGTACTAAGCGCTGGGGAGGTAACAAGGTGATCAGGTTGTCCCACAGGGGGCTCACAGTCTTAATTCCCATTTTACAGATAAGGGAACTGAGGCCCAGAAAAGTGAAGTGACTTGCCCAAAGTCACACAGCTGACAATTGGCGGAGCCGGGATTTGAACCCATGACCTCGGACTCCAAAGCCCGGGCTCTTTCCACTGATGTGAAGTGACTTGGCCAAAGTCACCCAGCTGGCAATTGGCGGAGCCAGGATTTGAACCCGTGACCTCTGACTCCAAAGCCCGGGCTCTTTCCACTGAGCCACGCTGCTTCTCTAGCCACGCTGCTGCTCTACTGAGTGCTTAGTGTGGGCACAGCACTTAGGAGAGCAGAATTTATTATTATTAATTAATTAATGATAGCATTTAAGTGCTTACTATGTGCCAAGCACTGTTCTAAGCGCTGGGGAGGTTCCAAGGTGATCAGGTTGCCCCACAGGGGGCTCACAGTCTTTATCCCCATTTTACAGTTGAGGGAACTGAGGCCCAGAGAAGTGAAGTGGCTTGCCCAAAGTCACCCAGCTGACGAGTGGCGGAGCCGGAATTTGAACCCATGACCTCTGACTCCAAAGCCCGGGCTCTTTCCACTGAGCCACGCTGCTTCTTTAGCAACAGAAGACCCATTCCCTGCCCACAACGAGCTTCCAGTCTAGAGTCTGCATCCATCATGGGCCCCTGGAACTGGCCACCTTCCCGTCCTCAGGACCGTCTATTAATGAGGTTGTTGTTGTTGTTGTTGTTTAATGGTATTTGTTAAGAGCCTACTGTGTGTCAGGCCCTGTGCTAAGCGCTGGGCCTGTATATTCAATCGTATTTATTGAGCACTTACTCTGTGCAGAGCACTGTACTAAGCCCTTGCTGTATATATGTATTCATTCATTCATTCAATCGTATTTATTGAGCGCTTACTGTGTGCAGAGCACTGTACTAAGCGCTTGGGAAGTCCAAGTTGGCAACATACAGGGATGGTCCCTACCCAACAGCGGGCTCACAGTCTAGAAGGGGGAGACACACGACAAAACATATTAACAAAATAAAATGTATGTTTGTACGTACTTATTACTGTACTTGCTTATTTGTACATATTTATTCTACTTATTTTACTTTGTCAATATGTTTCCATCATCATCAATCGTATTTATTGAGCGCTTACTCTGTGCAGAGCACTGTACTAAGCCCTTGCTGTATGTATGTATTCATTCATTCAATCGTATTTATTGAGCGCTTACTGTGTGCAGAGCACTGGACTAAGCGCTTGGGAAGTCCAAGTTGGCAACCTAGAGAGACGGTCCCTACCCAACAGCGGGCTCACAGTCTAGAAGGGGGAGACAGACGACAAAACATATTAACAAAATAAAATGTATGTTTGTACGTACTTATTACTGTACTTGTTTATTTTATTTGTACATATTTATTCTACTTATTTTACTTTGTCAATATGTTTTCATCATCATCAATCGTATTTATTGAGCGCTTACTATGTGCAGAGCACTGTACTAAGCGCTTGGGAAGTCCAAGTTGGCTACAGAGACGGTCCCTACCCAACAGCGGGCTCACAGTCTAGAAGGGGGAGACAGACGACAAAACATCTTAACAAAATAAAATGTATATGTTTGTACGTACTTATTACTGTACTTGTTTATTTTATTTGTACATATTTATTCTACTTATTATACTTTGTCAATATGTTTTCATCATCATCAATCGTATTTATTGAGCGCTTACTATGTGTAGAGCACTGTACTAAGCCCTTGCTGTATATATGTATTCATTCATTCATTCAATCGTATTTATTGAGCGCTTACTGTGTGCAGAGCACTGTACTAAGCGCTTGGGAAGTCCAAGCTGGCAACATCTAGAGACGGTCCCTACCCAACAGCGGGTTCACAGTCTAGAAGGGGGAGACAGACGACAAAACATATTAACAAAACAAAATGTATGTTTGTACGTACTTATTACTGTACTTGTTTATTTTTTTTGTACATATTTATTCTACTTATTTTACTTTGTCAATATGTTTTCATCATCATTAATCGTATTTATTGAGGGCTTACTATGTGCAGAGCACTGTACTAAGCCCTTGCTGTATATATGTATTCATTCATTCAATCGTATTTATTGAGCGCTTACTGTGTGCAGAGCACTGTACTAAGCGCTTGGGAAGTCCAAGTTGGCAACATATAGAGACGGTCCCTACCCAACAGCGGGCTCACAGTCTAGAAGGGGGAGACAGACGACAAAACATATTAACAAAATAAAATGTATATGTTTGTACGTACTTATTACTGTACTTGTTTATTTTATTTGTACATATTTATTCTACTTATTTTACTTTGTCAATATGTTTTCATCATCAATCGTATTTATTGAGCGCTTACTATGTGCAGAGCACTGTACTAAGCCCTTGCTGTGTATATGTATTCATTCATTCATTTATTCGTATTTATTGAGCGCTTACTGTGTGCAGAGCACTGTACTAAGCGCTTGGGAAGTCCAAGTTGGCTACAGAGACAGTCCCTACCCAACAGCGGGCTCACAGTCTAGAAGGGGGAGACAGACGACAAAACATATTAACAAAATAAAATGTATGTTTGTACGTACTTATTACTGTACTTGTTTATTTGTACATATTTATTCTACTTATTTTACTTTGTCAATATGTTTTCATCATCATCAATCGTATTTACTGAGCGCTTACTATGTGCAGAGCACTGTACTAAGCCCTTGCTGTATATATGTATTCATTCATTCATTCAATCGTATTTATTGAGCGCTTACTGTGTGCAGAGCACTGGACTAAGCGCTTGGGAAGTCCAAGTTGGCAACATCTAGAGACGGTCCCTACCCAACAGCGGGCTCACAGTCTAGAAGGGGGAGACGGACGACAAAACATCTTAACAAAATAAAATGTATATGTTTGTACGTACTTATTACTGTACTTGTTTATTTTATTTGTACATATTTATTCTACTTATTTTACTTTGCCAATATGTTTTCATCATCATCAATCGTATTTATTGAGCGCTTACTATGTGCAGAGCACTGTACTAAGCGCTTGGGAAGTCCAAGTTGGCAACATCTAGAGACGGTCCCTACCCAACAGCGGGCTCACAGTCTAGAAGGGGGAGACAGACGACAAAACATATTAAAATAAAATGTATGTTTGTATGTACTTATTACTGTACTTGTTTATTTTATTTGTACATATTTATTCTACTTATTTTACTTTGTCAATATGTTTCCATCATCATCAATCGTATTTATTGAGCGCTATGTGCAGAGCACTGTACTAAGCGCTTGGGAAGTCCAAGTCGGCAACATCTAGAGCCGGTCCCTACCCAACAGCGGGCTCACAGTCTAGAAGGGGGAGACAGACGACAAAACATATTAACAAAATAAAACGTATATGTTTGTACGTACTTATTACTGTAGTTGTTTATTTTATTTGTACATATTTATTCTACTCATTTTACTTTGTCAATATGTTTCCATCATCATCAATCGTACTTATTGAGTGCTTACTATGTGCAGAGCACTGTACCAAGCGCTTGGGAAGTCCAAGTTGGCAACATCTAGAGACGGTCCCTACCCAACAGCGGGCTCACAGTCTAGAAGGGGGAGACGGACGACAAAACATATTAACAAAATAAAATGTATATGTTTGTACGTACTTATTACTCTATTTTATTTGTACGTATTTATTCTACTTATTTTATTTTGTTAATGTGTTTGGTTTTGTTCTCTGTCTCCCCCTTCTAGACTGTGAGCCCGCCGTTGGGTGCGGACGGCCTATGGTGCCGACTTGGACTTCCCAAGCGCTTAGTCCAGTGCTCCGCACACAGTAAGCGCTCAATAAATACGATCGGATGAATGAGCGGTGAATCCACGCCGACACTCACCTGTTGCCCGGGTACCTCCTCTGCAGGAAAACAACACTGCGTCTCACCTGGGCCACCATCAGATCCATGTCACCTGCGCAGGAAGCACCCGGGGGGGTCGGGGCTGGGGGCGTCCAGTAAATCCCTCCGGCCCCCCGGCTCCCCCACCCCAGCACCCACCCCTCACCTTTGGGCGCGATGTCATAATCCACCACGGTTACCGCCACGCCCTTTGACCTCAGTGGGGTGGCCATGAAGCCCGACTCATCCTTGCTGGAGAAGAAGGGCACAGACATTCATTCGTTCAATCGTATTTATTGAGCGCCTACTGTGTGCAGAGCACTGGGCTAAGCGCTTGGGAAGTCCAAGCTGGCAACATCTAGAGCCGGTCCCTACCCAACAGCGGGCTCACAGTCTAGAAGGGGGAGATGGACGACAAAACAAAACATATTAACAAAATAAAATAAATAGGATAAATATGTTCATTCATTCATTCATTCAATCGTATTTATTGAGTGCTTACTATTCATTCAATTGTGTTTGAGCGCTTACTGTGTGCAGAGCACTGTACTAAGTGCTTGGGAAGTACAAGTTGGCAACAGCCCCATGAACCAGATAAATGATAAAAAACCCGATTCTTGAGAATGTGGTATATATACAGGTGCTGTGGGGAGGGCACCTGCATCAATCAATCGTATTTACTGAGCGCTTACTGTGTGCAGAGCACTGTACTAAGCACTTGTGAAGTACAAGCTGGCAACATATAGAGACAGTCCCTACCCAACAGCGGGCTCACAGTCTAGAAGGGGGAGACGGACAACAAAACATAACATATTAACAAAATAAAATAAATATGTTCATTCATTCATTCAATCGTATTTATTGAGCGCTTACTGTGTGCAGAGCACTGAACTAAGCGCTTGGGAAGTACAAGTTGGCAACATATAGAGACGGTCCCTACCCAACAGCGGGCTCACAATCTAGAAGGGGGAGACGGACAACAAAACATATTAACAAAATAAAATAGAATAAATATGTACAAGTAAAATAAATACATAGAGTAATAAATCCGTACAAACATATATACATATATACAGGTGCTGTGGGGAAGGGAAGGAGGTAAGGCGGGTAAGACATCCGCTCTCTTGCAGGGTTGAGGGCTAATGTCTGTCTCCCCCTCTAGACCACGAGCTCGTTGTTGGGTAGGGACCGTCTCTATATGTTGCCAACTTGTACTTCCCAAGCGCTTAGTACAGTGCTCTGCACACAGGAAGCACTCAATAAATACGATTGAATGAATGACTCCCCACAGCACATATGTATCTATCTGTATCTATCTGTAATTTATTGTTTTATCTATTTGTATTTATGTCTGTCTCCCCCCTAGACCGTGAGCTCATTGTTGGGTAGGGACCATCTCTATACGTTTCCAACTTGTATTTCCCAAGCGCATAGTACAGCGCTCTGCACACAGTAAGCACTCAATAAATACGATTGAATGAATGACTCCCCACAGCACATATATATTTATCTGTAATTTATTGTTTTATCTATTTGTTTTAATGTCTGTCTCCCCCTCTAGACCGTGAGCTCGTCGTGGGGTAGGGACCATCTCTATACGTTGAGTAGGGACCGTCTCTGTATATTGCCAACTTGTACTTCCCAAGCGCTTAGTACAGTGCTCTGCACACAGGAAGCGCTCAATAAATACGATTGAATGAATGACTCCCCACAGCACATATGTATCTATCTGTATCTATCCGTAATTTATTGTTTTATCTATTTGTATTAATGTCTGTCTCCCCCTCTAGACCGTGAGCTCATCATGGGGTAGGGACCGTCTCTGTACGTTGCCAACTTGTACTTCCCAAGTGCTTGGTGCAGTGCTCTGCACACAGTAAGCGCTCAATAAATACGATTGATTGATTGATTGATTGGTGCAGTGCTCTGCACACAGTAAGCATTCAATAAATACGATTGATTGATTGACTGGCGCTGCCCCCAAATGTCTCTGGGCTGGGGGAAGAGGGGGCATCTCTATCCCCATCCTACCCCCACCAGGACTCACCCTCTCAGATTGCTCCAGACACTTCCCGGCCGAATTCCAGTGGGCCTTTAGCGCATCATTCGATCCCGGGACAATCTTGTTCTTGGTTAGGTCTGGACCCTTCCCTAACACCCTTTTTTCCCCCCCTAATCTTCTATCCCTCCCCACGTGTGGGCCTGCTCACCTTAAAAGCTGCCAGTAACCCCCGTGGATATACAGGAAAAGGGGGAAAGCTACAAGGAACAACAACAACAAAAAAAAAATCAATCAAAAAACGGTATGTAGAGAAGCAGCAGGGCCTAATAATAATAATAATGGCATTTATTAAGCGCTTACTATGTGCAAAGCACTGTTCTAAGCGCTTAGAGGTTACAGCGTGGCTCAGTAGAAAAAGCCTGGGCTTTGGAGTCAGAGGTCATGGGTTCAAATCCTGACTCCGCCGTCAGCTGTGTGACTTTGGGCAAGTCACTTCACTTCTCTGGGCCCCAGTTCCCTCATCTGTAAAATGGGGATGAAAACTGTGAGCCCCACCCCGCCGTGGGACAACCTGATCACCTTGTAACTGCCCCAGCGCTTAGAACAGTGCTTTGCACATAGTAAGCGCTTAATAAATGCCATTATTATTATTATTATTATTATTACTACAGGGTGATCAGCGTGCAGCGTGGCTCAGTGGAAAGGGCACGGGCTCCGGAGTCAGAGATCATAGGTTCGAATCCGGGTTCCGCCACACGTCTGCTGTGTGACCTTGGGGAAGTCGCTTAACTTCTCTGAGCCTCGGTTACCTCATCAATAAACATGTACAAATAAAATAGAGTAATAAATCCGTACAAACACCTATCCATATATACAGGTGCTGCGGGGAGGGGAAGGAGGGGAAGTACATATTTATTCCACTGATTTTATTTCGTTCATATGTTTTGTTCTCTGTCTCCCCCTTCTAGACTGTGAGCCCGCTGTTGGGTAGGGACCGTCTCTAGATGTTGCCGACTTGGACTTCCCAAGCGCTTAGTACAGTGCTCGGCACACAGTAAGCGCTCAATAAATACGATCGAATGAATGAAGAGGTAAGGCTGGGGGGGATGTGGGGAGGGGGAGGTTAGCACAGTAAGTCGACAATCAGTAATATTTATCGGGCGCCTACTTTGGGCAGAATGCCGAGCGAAGGGCTCTGGGGGAGTCTACTAGAGTTAGGGGCCATATAATCCCTCCCGATGACGTTTCCCATCCCCACTCACCTCCGGAAGCATTGGGAGGTAAGTAGATGTCCATCTTCTCCCCCTCACCATCTCCATAGGCAACGTTCAGGAGCACATCAGGACCAGCCTGGGCTTTCTCGGTTGCTGATCGGGAAACAGAAAATGCATTCATTCAATCATATTTATTGAGCGCTTACTGTGTGCAGAGCACCGGACTAAGCGCTTGGGAAGTCCCAGTTGGCAACATCTAGAGACGGTCAATCAATCAATCATATTTATTAAGCGCTTACTGTGTGCAGAGCACCGGACTAAGCGCTTGGGAAGTCCAAGTTGGTAACATAGAGAGACAGTCCCTACCCAACAGTGGGCTCACAGTCTAGAAGGGGGAGACAGAGAACAAAACCAAACATACTAACAAAATAAAATTAATAGAATAGATATGTACAAGTAAAATAGAGTAACAAATATGTACAAACATATATACATAGATACAGGTCCCTACCCAACAGCGGGCTCACAGTCTAGAAGGGGGGAGACAGACAACAAAACAAAACATATTAACAAAGTAAAATAAATAGAATATGTACAAATAAAATAGAGTAATAAATACGTACAAGCATATATACATATATACAGGCCCAGCGCTTATTCATTCATTCGAGCGTATTTATTGAGCGCTTACTGTGTGCAGAGCACTGGACTAAGCGCTTGGGAAGTCCAAGCTGGCAACATATAGAGACGGTCCCTACCCAACAGCGGGCTCACAGTCTAGAAGGGGGGAGACAGACAACAAAACAAAACATATTAACAAAGTAAAATAAATAGAATCAATATGTACAAGTAAAATAGAGTAATAAATACGTACAAACATATATACATATATACAGGCCCAGCGCTTATTCATTCATTCGAGCGCATTTATTGAGCGCTTACTGTGTGCAGAGCACTGGACTAAGCGCTTGGGAAGTCCAAGCTGGCAACATCTAGAGACGGTCCCTACCCGGCAGCGGGCTCACAGTCTAGAAGGGGGGAGACAGACAACAAAACAAAACATATTAACAAAGTAAAATAAATAGAATATGTACAAATAAAATAGAGTAATAAATACGTACAAACATATATACATATATACAGGCCCAGCGCTTATTGATTGATTCATTCGAGCGTATTTATTGAGCGCTTACTGTGTGCAGAGCACTGGACTAAGCGCTTGGGAAGTCCAAGTTGGCAACATCTAGAGACGGTCCCTACCCAACAGTGGGCTCACAGTCTAGAAGGGGGGAGACAGAGAACAAAACAAAACATATTAACAAAGTAAAGTAGAATAAATATGTACAAATAAAATAGAGTAATAATATGTACAAACACAGGCCCAGCGCCTATTCATTCATTCATTCGTATTTATTGAGCGCTTACTGTGTGCAGAGCACTGGACTAAGTGCTTGGGAAGTCCAAGTTGGCAACATCTAGAGACGGTCCCTACCCAACAGCGGGCTCACAGTCCAGAAGGGGGGAGACAGGCAACAAAACAAAACATATTAACAAAGTAAAATAAGTACAATAAATATGTACAAATAAGATAGAGTAATAAGTACGTACAAACGTATATACATATATACAGCAAGCGCTTAGTACAGTGCTCTGCACACAGTAAGCACTCAATAAATACGATTACTCAATAAATACGATAACCTCCCCAGCCTTAGAACAGTGCTTTGCACATAGTAAGCGCTTAATAAATACCATTATTATTATTGGATTTATCCCAGCCAGGTTGATTAAGCACTTAACAAATACCATTCCAAAAAAAAAAAAAAAGGCAACCTTAGGGGCAAGGTGGGGGAGGGTGGGCACTTGAGCAGCTGCTGTTATAAACTTGCTTTCAGTGAAGAATGAGGGTGGAGATGGGGAGATTTTTTGTTTGTTTGTTTAGCCTGAAAAGTCACTTCTCTGGGCCTCAGTTCCCTCGTCTGTAAAATGGGGATTGAGACTGTGAGCCTCACGTGGGACAGGGACTGTGTCCAACCCAATTTGCTTGTATCCACCCCAGTGCTTAGTACAGTGCCTATTATTCATTCATTCATTCAATCGTATTTATTGAGCGCTTACTGTGTGCGGAGCACTGTACTAAGCGCTTGGGAAGTACAAGTTGGAAACGTATAGATCTGACATATAGATGAGAAGCAGTGTGGCTCAGAAGGAAAGAGCCCGGGTTTTGGAGTCAGAGGTCAGATTATTAAAGCCAGGATTTTGGTTTAAAATCCCTACTGCTGAATTGCAGTTGCTGGTAGGTTACATAATCAATCAATCGCATTTACTGAGCGCTTACTGTGTGCAGAGCACTGTACTAAGCGCTTGCTGTATATATGTATATACGTTTGTACGTACTTATTACTCTATTTTATTTGTACATATTTATTGTACTTATTTTACTTTGTTAACATGTTTTGTTTTGTGCTAAGCGCTTGGGAAGTCCAAGTTGGCAACATATAGAGACGGTCCCTACCCAACAGCGGGCTCACAGTCTAAAACATCCCAGCTAAGGGAGATTTAAGATTATTTTATTTTGTTAACGTGCTTTGTTTTGTTGTCTGTCTCCCCCTTCTAGGCTGTGAGCCCGCTGTTGGGTAGGGACCCTCTCTAGATGTTGCCAACTTGGACTTCCCAAGCGCTTAGTACAGTGCTCTGCACACAGTAAGCGCTCAATAAATAGGATTGAATGAATGCGTGTGTCCTTTGGGAGCTTTGGAGGTGACATTAGGGGTTTCCTGAGGGCAATTCAGATTGTGATCAGTCAACATCAGGTTCCCAGAATGATTGCAAATAGAGCACACAGGCAAACAACAGATAAAATGGTATTTGGTATTTGTTAAGTGTTTGCAGCTTGGCTCAGTGGCAAGAACCCGGGTTTGGGAGTCGGAGGTCATTCCTTCATTCATTCAATCGTATTTATTGAGCACTTACTGTGTGCAGAGCACTGGACTAAGCGCTTAGGAAATCCAAGTTGGCAACATAGAGAGACAGTCCCTACCCAACAGCGGGCTCACAGTCTAGAAGGGGGAGACAGACAACAAAACACATTAACAAAGTAAAATAAATAGAATAAATATGTACAAATACAATAGAGTAATAAATATGTACAAACACAGGCCCAGCCCTTATTCATTCATTCCTATTTATTGAGCGCTTCCTGTGTGCAGAGCACTGGACTAAGCGCTTGGGAAGTCCAAGCTGGCAACATCTAGAGACAGTCCCTACCCAACAGTGGGCTCACAGTCTAGAAGGGGGAGGCAGAGAACAAAACCAAACATATTAACAAAATAAAATAAGTAGAATAAAAATGTACAAGTAAAATAAATAGAGTAATAAATCCGTACAAACATATATACAGGTGCTGTGGGGAAATCAATCGTATTTATTGAGCGCTTCCTGTGTGCAGAGCACTGTACTAAGCGCTTGGGAAGTCCAAGCTGGGAACATCTAGAGACGGTCCCTACCCGACGGCGGGCTCACAGTCTAGAAGGGGGAGACGGACAACAAAACAAAACATATTAGCAAAATAAAATAAGTAGAATAAAAATGTGCAAGTAAAATAAATAGAGTAATAAATCCGTACAAACATATATGCATATATACCGGTGCTGTGGGGAAATCAATCAATCAATCGTATTTAATGAGCGCTTCCTGTGTGCAGAGCACTGTACTAAGCACTTGGGAAGTCCAAGCTGGGAACATCTAGAGACAGTCCCTACCCAACAGCGGGCTCACAGTCTAGAAGGGGGAGACGGACAACAAAACAAAACATATTAACAAAATAAAATAAGTAGAATAAAAATGTACAAGTAAAATAGAGTAAGAAATCCGTACAAACATATATACATATATACAGGTGCTGTGGGGAAATCAATCAATCGTATTTATTGAGCGCTTACTGTGTGCAGAGCACTGTACTAAGCGCTTGGGAAGTCCAAGGTGGCAACATAGAGAGACGGTCCCTACCCAACAGTGGGCTCACAGTCTAGAAGGGGGAGAACAGAGAACAAAACAAAACGTATTAACAAAATAAAATAAGTAGAATAAAAATGTGCGAGTAAAATAGAGTAATAAATCCGTACAAACATATATACATATATACAGGTGCTGTGGGGAATCAATCAATCATATTTATTGAGCGCTTACTGTGTGCACAGCACTGTACTAAGTGCTTGGGAAGTCCAAATTGGCAACATAGAGAGACGGTCCCTACCCAACAGTGGGCTCACAGTCAGTTAATATGTTTGGTTTTGTTGTCTGTCTTCCTCTTCTAGACTGTGAGCCCACTGTTGGGTAGGGACTGTCTCTCTATGTTGCCAATACTTCCCAAGCGCTTAGTACAGTGCTCTGCACATAGTAAGTGCTCAATAAATACGATTGATGATGATGACAGGAGCCTGCTGTTGGGTAGGGACCGTCTCTAGATGTTGCCAACTTGGACTTCCCAAGCGCTTAGTCCAGTGCTCTGCACTCAGTAAACGCTCAGTAAATACGATTGATTGATTGATTGATTGATTGACTGATTTTCCTCCATCCACCATGGGGGGAAAGGGAGGGAGGGGAAGGCGCTGGAATTCGACCCTTACCCTCTCTGATCTCTCGGACATGGGCTTCAACCACCGCCTCTCCGTCCATCCGGGGGGACCATCTTGACGGCGAATACTGCTTCTCCAGCTCCTGAGGACGCACTCTCAGAGTGACCTTCTTGGCTGGGCAAAGAGACCACCCTCTCCGCCTCTAATTCCCAATCAATCAATGGCATTTATTGAGCGCCTACTATAATAATAATAATAATGATGGCATTTACTAAGCGCTTACTATGTGCAGAGCTCCGCTCTGTCCCCCTTCTAGACTGTGAGCCCGCTGTTGGGTAGGGACCGTCTCTATATGTTGCCAACTTGGACTTCCCATTTATTAAGCGCTTAGAACAGTGCTCTGCACATAGTAAGCGCTTAACAAATGCCATTATTATTATTATTATCATTATTATTAAGGTCCGCTCTGTCCCCCTTCTAGACTGTGAGCCCGCTGTTGGGTAGGGACCGTCTCTATATGTTGCCAACTTGGACTTCCCATTTATTAAGCGCTTAGAACAGTGCTCTGCGCATAGTAAGCGCTTAACAAATGCCATTATTATTATTATCATTATTATTAAGGTCCGCTCTGTCCCCCTTCTAGACTGTGAGCCCGCTGTTGGGTAGGGACCGTCTCTATACGTTGCCAACTTGGACTTCCCATTTATTAAGCGCTTAGAACAGTGCTCTGCACATAGTAAGCGCTTAACAAATGCCATCATTATTATTATTATCATTATTATTAAGCGCTTACTATGTGCAGAGCTCCGCTCTGTCCCCTTCTAGACTGTGAGCCCGCTGTTGGGTAGGGACCGTCTCTATATGTTGCCAACTTGGACTTCCCATTTATTAAGCGCTTAGAACAGTGCTCTGCACATAGTAAGCGCTTAACAAATGCCATCATTATTATTATTATCATTATTATTAAGCGCTTACTATGTGCAGAGCTCCGCTCTGTCCCCCTTCTAGACTGTGAGCCCGCTGTTGGGTAGGGACCATCTCTATATGTTGCCAACTTGGACTTCCCATTTATTAAGCGCTTAGAACAGTGCTCTGCACATAGTAAGCACTTAACAAATGCCATTATTATTATTATTATCATTATTATTAAGCGCTTGCTATGTGCAGAGGTCTGCTCTGTCCCCCTTCTAGACTGTGAGCCCGCTGTTGGGTAGGGACTGTCTATATGTTGCCAACTTGGACTTCCCAGGCGCTTAGTCCAGTGCTCTGCACACAATAAGTGCTCAATAAATACAATTGATTGATTAATTGACCATCTCTATATGTTGCCAACTTGGACTTCCCATTTATTAAGCGCTTACTATGTGCAGAGCTCTGCTCTGTCCCCCCTCTAGACTGTGAGCCCGCTGTTGGGTAGGGACCGTCTCTATATGTTGCCAACTTGGACTTCCCAAGCGCTTAGTACAGTGCTCTGCACACAGTAAGCGCTCAATAAATACGATTGATTGATTGACCGTCTCTATATGTTGCCAACTTGGACTTCCCATTTATTAAGCGCTTACTATGTGCAGAGCTCTGCTCTGTCCCCCTTCTAGACTGTGAGCCCGCTGTTGGGTAGGGACCGTCTCTATATGTTGCCAACTTGGACTTCCCAAGCGCTTAGTACAGTACTCTGCACACAGTAAGCGCTCAATAAATACGATTGATTGATTGACTGTCTCATGTTGCCAACTTGTACTTCCCAAGCACTTAGTAGAGTGCTCTGCGCACAGTAAGCGCTCAATAAATACGACTGAATGAATTCATAGTTTTTATTGAGCGCTTACTGTGTGCAAAGCACTGTACTAAGCGCTTGGAAAGTACAGTTCAGCAATAGAGACAAACCCTGCCCACCCCGGGCTACACTCACCCAAGCGCTTAGTACAGTCCTTGGCTCGCAGTAAACGCTAAATAACGAGAAGCAGCGTGGCTCAATGGAAAGAGCCCGGGCTTGGGTGTCAGTGGTCGTGGGTTCAAATCCCCACTCTGCCCCTTGTCAGCTGTGTGATTTTGGGCAGGTCACTTCACTTCTCTGGGCCTCAGTTACCTCCTCTGTAAAATGGGGATAAAGACTGTGAGCCCCTCGTGGGACAATCTGATCACCTTCTATCCTCCCCAGCGCTTAGAACAGTGCTTGGCACATAGTAAGCGCTTAACAAGTGCCATCATCATTATTATAGCTATAATTCTATTTGTTCTGATGATTTGGACACTTGTCTCCATGTTTTGTTTTGTTGTCTGTCTCCCCCTTCTAGACTGCGAGCCCGTTGGTGGGCAGGGACCGTCTCTATCTGTTGCCGACTTGGACTTCCCAAGCGCTTAGTACAGTGCTCTACACACAGTAAGCGCTCAATAAATAGGACTGAATGCATGAATGGGGATTAAGACTGTGAGCCCCACTTGGGACAACCTGATTCTGTTGTTATCTATCCCAGTGCTTAGAACGGTGCTTGGCACATAGTAAGTGCATAACAAATACCATTATATAATATATTACAATATATTATATATCATATTATATTATTGCATATAACATTTTACATTATTATATATAATAACATATTCTATTATTATTATAATAAATTCAACTGATTGATAGGCACAGTCCCTGCCGACTAGGAGCTCACCTGCCCTCACCCCATATTATTATTATATATTATATTATTCATTCATTCAATCGTATTTATTGAGCACTTACTGTGTGCAGAGCACTGTACTAAGCGCTTGGGAAATACTAACACATTCTATTATCATTATAAAAAATACACTTGATTGATGACAACCCAACAACCAGACACAGTCCCTGCCCGCTAGACGCTCACTTGCCCTCACCCCGTATTATTATTATATATTATATTATTCATTCATTCAATCGTATTTATTGAGCACTTACTGTGTGCAGAGCACTGTACTAAGCGCTTGGGAAGTACTAACCCATTCTATTATTATAAAAAATACACTTGATGAGAACCCAACAACCAGACACAGTCCCTGCCCGCTAGGCGCTCACCTGCCCTCACCCCACATTATTATTATATATTATATTATTCATTCATTCATTCGTATTTATTGAGCGCTGTGTGTAGAGCACTGGACTAAGCGCTTGGGAAGTATTAACACGTACTATTATTATTATAATAAAAAAAACCCACTTGATTGATCACAACCCAACAACCAGACACAGTCCCTGCCCGCTAGGCGCTCACCTGCCCTCACCCCACATTATTATTATACATTATATTATTCATTCATTCATTCAATCGTATTTATTGAGCACCGTGTGTAGAGCACTGTACTAAGCGCTTGGGAAGCACTAACACATTCTATCATTATAATAAAAAATACACTTGATTGATGACAACCAGAGTCCCTGCCCACTAGGCGCTCACCTGCTCTCACCCCACATTATTACTATATATTATATTATTCATTCAATCGTATTTATTGAGCGCTTACTGTGTGAAGAGCACTGTACTAAGCGCTTGGGAAGTATTAACACGTTCTATTATTATTATAATAATAAAAAACCCCACTTGATTGATGACAACCCAACAACCAGACACAGTCCCTGCCCACTAGGCGCTCACCTGCCCTCACCCCACATTATTATTATACATTATATTATTCATTCATTCATTCAATCGTATTTATTGAGCGCCGTGTGTAGAGCACTGTACTAAGCGCTTGGGAAGCACTAACACATTCTATCATTATAATAAAAAATACACTTGATTGATGACAACCAGAGTCCCTGCCCACTAGGCGCTCACCTGCTCTCACCCCACATTATTATTATATATTATATTATTCATTCAATCGTATTTATTGAGCGCTTACTGTGTGTAGAGCCCTGTACTAAGCGCTTGGGAAGTATTAACACGTCCTATTATTATAATAATAAAAAAAACCCACTTGATTGATGAGAACCCAACAACCAGACACAGTCCCTGCCCGCTAGGCGCTCACCTGCCCTCACCCCACATTATTATTATATATTATATTATTCATTCATTCAATCGTATTTATTGAGCGCTGTGTGTAGAGCGCTGTACTAAGTGCTTGGGAAGTACTAACACGTTCTATTATTATTATAATAAAAAAAAAATCACTTGATATTGATGAGACCCCAACAACCAGACACAGTCCCTGCCCTCTAGGCGCTCACCTGCCCTCACCCCGTATTATTATTATATATTATACTATTCATTCATATTATTTATGGAGCGCTGTGTGTAGAGCACTGTACTAAGCGCTTGGGAAGTACTAACACGTTCTATTATTATTATTAAAAAAAAACCCACTTGATTGATGAGAACCCAACAACCAGACACAGTCCCTGCCCGCTAGGCACTCACCTGCCCTCACCCCACATTATTATTGTATATTATATTATTCATTCATTCAATCGTATTTATTGAGCGCTGTGTGTAGAGCCCTGTACTAAGCGCTTGGGAAGTATTAACACGTTCTATTATTATTATTATAATAAAAAAAACCCACTTGATTGATGACAACCCAACAACCAGACACAGTCCCTGCCCGCTAGGCGCTCACCTGCCCTCACCCCACATTATTATTATAGATTATATTATTCATTCATTCAATCGTATTTATTGAGCGCTGTGTGTAGAGCACTGTACTAAGCGCTTGGGAATTATTAACACGTTCTATAATAACAATAATAAAAACCCACTTGATTGATCACAACCCAACAACCAGACACAGTCCCTGCCCGCTAGGCGCTCACCTGCCCTCACCCCACATTATTATTATAGATTATATTATTCATTCAATCGTATTTATTGAGCGCTTACTGTGTGTAGAGCACTGTACTAAGCGCTTGGGAAGTATTAACACGTTCTATTATTATTATAATAATAAAAAAACCCACTTGATTGATGAGACCCCAACAACCAGACACAGTCCCTGCCCGCTAGGCACTCACCTGCCCTCACACCACATTATTATTATATATTACATTATTCATTCAATCGTATTTATTGAGCGCTGTGTGCAGAGCACTGTACTAAGCGCTTGGGAAGTACTAACACATTCTATCATTATAATAAAAAATACACTTGATTGATGACAACCCGACAGAGTCCCTGCCCGCTAGGCGCTCACCTGCCCTCACCCCACATTATTATTATAGATTATATTATTCATTCAATCGTATTTATTGAGTGCTTACTGTGTGTACAGCACTGTACTAAGCGCTTGGGAAGTATTAACACGTTCTATTATTATTATAATAATAAAAAAACCCACTTGATTGATGAGACCCCAACAACCAGACACAGTCCCTGCCCGCTAGGCGCTCACCTGCCCTCACCCCACATTATTATTATATATTATATTATTCATTCAATCGTATTTATTGAGCGCTGTGTGCAGAGCACTGTACTAAGCGCTTGGGAAGCACTAACACATTCTATTATTATAATAAAAAATACACTTGATTGATGAGACCCCAACAACCAGACACAGTCCCTGCCCGCTAGGCGCTCACCTGCCCTCACCCCACATTATTATTATAGATTATATTATTCATTCATTCAATCGTATTTATTGAGCGCTGTGTGTAGAGCACTGTACTAAGCGCTTGGGAATTATTAACACGTTCTATAATAACAATAATAAAAACCCACTTGATTGATGACAACCCAACAACCAGACACAGTCCCTGCCCGCTAGGCGCTCACCTGTCCTCACCCCACATTATTATTATAGATTATATTATTCATTCAATCGTATTTATTGAGCGCTTACTGTGTGTAGAGCACTGTACTAAGCGCTTGGGAAGTATTAACACGTTCTATTATTATTATAATAATAAAAAAACCCACTTGATTGATGAGACCCCAACAACCAGACACAGTCCCTGCCCGCTAGGCACTCACCTGCCCTCACACCACATTATTATTATATATTACATTATTCATTCAATCGTATTTATTGAGCGCTGTGTGCAGAGCACTGTACTAAGCGCTTGGGAAGTACTAACACATTCTATCATTATAATAAAAAATACACTTGATTGATGACAACCCGACAGAGTCCCTGCCCACTAGGCGCTCACCTGCCCTCACCCCACATTATTATTATAGATTATATTATTCATTCAATCGTATTTATTGAGCGCTTACTGTGTGAAGAGCACTGTACTAAGCGTTTGGGAAGTATTAACAGGTTCTATTATTATTATAATTAAAGAAAACCACTTGATTGATGAGAACCCAACAGCCAGACAGAGTCCCTGCCCGCTAGGCGCTCACCTGCCCTCCCTCCTGCCCCCGTCAGCACCTGGTGGGCCATGGGCTGGCAGGGTTCGTCCGGCGGGCAGGCCATGGCACGATGATGCCACCCGATGCCACTCGATGCCACCGCTCAGCTCCCGCTACCCGACTAGTATTAAGGAGTGGGCGGGGCCTGGGGGAGCGGGCGGGCCGCCGAGACCCGGATTCGGGCCGGGATTGGTCGGCGCGCCGAGCGCCGGCGCTCCCCATTGGCTGGAGGTGTTCCCCTCCCGCCCCCGCGCCGCTGGTGGAGGGGGGGCGCCGAACCCCGGATTCGGCCCGGGATTGGTCCGCGCGCCGAGCCCCGGCGCTCCCCATTGGCCGGCGGTGTCCCCCTCCCGCCCCCGCGATGCTGGTGGGGGGCGGGGCTCCGAGCCCCGGATTCGGGCCGGGATTGGTCCGCGCGCCGAGCGCCGGAGCTCCCCATTGGCCGGAGAGTGGGCGGGGCGCCAGGCCGAATTCGGGCCGGGATTGGTCCGCGCGCCGAGCGCCGGCGCTCCCCATTGGACGGAGAATCGGCGGGGCTCCGAGCGCCGGATTCGGGCCGGGATTGGTCGGCGCGCCGAGCGCCGGCGTTCCCCATTGGCCAGAAAGCGGGCGGGGCGCCGAGCCCCGGATTCGGGCCGGGATTGGTCGGCGAGCCGAGCTCCGACGTTCCCCATTGGCCGGAGAGCGGGCGGGGCTCCAAGAGCCGGATTCGGGCTGGGATTGGTCGGCGCGCCGAGCGCCGGCGCTCCCCATTGGCCGGAAAGTGGGCGGGGCTCCGAGCGCCGGATTCGGGCCGGGATTGGTCGGCGCGCCGAGCGCCGGCGTTGCCCGTTGGCCGGAGTGCGGGCGGGGCTCCGAGCGCTGGATTCGGGCTGAGATTGGTGGGCGCGCCGACCTCCGCGGCTTCCCATTGGCCGGAGAATGGGCGGGACGCCGTGCCAGGATTCGGACCTGGATTGGCGGGCGCGCCGAGCGCCGGCGTTCCCCATTGGCCGGAGAATGGGCGGGGCTCCGAGCGCCGGATTCGGGCCGGGATTGGTGGTCGCGCCGAGCGCCGGCGCTCCCCATTGGTCGGAGAGCGGGCGGGGCTCCGAGCGCCGGGATTGGTCGGTGCGCCGAGCGCCGGCGCTCCCCATTGGCCAGAAAGCGGGCGGGGCGCCGAGCCCCCCGATTCGGGCCGGGATTGGTCCTCGCGGCGAGCGCCGGGACTCCCCATTGGCCGGAGAGTGGGCGGGGCGCCGAGCGCCGGATTCGGGACGGGATTGGTCCTCGCGGCGAGCGCCGGCACTCCCTATTGGCCAGAAGGTGGGCGGGCCGCCGTACTCCGGCGCCCCCCATTGGCCAGAGAGCGGGCGGGGCGCCGAGCCCCCGATTCGGGCCGGGATTGGTGGGCGCGCCGAGCGCCGGCGCTCCCCATTGGCCGGAGAGCGGGCGGGGCGCCGAGCGCCGGGATTGGCGGGCGCGCCGAGCGCCGGCGCTCCCCATTGGCCGGAGAGCGGGCGGGAGAAAAGGGCGGGAAGCGCGGCCGGCGCGAGCGGCTCCCTCAGGCATCGAGGTCAAAGGTCGAGGTTCCCGCTGGGCCTGCGGCGCCATGAACTGCCTCACGGTGCCCGCCGTCCTGCCCGCCGTCCTGCCCGCCTCACCGGGAAACAACCGGGGACAGATACAGGTCCGGGGGCCCAGTCCTCCTCCTCATCGTCATTAGATTACTAATAATCAATCAATCGTATTCATTGAGCGCCTACTGTGTGCAGAGCACTGGTCTAAGCGCTTAGCCCTGCAATACTAATAATGACCATTCACAATAATATTCATGGCACGGACGAATAAAAGCGCTTACTAGGTGCCCAGCACTGGTCTAAGCGCCGGGGAGGTTACAATAATAGCAATAATTTTGGTATTTGTTAAGCGCTTACTATGTGCTAAGCGCTGGGGAGGTTACACTAATAATAACCTTGGTATTTGTCAAGCGCCTACTGTGTTCTAAACGCTGGGGAGTCTACAGTTATAATAAAAATAATCATACACTGATCATAATCTTGGTATTTGTCAAGCGCCTACTATTTTTCTAAACGCTGGGGAGTTTACAATTATAATAATAGTAATAATTTTGGTATTTGTCAAGGCCTAATAACAATGATTTTGGTACTTGTTAAGCGCTTACTAGGTGCCAAGCGCTGTTCTAAGCGCTGGGGAGGTTACACTAATAATAACCTTGGTATTTGTCAAGCGCCTACTATGCTCTAAATGCTGGGGAGTTTACAGTTATAATAAAAATAATCATACACTAATCATAATCTTGGCATTTGTCAAGCGCCTACTATTTTTCTAAACGCTGGGGAGTTTACAATTATAATAATAGTAATAATTTTGGTACTTGTCAAGGCCTAAGAATAATTTTGGTACTTGTTAAGCGCTTACTAGGTGCCAAGCGCTGTTCTAAGCGCTGGGGAGGTTACACTAATAATAAGCTTGGTATTTGTCAAGCGCCTACTATGGTCTAAACGCTGGGGAGTTTACAATTATAATAATAGTAATAATTTTGGTATTTGTCAAGGCCTAATAACAATAATTTTGGTACTTGTTAAGCGCTTACTAGGTGCCAAGCGCTGTTCTAAGCGCTGGGGAGGTTACACTAATAATAACCTTGGTATTTGTCAAGCGCCTACTATGTTCTAAACGCTGGGGAGTTTACAGTTATAATAAAAATAATCATACACTGATCATAATCTTGGTATTTGTCAAGCGCCTACTCTTTTTCTAAACGCTGGGGAGTTTGCAATTATAATAATAGTAATAATTTTGGTATTTGTCAAGGCCTAATAACAATAATTTTGGTACTTTTGTTAAGCGTTTACTAGGTGCCAAGCGCTGTTCTAAGCGCTGGGGAGGTTACACTAATAATAACCTTGGTATTTGTCAAGCGCCTACTATGGTCTAAACGCTGGGGAGTTTACAGTTATTATAAAAATAATCATACACTAATAATAATCTTGGTATTTGTCAAGCGCCTACTATGTTCTGAACGCTGGGGAGTTTACAATTATAATAATAGTAATAATTTTGTTATTTGTCAAGGCCTAATAACAATGATTTTGGTACTTGTTAAGCGCTTACTAGGTGCCAAGCGCTGTTCTAAGCGCTGGGGAGGTTACACTAATAATAACCTTGGTATTTGTCAAGCGCCTACTATGCTCTAAACGCTGGGGAGTTTACAGTTATAATAAAAACAGTCATACACTGATCATAATCTTGGTATTTGTCAAGCGCCTACTATTTTTCTAAACGCTGGGGAGTTTACAGTTATAATAATAGTAATAATTTTGGTATTTGTCAAGGCCTAATAACAATAATTTTGGTACTTGTTAAGCGCTTACTAGGTGCCAAGCGCTGTTCTAAGCGCTGGGGAGGTTACACTAATAATAACCTTGGTATTTGTCAAGCGCCTACTATGTTCTAAACGCTGGGGAGTTTACAGTTATAATAAAAATAATCATGCACTAATCATAATCTTGGTATTTGTCAAGCGCCTACTCTTTTTCTAAACGCTGGGGAGTTTGCAATTATAATAATAGTAATAATTTTGGTATTTGTCAAGGCCTAATAACAATGATTTTGGTACTTGTTAAGCGCTTACTAGGTGCCAAGCGCTGTTCTAAGCGCTGGGGAGGTTACACTAATAATAACCTTGGTATTTGTCAAGCGCCTACTATGTTCTAAACGCTGGGGAGTCTACAGTTATAATAAAAATAATCATACACTAACAATAATCTTGGTATTTGTCAAGCGCCTACTATTTTTCTAAACGCTGGGGAGTTTGCAATTATAATAATAGTAATAATTTTGGTATTTGTCAAGGCCTAATAACAATAATTTTGGTACTTGTTAAGCGCTTACTAGGTGCCAAGCGCTGTTCTAAGCGCTGGGGAGGTTACACTAATAATAACCTTGGTATTTGTCAAGCGCCTACTATGTTCTAAACGCTGGGGAGTTTACAGTTATAATAAAAATAATCATACACTAATCATAATCTTGGTATTTGTCAAGCGCCTACTATTTTTCTAAACGCTGGGGAGTTTGCAATTATAATAATAGTAATAATTTTGGTATTTGTCAAGGCCTAATAACAATGATTTTGGTACTTGTTAAGCGCTTACTAGGTGCCAAGCGCTGTTCTAAGCGCTGGGGAGGTTACACTAATAATAACCTTGGTATTTGTCAAGCGCCTACTATGTTCTAAACGCTGGGGAGTTTACAGTTATAATAAAAATAATCATGCACTAATCATAATCTTGGTATTTGTCAAGCACCTACTCTTTTTCTAAACGCTGGGGAGTTTGCAATTATAATAATAGTAATAATTTTGGTATTTGTCAAGGCCTAATAACAATGATTTTGGTACTTGTTAAGCGCTTACTAGGTGCCAAGCGCTGTTCTAAGCGCTGGGGAGGTTACACTAATAATAACCTTGGTATTTGTCAAGCGCCTACTATGTTCTAAACGCTGGGGAGTTTACAGTTATAATAAAAATAATCATGCACTAATCATAATCTTGGTATTTGTCAAGCGCCTACTCTTTTTCTAAACGCTGGGGAGTTTGCAATTATAATAATAGTAATAATTTTGGTATTTGTCAAGGCCTAATAACAATGATTTTGGTACTTGCTAAGCGCTTACTAGGTGCCAAGCGCTGTTCTAAGCGCTGGGGAGGTTACACTAATAATAAGCTTGGTATTTGTCAAGCGCCTACTATGGTCTAAACGCTGGGGAGTTTACAATTATAATAATAGTAATAATTTTGGTATTTGTCAAGGCCTAATAACAATGATTTTGGTACTTGCTAAGCGCTTACTAGGTGCCAAGCGCTGTTCTAAGCGCTGGGGAGGTTACACTAATAATAACCTTGGTATTTGTCAAGCGCCTACTATGTTCTAAACGCTGGGGAGTTTACAATTATAATAAAAATAATCATACACTAATCATAATCTTGGTATTTGTCAAGCGCCTACTATGTTCTAAACGCTGGGGAGTTTGCAATTATAATAATAGTAATAATTTTGGTATTTGTCAAGGCCTAATAACAATAATTTTGGTACTCGTTAAGCGCTTACTATGTGCCAAGCGCTGTTCTAATAGCTGGGGAGGTTACACTAACAATAACCTTGGTATTTGTCAAGCACCTACTATGTTCTAAGCGTTGGGGAGTTTACAGTTATAATAACAATAATAATACAGTAATAATAATCTTGGTATTTGTCAAGCGCCTACTATGCTCTAAACGCTGGGGGGTTTACAGTTATAATAGTAATAATTTTGGTATTTGTCAAGGCCTAATAACAATAATTTTGGTACTTGTTAAGCACTTACTAGGTGCCAAGTGCTGTTCTAAGCACTGGGGAGGTTACACTAATAATAACCTTGGTATTTGTCAAGCGTCTACTATGTTCTAAGCGTTGGGGAGTTTACAGTTATAATAACAATAATAATACACTAATAATAATCTTGGTATTTGTCAAGCGCCTACTATGGTCTAAACGCTGGGGAGTTTACAATTATAATAATAGTAATAACTTTGGTATTTGTCAAGGCCTAATAACAATAATTTTGGTGCTTGTTAAGCGCTTACTAGGTGCCAAGCGCTGTTCTAAGCGCTGGGGAGGTTACACTAATAATAATATTGGTATTTGTCAAGCGCCTACTATGTTCTAAGCGTTGGGGAGTTTACAATTATAATAACAATAATAATACACTAATAATAACCTTGGTATTTGTCAAGCGCCTACTATGTTCTAAGCGTTGGGGAGATTACAATTATAATAACAATAATAATACACTAATAATAATCTTGGCATTTGTCAAGCGCCTACTATTTTTCTAAACGCTGGGGAGTTTACAATTATAATAATAGTAATAATTTTGGTATTTGTCAAGGCCTAATAACAATGATTTTGGTACTTGTTAAGCGCTTACTAGGTGCCAAGCGCTGTTCTAAGCGCTGGGGAGGTTACACTAATAATAATATTGGTATTTGTCAAGCGCCTACTATGTTCTAAGCGTTGGGGAGTTTACAGTTATAATAACAATAATAATACACTAATAATAAGCTTGGTATTTGTCAAGCGCCTACTATGTTCTAAGCGTTGGGGAGTTTACAATTATAATAACAATAATAATACACTAATAATAACCTTGGTATTTGTCAAGCGCCTACTATGTTCTAAGTGTTGGGGAGTTTACAGTTATAATAACAATAATAATACACTAATAATAACCTTGGTATTTGTCAAGCGCCTACTATGTTCTAAGCGTTGGGGAGATTACAATTACAATAACAATAATAATACACTAATAATAATCTTGGCATTTGTCAAGCGCCTACTATTTTTCTAAACGCTGGGGAGTTTACAATTATAATAATAGTAATAATTTTGGTATTTGTCAAGCGCCTAATAACAATAATTTTGGTACTTGTTAAGCGCTTACTAGGTGCCAAGCGCTGTTCTAAGCGCTGGGGAGGTTACACTAATAATAAGCTTGGTATTTGTCAAGCGCCTACTATGTTCTAAATGCTGGGGAGTTTACAATTATAATAACACTAATAATACACTAATAATAATCTTGGTATTTGTCAAGCGCCTACTATGGTCTGAACGCTGGGGAGTTTACAATTATAATAATAGTAATAATTTTGGTATTTGTCAAGGCCTAATAACAATAATTTTGGTACTTGTTAAGCACTTACTATGTGCCAAGCGCTGTTCTAAGCGCTGGGGAGGCTACACTAATAATAATTTTGGTATTTGTCAAGCGCCTACTATGATTCCAAACGCTGGGGAGTTTACAATTATAATGACAATAATAATTTTGGTATTTGTTAAGCGCTTACTACGTTCTAAGCGCTGTGGAGGTTACAATTATAATAGCAATAATAATAATGGTATTTGTTAAGCGCTTACTAGGTGCCAAGCACTGTTCTAAGCCCTGGGGAGGTTACAACAATAATAATAATAATAATTTGGGTATTTGTTAAGCGCTTACTATGTGCCAAGCACTGTTTTAAGCGCTGGGGAGGTTACAAGGTGATCAGGTTGTCCCACGGGGGGCTCACAATCTTCATCCCCATTTTACAGCTGAGGTCACTGAGGCCCGGAGAAGTGCAGTGACTGGCCCAAAGTCACACAGCTGCCAAGTGGCGGAGCCGGGATTCGAACCCATGACCTCTGACTCCCAAGCCCGGGCACTTTCCACTGTCCAGACTGTGAGTCCCTTGTTGGGTAGGGCATTTGTTAAGCGCTTACTATGTGCCAAGCACTGTTCTAAGCGCTGGGGGAGATACAGGGTAATCGGATTGTCCCACGTGTTGCTCGCTTTTTTAGTCCCCATTTTACAGATGAGGCCGCTGAGGCCCAGAGAAGAATAATAATAATGATGGTATTTGTTAAGCGCTCACTATGTGCCAAGCGCTGTTCTAAGCGCTAGGGTAGATAGGAGGTAATCGGGTGGTCCCCCGAGGGGCTCACAGTCTTAATCCCCATTTTGCAGATGAGGTAGCTGGAGGCCTAGAGAAGTGAAGTGACTCGCCCAAGGTCACACAGCAGACAAGCGGTGGAGGGGGATTAGAACCCACGTCCTTGGACTCCCAAACCCGGGCTCTTTCCGCTAAGCCACGCTGCTTCTCCAGGATTTGTTGCCGGATTGAACTTTCCAAGGGCTTAGTACAGTGCTCCGCACACCGTAAGCGCTCAATAAATACGACTGAATGACTGATACAATCTCTCGCTCTCCGCAGGTGATCCTCGGGCCCATGTTCTCCGGGAAAAGGTAAGCCCATTCTCCCACCCTGCGTGCTCCAAAGGGAGAGGGCATTCGGGCAGATCTATTGAGCGCCTATTGTGTGCAGAGCACTGTACTAAGCGCTTGGGAGAGGGCAATAAAACAGAAACATTCCCTGCCCTCAACGAGTCCCTATTTGTTGCTGAACTGTACTTTCCAGGCGCTCAGTACAGTGCCCTGCACACCGTAAGCGCTCAATAAATTAGAGAAGCAGCGTGGCTCATTGGAAAGAGCCCGGGCTCTGGAGTCAGAGGTCATGGGTTCAAATCCCGGCTCCGCCAGTCGTCAGCTGGGTGACTTTGGGCCCGTCACTTCACTTCTCTGGGCCTCAGTTCCCTCATCTGGAAAATGGGGATGAAGACTGGGAGCCCCAAGTGGGCCAACCTGATCACCTTGTATCCTCCCCGGCGCTTAGAATGGTGCTTTGCGCATAGTAAGCGCTTAACAAATGCCATCAAAAATAAATTGAATGAATGAATGAATATTGGTTAAGCGTGCACTATGTGCCAAGCACTGTTCTAAGCGCTGGGGTAAATACAAGGCAGTCGGGTCTGGAGGCAGAGAGACATTAATAGAAATAATAATAATAATGGTATTTAAGTGCTTACTCTGTGCCAAGCACTGTTCTAAGCGCTGGGGTAAATACAAGGCAGTCGGGTCTGGAGGCAGAGACAGACATTAATAGAAATAATAATAATAATGGTATTTAAGTGCTTACTCTGTGCCAAGCACTGTTCTAAGCGCTGGGGTAAATACAAGGCAGTCGGGTCTGGAGGCAGAGACAGACATTAATAGAAATAATAATAATAATAATAATGGTATTTAAGTGCTTACTCTGTGCCAAGCACTGTTCTGAGCACTGCGGTAGGTAATAAGGTTGTTCCAAATGCGGCTCACAGTCTTAGTCCTCATTTTACATTTATATGTCCTTAATCCTTCATTTTACATTTATATGTTGCCAACTTGTACTTCCCAAGCGCTTAGTCCAGTGCTCTGCACACAGTAAGCGCTCAGTAAATACGATTGATTGATTGATTGATTTACAGAGGAGGTAACTGAGGCCCAGAGAATAATAATAATAATAATGATGGCATTTATTAAGCGCTTACTATGTGCTAAAGCACTGTTCTAAGCGCTGGAAGTTAAGCGCCTTGCCCAGAGTCACACAGCCGACAAGTGGCAGAGTCAGAATTTGAACCCGCTTCCTCCGACTCCCAAGCCCGGGCTCTTTCCACTAAGCCACGCTGCTTCTCCGTACTAAGCACTTGGGGGACGGCAATACGACAGACACATTCCCTGCCTACAGTGAGCTGACGGACTAAAGGGGAAGGCATACATTAATAGAAATAATAAAAATAATGGTGGTATTTGTTACTCTATTTATTTATCTTGTACATATCTATTCTATTTATTTTATTTTGTTAGTATGTTTGGTTTTGTTCTCTGTCAAATACGACTGATTGATTGATTAAGCGCTTCCTATGTGCTAAGCAGAGAAGCAGCGTGGCTCAGTGGAAAAGAGCCCGGGCTTTGGAGTCAGAGGTCCAAAGCGCTTAATCCAGTGCTCTGCACACAGTAAGCGCTCAATAAATACGATTGAATGATTGATTGATTTACAGAGGAGGTAACTGAGGCCCAGAGAATAATAATAATAATGATGGCATTTATTAAGCGCTTACTATGTGCTAAAGCACTGTTCTAAACGCTGGAAGTTAAGCGCCTTGCCCAGAGTCACACAGCAGACAAGTGGCAGAGTCAGAATTTGAACCCGCATCCTCCGACTCCCAAGCCCGGGCTCTTTCCACTAGGCCACCCTGCTTCTCCGTACTAAGCACTTGGGAGACGGCAATACGACAGACACATTCCCTGCCTACAATGAGCTGACGGACTAAAGGGGAAGGCATACATTAATAGAAATAATAATAATAATGGTGGTATTTGTTACTCTATTTATCTTGTACATATCTATTCTATTTATTTTATTTTGTTAGTATGTTTGGTTTTGTTCTCTGTCAAATACGACTGATTGATTGATTAAGCGCTTCCTATGTGCTAAGCAGAGAAGCAGCGTGGCTCAGTGGAAAAGAGCCCGGGCTTTGGAGTCAGAGGTCCAAAGCGCTTAATCCAGTGCTCTGCACACAGTAAGCACTCAATAAATACGATTGAATGATTGATTGATTTACAGAGGAGGTAACTGAGGCCCAGAGAATAATAATAATAATGATGGCATTTATTAAGCGCTTACTATGTGCTAAAGCACTGTTCTAAACGCTGGAAGTTAAGCGCCTTGCCCAGAGTCACACAGCAGACAAGTGGCAGAGTCAGAATTTGAACCCGCATCCTCCGACTCCCAAGCCCGGGCTCTTTCCACTAGGCCACCCTGCTTCTCCGTACTAAGAACTTGGGAGACGGCAATACGACAGACACATTCCCTGCCTACAGTGAGCTGACGGACTAAAGGGGAAGGCATACATTAATAGAAATAATAAAAATAATGGTGGTATTTGTTACTCTATTTATCTTGTACATATCTATTCTATTTATTTTATTTTGTTAGTATGTTTGGTTTTGTTCTCTGTCAAATACGATTGATTGATTAAGCGCTTCCTATGTGCTAAGCAGAGAAGCAGCGTGGCTCAGTGGAAAAGAGCCTGGGCTTTGGAGTCAGAGGTCCAAAGCGCTTAATACAGTGCTCTGCACACAGTAAGCGCCCAATAAATACGATTGAATGAATAAATGAACTTCTCCGGGCCTCAGTTACCTCATCTTCTAGACTGTGAGCCCACTTTTGGGTAGGGACCGTCTCTCTAAGTTGCCAACTTGGACTTCCCAAGCGCTTAGTCCAGTGCTCTGCACACAGTAAGCGCCCAATAAATACGATCGAATGAATAAATGAACTTCTCTGGGCCTCAGTTACCTCGTCTTCTAGACTGTGAGCCCGCTTTTGGGTAGGGACCGCCTCTCTAAGTTGCCAACTTGGACTTCCCAAGCGCTTAGTCCAGTGCTCTGCACACAGTAAGCGCTCAATAAATACGATTGAATGAATAAATGAACTTCTCCGGGCCTCAGTTACCTCATCTTCTAGACTGTGAGCCCGCTGTTGGGCAGGGACCGCCTCTCTATGTTGCCAACTTGGACTTCCCAAGCGCTTAATACAGTGCTCTGCACACAGTAAGCGCTCAATAAATACGATTGAATGAATAAATGAACTCTGGGCCTCAGTTACCTCATCTTCTAGACTGTGAGCCCACTGTTGGGTAGGGACCGCCTCTCTATGTTGCCAACTTGTACTTCCCAAGCGCTTAGTCCAGTGCTCTGCACACAGTAAGCGCCCAATAAATACGATTGAATGAATAAATGAACTTCTCTGGGCCTCAGTTACCTCATCTTCTAGACTGTGAGCCCGCTGTTGGGCAGGGACCGCCTCTCTATGTTGCCAACTTGGACTTCCCAAGCGCTTAGTCCAGTGCCCTGCACACAGTAAGCGCTCAATAAATACGATTGAATGAATAAATGAACTTCTCCGGGCCTCAGTTACCTCATCTTCTAGACTGTGAGCCCACTGTTGGGTAGGGACCGCCTCTCTAAGTTGCCAACTTGGACTTCCCAAGCGCTTAATACAGTGCTCTGCACACAGTAAGCGCTCAATAAATACGATTGAATGAATAAATGAACTTCTCCGGGCCTCAGTTACCTCATCTTCTAGACTGTGAGCCCACTGTTGGGTAGGGACCGTCTCTCTATGTTGCCAACTTGGACTTCCCAAGCGCTTAATACAGTGCTCTGCACACAGTAAGCGCTCAATAAATACGATTGAATGAATAAATGAACTTCTCCGGGCCTCAGTTACCTCACCTTCTAGACTGTGAGCCCACTGTTGGGTAGGGACCGCCTCTCTAAGTTGCCAACTTGGACTTCCCAAGCGCTTAGTCCAGCGCCCAATAAATACGATTGCTTGATTGATTGATTGTCACAATCCTGTCCTTTCCAGCACGGAGCTGATGCGGCGGGTCCGCAGGTTTCAGATCGCTCAGTACAAGTGTCTCGTGATCAAGTACGCCAAGGACGTTCGCTACGGACACAGTTTCTCCACCCACGACCGGTGGGTGTGTTTTATTTCCTCCGCCGGCCCCGGGGTGTCCGAGGATTTAAGGGGTTGTGTCGTCGCGAAAGTAGCCGCACTTTGTGCACCACACTGTCGAAGCAGACTAGGGAACGCAAGTTCCCTAACGGCGTTCCAACCTAAACCAAGTGAAAACCCAGGCTCTCACAAGAACCCTGTGTTTTTGTTTATTTTGTCTTGTTTTTTAAGTGGAATAATTATTATTAGTAGTAATAATAATGATAGCATTTATTAAGCGCTTACTATGTGCAAAGCACTGTTCTAAGCGCTGGGGAGGTTACAAGGCGATCAGGTTGTCCCACAGGGGGCTCACAGTCTTCATCCCCATTTTACAGATGAGGGAACTGAGGCCCAGAGAAGTGACTTGCCCAAAGTCACACAGCTGACAAGTGGCGGAGTCGGGATTCGAACCCATGACCTCTGACTCCAAAGCCCGGGCTCTTTCCACTGAGCTACATTGCTTCTCAATAGCAGCTGCGTGACTCTGGGCAAGTCACTTAATAATAATGATGATGGCATTTGTTAAGCGCTTACTATGGGCAAAGCACTGTTCTAAGCGCTGGGGAGGATATAATGTGATCAGGTTGTCCCACGTGGGGCTTACAGTCAATCCCCATTTTACAGATGAGGTAACTGAGGCTCAGAGAAGTGACTTGCCCAAGGTCATACAGCAGACATGTGGCGGAGCCAGGATTCGAACCCATGACCTCTGACTCCGAAGCCAGGGCTCTTTCCACTGAGCCACGCTGCTTATTGATAATAATTATTGAGAAGCAGTGTGGCCCAGTGGAAATAGCCTGGGTTTTGGAGTCAAAAACAAGGTCATGGGTTCAAATCCCGGCTCCGCCACTTGTCGGCTGTGTGACTCTGGGTAAGTCACTTCACTTCTCTGGGCCTCAGTTACCTCATCTGGAAAATGGGGGTTAAGACTGTGAGCCCCCCATGGGACAACCTGATCACTTCGTAATCAGCGCCGGAGAAGTTACAATAATAATAATAATAATTTTGGTATTTGTTAAGCGCTTACTATGTGCCAAGCACTGGTCTAAGCGCCAGGGAGGTTACAATAATAATAATAATTTTGGTATTTGTTAAGCGCTTACTATGTGCCAAGCACTGTTCTAAGCACCGGGGAGGTTACAATAATAATAATAATAATTTTGGTATTTGTTAAGCGCTTACTATGTGCCAAGCACTGTTCTAAGCACTGGGGAGGTTACAATAATAATAATTTTGGTATTTGTTAAGCGCTTACTGAGTGCCAAGCACTGTTCTAAGCGCTGGGGAGGTGGTATTTGTTAAGCGCTTACTATGTGCCAAGCACTGGTCTAAGCGCTGGGGAGGTTACAATAATAATAATAATTTTGGTATTTGTTAAGCGCTTACTGAGTGCCAAGCACTGTTCTAAGCGCTGGGGAGGTTACAATAATAATAATAATTTTGGTATTTGTTAAGCGCTTACTGAGTGCCAAGCACTGTTCTAAGCGCTGGGGAGGTTACAATAATAATAAACCTGATCACCTTGTAACCTCCCCAGTGCTTAGAACAGTGCTTGGCACATAGTAAGCGCTTAATAAATGCTATCATTATTATTATTACTAATAATAATAGCACTTAATAAAATAGTAAGCGCTTAATAAATTCCATTATTATTATTATAGAGCCCAGGCCTGAGAGTCAGAACGACCTGGGTTCTAATCCTGGCTCCGCCCCTTGTCAGCTGTGTGACCTTGGGCAAGTCACTTCACTTCCCTGCGCCTCAGTGACCTCATCTGTAAAATGGGGATTAAGACTGTGAACCTTGTGGGACAGGGACTGTGTCCAACCGGATTATCTTGTATCTACCCCGGCGCTTACGTTCTGGCCGGAGTCGTGTCCGTGGAATCGTTGCCTTCCGGGAAGGTAGGAAGAGATTTGGAAATTACTCCGAATAAGGTCCGTTCCCAGGGCTGGCACATAGTAAGCGCTTAACAAATTACAGTTATCATCACTTCCGCGGGCCTCAGTTTTGTCATCTGTAAAGTGGTGATTCAATACCTGTTGTCCCCCTTGGATCACGAGTTCCAAAAGGGACAGGGACTGCCTGATTATTCATTCATTCAGTGGTATTTATTGAGCGCTTCCTGTGCGCAGAGCACTGGACTGAGCGCTTGGGAAGTACAGATTGGCAACATAACTGTAGTGAGCGCTGGGGTGGATACAAGCAAATCAGGTTGGATACGGTCCCTGTCCCACACGGGACTCACAGTATCAATCCCCATTTTACAGACGAGGGAACCGAGGCCCCGATCGCACGGCGGACAAGTGGCAGAGCTGGGATTAGAACCCGCGACCTTCTGATCTTCAAGACCCTACTGAGAGCTCACCTCCTCCAGGAGGCCTTCCCAGACTGAGCCCCTTCCTTCCTCTCCCCCTCGCCCCCCTCTCCATCCCCCCATCTTACCTCCTTCCCTTCCCCACAGCACCTGTATATATGGATATATGTTTGTATAGATAGATATGTACAAGTAAAATAAATAAATAGAGTAATAAACATGTATATATGTTTGTCCATATTTATTACTCTATTTATTTTACTTGTACATATCTATTCTATTTATTTTACTTTGTTAGTATGTTTGGTTTTGTTCTCTGTCTCCCCCTTTTAGACTGTGAGCCCTCTGTTGGGTAGGGACCGTCTCTATTGGACTTCCCAAGCGCTTAGTACAGTGCTCTGCACACAGCAAGCGCTCAATAAATACGATTGATTGATCTACTCCAGCACTTTCTAGCCTGTGAGCCCGCTGTTGGGTAGGGACTGTCTCTATATGTTGCCGACTTGGACTTCCCAAGCGCTTAGTACAGTGCTCTGCACACAGTCAGCGCTCAATACATACGATTGATTGATTAGTGCTTACTCCAGCACTTGACGATTTTGACACCTGTCCCCATGTTTTGTTTTTGTTGTCCGTCTTCCCTTTCTAGACTGTGAGCCCGTTGTTGGGTAGGGACCGTCTCTCTATGTTGCCAACTTGGACTTCCCAAGCGCTTAGTCCAGTGCTCTGCACACAGTAAGCGCTCAATAAATACGATTGAATGAATGAACGTAGTGGTTGGCCCATAGTAAGGGCTTAACAAATCCCTTTATTCTTTCTCTCTCCTCACGGCCCCGGCAAGAAGGGGTGGGATGCGGCCCTGGCCCCGAGGGTCCAATTGTCTCGGTGACGTCCAATAAGTCTCCTCTTCTCCTCGTCCCGTGCCACAGGAACACCATGGAGGCCTTGCCGGCCTGCGTACTGAGAGAAGTGACTCAAGACGCCATAGGAGTGGCCGTAATTGGCATCGACGAGGGCCAGTTTGTAAGTCCTTGGTCTCTGCCGGGCAGGTGTCGGGAGGGTGCCCAGTCTGAGAAAGGGCTGGATGAGGGCCTTGAGGGGAGAGTCAATCAATCAATCAATCACTCAATCGTATTGATTGAGCGCTTACTGTGTGCAGAGCACTGGACTAAACGCTTGGGAAGTCCAAGTTGGCAACATAGAGAGACGGTCCCTACCCAACAGTGGGCTCACAGTCTAGAAGGGGGAGAGAGACAACAAAACGTATTAACAAAATAAAATAAATAGAATAAGTATTCATTCATTCAATCGTATTGATTGAGCGCTTACTGTGTGCAGAGCACTGGACTAAGCGCTTGGGAAGTCCAAGTTGGCAACCTAGAGACGGTCCCTACCCGACGGCGGGCTCACAGTCTAGAAGGGGGAGAGAAACAAAACAAAACATATTAACAAAACAAAATAAATAGAATAAATATTCATTCATTCAATCGTATTGATTGAGCGCTTACTGTGTGCAGAGCGCTGGACTGAGCGCTTGGGAAGTCCAAGTTGGCAACCTAGAGACGGTCCCTACCCGATGGCGGGCTCACAGTCTAGAAGGGGGAGAGAGACAACAAAACATATTAACAAAATAAAATAAATAGAATAAATATTCATTCATTCAATCGTATTGATTGAGCGCTTACTGTGTGCAGAGCGCTGGACTAAGCGCTTGGGAAGTCCAAGTTGGCAACATAGAAAGACGGTCCCTACCCGACAGCAGGCTCACAGTCTAGAAGGGGGAGACAGATGACAAAACAAAACATATTAACAAGATAAAATAAATAGAATAAATATTCATTCATTCAATCGTATTGATTGAGCGCTTACTGTGTGCAGAGCACTGTACTAAGTGCTTGGGAAGTCCAAGTTGGCAACATAGAGAGACGGTCCCTACCCAACAGTGGGCTCACAGTCTAGAAGATAGGGAGACAGACAACAAAACAAAACATATTAACAAAATAAAATAAATACAATAAGTATTCATTCAGTCGTATTGATTGAGCGCTTACTGTGTGCAGAGCACTGGACTAAGCGCTTGGGAAGTCCAAGTTGGCAACATATAGAGACCGTCCCTACCCAACAGTGGGCTCACAGTCTAGAAGGGGGAGACAGAGAACAAAACCAAACATATTAACAAAATGAAATAAATAGAATAGATATGTACAAGTAAAATAAATAAATAGAGTAATAAATATGTACAAACATATATACATACATACAGGTGCTGTGGGGAAGGGAAGGAGGTAAGACGGAGGGGATAGAGAGGGGGACGAGGGGGAGAGGAATGCGGCCTAGTGGAAAGAACCCGGGCTTTGGAGTCAGAGGACCTGGGTTCTAATCCCGGCTCTGCCGCCTGTCTGCTGTGTGACCTCAGGCGAGTCACTTCACTTTTTGGTGCCTCAGTTCCCAGAATCAATCAATCAATCGTATTTATTGAGCGCTTACTGTGTGCAGAGCCCTGGACTAAGCGCTTGGGAAGTCCAAGTTGGCAACATATAGAGGCAGTCCCTACCCAACAGTGGGCTCACAGTCTAGAAGCAAGATGGGGATTCAAATCCTGTTCCTCTTCCTACTTGGACCGTCTTGTGTCTACCCCAGCGCCCAGCTCCCTGACCACAGTCTGGGGCGAGGGAAGGATGAGGGAGAGGGACACGGGCCTCCAGGGGAAGAGTCAACAGGAGGGCGTGGGCCTGGAGGCAGAGGACCGGAGCTTGCTGTGTGACCGTGGGCAAGTCACTTCACTTCTCTGTGCCTCAGTTCTCCCGTTCTCCCTCCTAATTAAACCGTGTGGGGCAGGGACTGTCTACTTGGACTCACCCCAGCGCTTAGAACAGTGTTTGACCCATGGCGCTTACCCGGCAGGGGAGTGGCAGAGCCAAGATTAGAACCCAGGTCCTCTGCCATCAGCCTGGCAGCTGCACGCGCTCGTAAACTGCACTTCCCGTTTGACTAGTTTGCAAAACCGCAGCGTGCCCTCTCCTCTGCCTGAGTCAATAATGAGTGCCCCAGGTTGGAGGGCACTGTATGGGATGCTCCCCCTCCTCCCCATCCCCCCCGCCTTACCTCCTTTCCTTCCCCACAGCACCTGTATATATGGATAGATGTTTGTACGGATTTATTTTACTTGTATTTATTTTATTAGTATTACTTTACGGATTTATTTGACTTTTCCCATCTCCTTCCCTCCTTTCCCATCTCCTTCCCTCCACCTTCCCCATCTCCTTCCCTCCTCCTTTCCCTTCTCCTTCCCTCCTCCTTCCCCATCTCCTTTCCCATCTCCTTTCCTCCTCCTTTCCCAACTCTTTTAGACTGTGAGCCCACTGTCGGGTAGGGACCGTCTCTAGATGTTGCCAACTTTGACTTCCCAAGCGCTTAGTCTGGTGCTCTGCACACAGTAAGCGCTCAATCAATACGATTGAATGAATGAATGGGGTGGCAGCGCTTAGAACAGTGCTTTGCACATAGTAAGCGCTTAATAAATGCCGTCATTATTATTATTAGCCACCCTCCTCCCCCTCTCTATCCCCCCCGCCTTACCTCCTTTCCTTCCCCACAGCACCTGTATATATGGATAGATGTTTGTACGGATTTATTTTGCTTGTACATATCTATTCTATTTATTTTATTTTGTTAATACGTTTGGTTTTGTTCTCTGCCTCCCCCTTCTAGACTGTGAGCCCGCTGTTGGGTAGGGACTGTCCCTATATGTTGCCAACTTGGACTTCCCAAGCGCTTAGTACAGTGCTCTGCACACAGTAAGCGCTCAAGCAATACGACTGAATGAATGAATGGGGTGGCAGCGCTTAGAACAGTGCTTTGCACATAGTAAGCGCTTAATAAATGCCGTCATTATTATTATTATTAGCCACCCTCCTCCCCCTCTCCATCCCCCCCGCCTTACCTCCTTTCCTTCCCCACAGCACCTGTATATATGGATAGATGTTTGTACGGATTTATTTTACTTGTACATATTCTATTTTATTTTGTTAATATGTTTGGTTTTTGTTCTCTGCCTCCCCCTTCTAGACTGTGAGCCCGCTGTTGGGTAGGGACCGTCTCTAGATGTTGCCAACTTGGACTCTCCCAAGCGCTTAGTCCAGTGCTCTGCACACAGTAAGCGCTCAATGAGTACGATTGAATGAATGGGGTGGCAGCGCTTAGAACAGTGCTTTGCACATAGTAAGCGCTTAATCAATCAATCAATCGTATTTATTGAGCGCTTACTGTGTGCAGAGCACTGGACTAAGTACTAAGCGCTTGGGAAGTACAAGTTGGCAACATGTACTGGCCCACTAGGCCAAGCGGTTCTGTCAGCATCCACAGTAATAGTAAGCGCTTAATAATAATAATAATAATAATGGCATTTGTTAAGCGCTTACTATGTGCAGAGCACTGTTCTAAGCACGGGGGGATACAAGTTGTCCCCCGTGGGGCTCACAGACTTAATCCCCATTTTACAGATGAGGTAACTGAGGCCTAGAGAAGTGAAGTGACTTGCCCACGGTCACACAGCAGACGTGTGGCGGAGTCGGGACTCGAACCCATGACCTCTGACTCCAAAGCCCGGGCTCTTTCCACTGAGCCACGCTCTTAACAAGTACCGTCGTTATTATTATTATGCGCCAAGCACTCTCTTCTGAGTCCTGGGGTAGATACAAGTTGGTGAGCGCCCCAAGCCAGAAGCGGGGGGATCCCTGCCCGCGAGAGGCTGCCAATCTACCTGACTTTTAATGGGTTGAAAGCAAAGTTGCCTTCGAAACCCGGGAGGGATCAGCTCAGGGAAACCTCCCATCTCTAGTTTCCAGATATCGTGGACTTCAGCGAGGCCATGGCCAATGCTGGGAAGACGGTGATCGTGGCTGCTCTGGATGGGACTTTTCAGAGAAAGGTAATGACCAAAATAATAATAATATTAATAATAATAACGGTAGTACCTGTTAAGCACTTACTATGTTCTAAGGGCTGAGCTACATGGAACTTATCAAGTTGGACAATCCTTACCCCACATGGGATTCCCAGTCTAAGAGGGAGGGTGAACAATAATAATAATATAATAATATTATATTGTATATCATATATATAATATATTATATCATAATATAATAATTATGATTTTAGACTGTGAGCCCACTGTTGGGTAGGGACTGTCCCTATATGTTGCCAGCTTGTACTTCCCAAGCGCTTAGTACAATGCTCTGCACACAGTAAGCGCTCAATAAGTACGATTGATTGATTGATACTGGCTAAACACTTACTATGAACCACACACTGTTCTAAGCACTGGGGTAGAGACAAAATAATCAGCTTGGACATAGTCCCTGTCCCACACAGGGCTCACCTCTCCATCCCCGTTTTACAGATGAGGCAACTGAGGCCCAGAGAAGTGAAGTGACTTGCCCAAGGTCACCCAGAAGACAGGTGGCGGAGCCGGGATTAGAACCCAGGTCCTCCTGACTCCGAGGCCCGGACTCTATCCAATAAACCGTTCCCCATTTTATAGATAAGGAAACTGAGGCTCAGAAGCGACTTACCTAACGTGGCTCAGTGGCAAGAGCCCGGGCTTTGGAGTCAGAGGTCATGGGTTCAAATCCCCGGCTCCGCCCATTGTCAGCTGTGCGACTTTGGGCAAGTCACCTCACTTCTCTGGGCCTCAGTTCCCTCATCTGTAAAAACGGGGATGAAGACTGCGAGCCCCTCGTGGGCCAACCCGATCACCTTGTAACCTCCCCAGCGCTTGGAACAGTGCTCGGCACATAGTAAGCGCTTAATAAATGCCATTATTATTACCTAAGGTCACCCGGCAGGCAGGTGGCGGAGCCGGGATTAGAACCCACATCCTCTGACGCCCAGTCCTGAGTTGTACCCTTCAGGCCGCACGGTTTCTCTTCTGTTTCTTTCCCCTTTTCGTTGCACCGTGAAGCAGTCAGTGGTGTCTTATTTGGTGTGTGCGGGGCACTGGACTAAGCATTTGGGCTACAACAGAGTTGGTAGCCACGGTTCCTGTCCCCCAACAAAACGGGGGGAAGACCCCCGTGGCCAACGGACGTCATTCGCTTGTTCACTTGAGCGCCTGCATGCTGAGAGAGAGCGCAAGGATGGCCATGCGGACACGGGTTTTGCCCGAACGGGCAGGGTGTGGAAAGACTAACATCGCATGAGGGTGACAACCCGAACGACAATACTAACGCAGCAGAAGTCACCCTCCGCCCCTCCTTCGCTGGTCCTTTTTCCCTCTTAGGGAAGAGGCGAGGACGGGAGCTTTCTGGGGCGTGGGATGGGGTGGGGAGCCCTTTTCCCAGGATGAAGAGGGATGGGGAGTGGGGGCGGTGGCAGGGGGGGGCCCTCCCCTCAGGACTCTCGACTTCAGGCCTTCGGGACCATCCTGAACCTGGTGCCCCTGGCCGAGAGCGTGGTGAAGCTGACGGCCGTCTGCACGGAGTGTTTCTGCGAGGCTTCCTACACAAAGAGGCTGGGGGCTGAGAAAGAGGTGAGGGGTGGGCGCCCGTTTCGGGGGCAGCCTGGCTCCTCTGTGCATCCGGGCTCTGATGGTTTTCTCTCTTTCTCCCCCCCACCGCCGCCGCCCCAAACCCCGAAGGTGGAAGTGATAGGCGGGGCGGATAAATACCACGCCGTCTGCCGCGCCTGCTACTTCAAGAAGCAGCTGGGGCAGGCCCCGGCGGCCGATAACAAGGAGAACCGCCCTGTGCCCGGTCCATCCGCGGACGCCCCCTCTCCCCGCAAGCTCTTCCCACCTCACCAGATCCCGCACTGCGGCTTCAACAACTGAAGCGGGGCCGGGGGCGGGGGGTCCCACGTCTTCCCCCAGAGAGGGGCTCCCATTCCCTCTAGCCCTACCCGCCTGTGCCCACGGGGCCAGCGCAAGCTAGGTGCCGGTGATTGTCTGCGGAGTTGGGATGGCATTTCTGGCTGGGGCAGGATTAAAAGTTGAGGGTGGGGCAGGGGTCTTTTGGTAGGGCGGGAGGAGGGGGTTGGGTTTTTGATTTTGTTTTTTTTTTAAAGTCCTCCCTGCCCAGACCCCCCACAGCCCGGACACAGTTCATCCTGACCTCATCCTCTTAGCACTATGGGCATCTCTGTCTTTTTAAGCTCAACCCACCCCTCAGCTCTCCCCCGTCCCACCCAGCAACACCCAGTCAGGCCCCCCACGATGAGCTTCCTCCCAACACCTCTGACGGAGGTAGCTGGGGGTTTCCGTCAGAGGAAGCCCACCCACCGTAACTTCCTCTTCTGCTATATCTACTTCTCCCCCACCCTGTGGGTAGGGGCCACCTGGGCCACGGGTCCACTGTCCTCCCGGCCCGCAGAAGGAGTGATGCCTTTTTGGCTCTCCAAGCGGGTGGTCTCGGCAGGGCCAGGTTGGGATCTGCCCCCTCGCTTTCTGCCCGCCCTAATATCTTATTGGGTCTGTAGGCCTGAGCTGGAGACATCTAGCCCCGCTTCCTCCCCGTCCCCCAGCTGGAGTTAAAAATGTCCCAGAGCCCGCTGGGTGGAGGAGATGTGGTTTTCTAATGCAGTTGTCTAATGCAGGGGCTGGTAAAATGGGCCCATGCTCTCTCTTGGAGTCCAAGAAGGACCAGCCCCCTCTAAGTTGGGGCCTTACCTTCCATCTTGGTGCTCTCTTCCCCTTCCGCCTCTCCCAACCTGGGCTGGGGCTTTCCTTCGAAATTCCCCGGGCTGCCTTCGGTTCTCCATTCTCCTTCGGCAAACCACAGGGGTGGCCTCGCGGGGGGACGAGGGAGGTGGCCGTTGGGGGAAGGAGCTAGGCCCGGCCCTGGGAGAGGGTGAGGCAGACAGCTGTGGTCCTTGTAGATGAAGTTGGAGGAAGCGGGGAGGGCGGGTCGCTGCTGGGGGTCTGAGCAGAGGCTGCAGCTCTTCAAAGCAGGCTCCCCCAAAACCTGGCCAAAGAACCAGGGCCCTGTGGCCTGGTTCATTCAGTCTACTTATTATTTGCTGCCCGTCTCCCCCTTCGAGACCGTGAGCCCGTTGTTGGGTAGGGACTGTCTCTCAATGTTGCCCAATTGTGCTTTCCAAGCGCAGTGCTCTGCACACAGCGCTCAATCAATACGCTCGAATGAGTTTACTAAGTGCCTGCTGCGTGCAGGGCACTGTACTAAGCGCTTGGGAAAGTACAAGAGAACAACAGACACATTTCCCACCCCCGACGAGCTCACAGTCTGGTTCACGCTTCCTCATCCCGAGCAAAGGCTGATCTTTAGCCTCTGCTGGACGAAGAACCAGGGCCCTGTGGCCTGGTTCATTCAGTCTACTTATTATTTACTGCCCGTCTCCCCCTTCGAGACCGTTGTTGGGTAGGGATTGTCTCTCAATGTTGCCCAATTGTACTTTCCAAGCGCAGTGCTCTGCACACAGCGCTCAATCAATACGCTCGAATGAGTTTACTAAGTGCCTGCTGCGTGCAGAGCACTGTACTAAGCGCTTGGGAAAGTACAAGAGAACAACAGACACATTTCCCACCCCCGACGAGCTCACAGTCTTCTATTCAATTTTATTTTGTTAGTATGCTTGGTTTTGTTCTCTGTCTCCCCCTTTCAGACTGTGAGCCCACTGTTGGGTAGGGACTGTCTCTGTATGTTGCCAATTTGTACTTCCCAAGCGCTTAGCACAGTGCTCTGCACATAGTAAGCGCTCAATAAATACGATTGATGATAATGATGATGACAGTCTGGTTCACGCTTCCTCATCCCGAGCAAAGGCCCATCTTTACTGCTGGGGCCTGAGTCTCTTCAAGGCAGGGTCTCCGCTGGACAAAGAACCAGGGCCCCATGGCCTCAATCAATCCATCGTATTTATTGAGCGCTTACTGTGTGCAGAGCACTGTACTAAGCGCTTGGGAAGTCCAAGTTGGCAACATATAGAGATGGTCCCTACCCAACAGCGGGCTCACGGCCTCCCCATCTTTAGCCTCTAAAGGACCCCGCTGGCTCTTGGGTGGTTATGCTAAGAGCCAGAGCAGAACAAAGCTGGGGGACTGTGCTGGACCCCGAGGCCCGCTACAGTGCAGGATCTGAGCTGGGGGACGTGCCCCGGGCTGACCAGGGGATGAGGGTGAAGGAGCAAGGTTGTCATGTCTCCTCGGGACTGTGAAACCCAACCCAGCTGCTTGTTGCTGGGGGGCAGTTCCCTCGGGGAAGTCCCACCTAGTCACAGTCCCTCCCAAGGGACCGCGTCTCATTTGATTCTCCGCCTGGTGCTCTGTAAGCACTCAATAAATACCACTGATCGGCTGGCTGACTACTGTGATCCTAGCAGCATGCTCTGCCGGCTGTCCTCCCCTCGGAAAACGGTCCCGAGATTTCTGCCCTCCTTCCCCCGGAGCCAGCCGACCCTTCCGTCTCAAGGGCTCCTCGGGACCCCCAGAGTGGGGAGGGAAGGGTTAAGCGGTGGGGAGGGGGAGAATGTCTTCCAACCAGGGGGGGCTTTGGTCTGCACCTGCTCCTGAGGAAACACAAGTCCACAGCTTTGTACACAGCTGAGCGCGGTTACTATTTTTAAGATGTCGATGGGACGGGCCTGCCCTGCCTTCCCCCCGCTCCCGGGATTTGGCTGGGTTGGAACTACCCTCAATGGAAGGTGGAGAATCCAAACTTCCCATTCCCCGCCCCCTAACACCGACAGCAGAAGGTGCAAATGGAAAAAAACATATATATATTCCATCTCCAAACCATTTGAACCAAACGCAGTGTCTTGGGGGGATTTTTTTTTTTTTTTATGAGCGTGTCAATACATTCAAAACCATCTGGGCACTGCCTCCCCCAACAGTTAATAGTCAAACAATCGCAGGATATTTACACAAGTGCAGTGCTGCAGGGGAGACCTACCCACCTGCTTGGCATGTCACGGCAGGGCCACCGGTAGCCAGTCCCACCCCTTTTGGGGGCCCATTGGCACTGGATACAGCAGGGGACGGACAGAAACCTCACAACTTGACAGGGATCCTGAGGAAGGAGTGTGAGCGGAAGGACAAACCCTGAGAGGGAAGGGCAGGAAGCAGCCCCGGGTAGCAGGAGGGAAGCGCTTTAAGGCACGGATCTCGCAGGCCGGAGGTGCGTGGGAGACGTGGGGCTAAGACACTCGTCGGTTGGAGGGGTGACTTTGTGCTCCGATCTGCCCCGGCCCAAGAGGAAAGAAAAAACACGCTCGGATCAGTGGGGGAAAAACAACAACAACCCAAAATGGCCCAGGGATCCAAGCACCCCTTCCCATCTCCCTGAAAACGGACCGGCCCCGCCTCTCCTGCTGGGAAAAGGGGATAGTGGCACTTTGGTTTTACACAGTAGTTCTGACCAAGCAAACAGCATAAGGAAGAGAGTAGCCGCCTTCCTGAATTGTGGGCCTTAGGGGGAGGGCAGGGGGCAAGCACCCCCCACCCCAAACCTCATCCCTCCCTCCCTCCCCCCGGCTTAATACACAGGAGGTGGCTGGTAGCCCTCGGTGGGCTCCACGGTCTGGGTGAAGGGCGGCTGCTGGTAGTTGTCCGCGGCGACGTTGGGGTAGGGGGTTCCGGGTTCGGGGGTGGGGTCGGCGTAGTTCTGGAGGAAGCTGACGCCCGCCTTCAGGCGCTGGTGGGCCAGGTAGGTCAGCAGGCCCTGGGGGGGGCAGCGAGTCAGGGGGTGGGGGGGACGGGGACCCGGACGGAGGGACCCTCCCCTCCCGCCGGGGCCCACCTACCCACGAGAAGATGGAGAAGAAGCTGAAGGCAATGGCCGCTCGGGCCGAGTCGGCCCCCACCAGGACGTCCTTGGGGTTGGTGGCGGCCCACTGGTTGGTCAGGAAGCAGAAGCTGACGAACCACAGGAAGGTCCAGACCCCTGCGGGGAGGGGACAATTGGGCAGGGCACAGCCAGCCCCCACCGGAGCGAGCGGGCGGGGGGCTGGGGGGGTACCAATCCCCACCCAGCAGAGCACTGAGGTTTAGCAGAGACCTGGGTTCCAATCCCACTCCGCCCCTTGCCTGCCGCGGGGCCCTCAGGCAAACCACTTCACTTCCCTGGACCTCGGTTTCCCCCTTTTTTAACGCTATTTATTAAGTACTTTCTGTGTGCCAGGCACTGTTAGACTGTACTTTCCCAAGCACTTAGTAATACTAATGATGGCATTTATTGAGCACTTACTAGGTGCAGAGCGCTGTTCTAGGTTCTGCGGAGGTTACAAGGCGATCAGGCGGTCCCACGGGGGGCTCACAGTCTTAATCCCCATTTTACAGGTGAGGGAACTGAGGCCCACGGAAGTGAAGTGACTTGCCCCAAGTCACACAGCTGACAGTTGGTGGAGCCGGGGTTTGAACCCCTGACCCTGGGGAAGGGAGGTGCTCGTCTGCCTCGCTGCCCATCATCTCTTGCCCACGTCCCACCTCTGTCCTGGAACGCCCTCCCTTCTCATATCTGACCATGATTCTCCCCACTCTTCACAGCCTTATTGAAAGTCCGCCTCCTCCAAGGGGCCTTCCCTGACTAAGCCCTTCTTTCGCTCCTCACCCTGGGCTTCAAGACTGTCCATCCCCTCGCCCCCTCCTCCCTCACCTCCCTTCTGTCCTTCTCCAGCCCAGCCCGCACCCTCCGCTCCTCCGCCGCTAATCTCCTCACCGTTAGGCCTCGTTCTCGCCTGTCCCGCCATCGACCCCCGGCCCACGTCCTCCCCCGGGCCCGGAATGCCCCCAATCCCTCTGCCCCTCCGCCAAGCTCGCTCTCTTCCTCCCTTCAAGGCCCTACTGAGAGCTCACCTCCTCCAGGAGGCCTTCCCACACTTCCTCTCCCCCTCGTCCCCCTCTCCATCCCCCCCATCTCACCTCCTTCCCTTCCCCACAGCACCTGTATATATGTATATATGTTTGTACATATCTATTCTATTTAATTTTGTTAGTATGTTTGGTTTTGTTCTCCGTCTCCCCCTTTTAGACCGCGAGCCCACTGGTGGGTAGGGACCGTCTCTAGATGTTGCCAACTTGGACTTCCCAAGCGCTGAGTCCAGTGCTCTGCACACAGTAAGCGCTCAATAAATACGATTGATTGATTGATTGATTCTCCCGCTCCCTTCCGCGTCGCCCCGATTTGCTCCCTCTATTCACCACACCCCACCCTCCACCCCTGATTTATTTCTATTAACGCCCGCCTCCCCGCTCCTGCTATTCCGGACCCCCCCCCCCCCCAAGCGTCTAGCACACAGCTCCGCGCTCCGTAAATACCCACGGCTGCCCACGGGTACCTGAGAAGGTCAGGTCCGCCATGACCAGGTGCTTGCGGTCACTGGCGCTGCTGATCTGGGGAAAATAGACGTCGACGGTGAGGAAAGCCAGGGAACCCAGGAAGGCCAGGATCCCCACCCCGGTGCCGTAGCGACAGGCGTCATCGTTCTTGTTGAAGACGCAGTGGGAGGACTCGGAGTCGTGCGAGTTGGTGTACCCTTCCCCGATGATGCAGGAGAACTCGATCAGGGCGAAGACCTGTGGCGGCGGGGGAGAAGGGAGTCAGGTGGGGTCTCCCCCTCCCTTCAATCAATCAATCAATCAATCAATCGTATTTATTGAGCGCTTACCGTGTGCACAGCACTGGACTAAGCCCTTGGGAAGTCCAAGTTGGCAACATATAGAGACCTTCGCTAAGAGAGGCGGCAAGAACACCCGGCCGGGCGTCCCAAAACCCTGGTTCGAGTCCGGTGCCCGCTGTGCGGCCGGGGGCTGCTCCCTAAACCTCTCTGGGCCCCCGTTTCTTCATCGGGAGGATGGAGACATGATCCTCCCTTCAAGGCCCTGCTGAGAGCTCACCTCCTCCAGGAGGCCTTCCCAGACTGAGCCCCTTCCTTCCTCTCCCCCTCGTCCCCCTCTCCACGCCCCCATCTTACCTCCTTCCCTTCCCCACAGCACCTGGATATATGTATATATGGTTGTACATATTTACTACTCTATTTATTTATTTATTTATTTATTTTACTTGTACATTTCTATCCTATTTATTTTATTCTGTTGGTATGTTTGGTTCTGTTCTCTGTCTCCCCCTTTTCGACTGGGAGCCCACTGTTGGGTAGGGACTGTCTCTATGTGTTGCCAATTTGTACTTCCCAAGCGCTTAGTACAGTGCTCTGCACATAGTAAGCGCTCAATAAATACGATTGATTGATTGATTGATCCCTGCTTTCGCTCCCTTGGGAGTCAGGGACGCTGCCTGGCTCAGCGCAGCGATGGGCACGTAGCAAGTGCTTCGTTCATTCATTCGACCGTGTTTATTGAGCGCTTACTGTGTGCGGAGCACTGGACTAAGCGCTTGGGAAGGGCAAGTTGGCAACATAATAACGGCCGTGATCGTTATATCCTTCCGCCTTTGTGATGGACTTTGGGTGTGGGGAGGTGTTTGGCAGTAATGATGATAATAATAATAATAATGATGGTATTTGTTAAGCGCTTACTATGTGCAAAGCACTGTTCTAATAATAATAATGACAGCATGTATTAAGCGCTTACTATGTGCAAAGCACTGTTCTAATAATAATGACGGCATTTATTAAGCGCTTACTATGTGCAAAGCACTGTTCTAATAATAATAATGACGGCATTTATTAAGCGCTTACTATGCGCAAAGCACTGTTCTAATAATAATAATGATGGCATTTATTAAGCGCTTACTATGTGCAAAGCACTGTTCTAATAATAATAATGACGGCATTTATTAAGCGCTTACTATGTGCAAAGCACTGTTCTAATAATAATAATGACGGCATTTATTAAGCACTTACTATGTGCAAAGCACTGTAGCGCTGGGGAGGTTACAAGGTGATCCGTTTGTCCCACGGGGGGCTCACAGTTTTAATCTCCATTTTCCAGATGAGGTAACTGAGGCCCAGAGAAGTGAAGTGACTTGCCCAAAGTCACACAGCCGACAGTTGGCAGAGTCGGAATTTGAACCCACGACCTCTGACTCCAAAGCCCGGGCTCTTTTCCACTGAGCCACGTGGGAAGAGCCCTTGCTTGGGGGAGAGGAAGGAGGGGGCTCAGTCTGGGAAGGCCTCCAATAATAATAATAATAATAATAATAATAATAATAATAATAATTATAACTCAAAACCAATGGTAAGGGAAAAACTTCAGGGGAATGTTCAGGAGGTGCTTTAATAATAATAATGATGGTATTTGTTAAGCGCTTACTATGTGCAAAGCCCTGTTCTAAGCGCTGGGGGGTTGCAAGGTGATCAGGCTGTCCCACGGGGGGGCTCAGAGTCTTCATCCCCATTTTCCAGATGAGGGAACTGAGGCCCAGAGAAGTGAAGTGACTTGCCCAAGGTCACCCAGCTGACAGGTGGCGGAGCCGGGATTAGAACCCACGACCTTTGACTCCAAAGCCCGGGCTCTTTCCGCTGAGCCACGCTGCTTCTCCTAAGTTCGATCGTATTTACTGAGCGCTGTGTGCAGAGCACTGTACTAAGCGCTTGGGAAGTCCAAGTTGGCAACACCTAGAGACGGTCCCTACCCAACCGGGGGCTCACAGTCTAGAAGAATGCCACTGATTGATTGTCAGAGCTGGGAATCATCCACGGACAATAATAATAATAATGGCATTTATTAAGTGCTTACTATGTGCAAAGCACTGTTCTAAGCGCTGGGGAGGTTACAAGGTGACCAGGTTGTCTCGCGGGGGCTCCCAGTCTTAATCCCCATTTTACAGGTGAGGGAACTGAGGCACAGAGAAGTTGAGGGACTTGCCCAAAGTCACACAGCTGACAAGTGGCGGAGCCGGGATTTGAACCCATGACCTCTGACTCCAAAGCCCGGGCTCTTTCCATTGAGCCACGCTGCTTCTCCTAAGTTCAATCGTATTTATTGAGCGCTTACGGTGTGCGGAGCACTGTACTAAGCGCTTGGGAAGTCCAAGTTGGCAACATCTAGAGATGGTCCCTACCCAACAGTGGGCTCAGTGTGCAGAGCACTGTACTGAGCGCTTGGGAAGTCCCAAGTTGGCAACATATAGAGACGGTCCCTACCCAACAGTGGGCTCACAGTGTGCAGAGCACTGTACTAAGCGCTTGGGAAGTCCAAGTTGGCAACGTATAGAGACGGTCCCTACCCAACAGTGGGCTCACAGTGTGCAGAGCACTGTACTAAGCGCTTGGGAAGTCCAAGTTGGCAACGTATAGAGACGGTCCCTACCGAACAGTGGGCTCACAGTGTGCAGAGCACTGTACTAAGCGCTCGGGAAGTCCAAGTTGGCAACATCTAGAGACGGTCCCTACCCAACAGTGGGCTCACGGTGTGCAGAGCACTGTACTAAGCACTTGGGAAGTCCAAGTTGGCAACATCTAGAGACGGTCCCTACCCAACAGTGGGCTCACGGTGTGCGGAGCTCTGTACTAAGCGCTTGGGAAGTCCAAGTTGGCAACGTATAGAGACGGTCCCTACCCAACAGTGGGCTCACAGTGTGCACAGCACTGTACTAAGCGCTTAGGAAGTCCAAGTTGGCAACATCTAGAGACGGTCCCTACCCAACAGTGGGCTCACAGTGTGCAGAGCACTGTACTAAGCGCTAGGGAAGTCCAAGTTGGCAACATCTAGAGACGGTCCCTACCCAACAGTGGGCTCACGGTGTGCGGAGCTCTGTACTAAGCGCTTGGGAAGTCCAAGTTGGCAACGTATAGAGACGGTCCCTACCCAACAGTGGGCTCACAGTGTGCAGAGCACTGTACTAAGCGCTCGGGAAGTCCAAGTTGGCAACATCTAGAGACGGTCCCTACCCAACAGTGGGCTCACAGTGTGCAGAGCACTGTACTAAGCGCTTGGGAAGTCCAAGTTGGCAACGTATAG